>NC_064614.1:119786114-120095384 GCF_023898315.1 Schistocerca nitens | reverse complement strand
CCACCAATTTTATTTGTCGTAGATCTGGTTTGGCAGGAGAGACATCAAAAGTGACGAAAGCCTTCCAAACTTTGATACCTGTCAGCAAGGAAAGGTAGAATGGGACTCATACTCGTCTACAGCATGTTGGAATGATTGAAGTGCAGAAGGAATGTCGACGTGAATATATTAAGCAATATAATATAAAGGAATCAATTAACCAGAAAGCTACAGAAGTAGGCGATAGAAGTTTAAGATCATCTTCCTCTTACCCACTGAATTTCAAAGACAACTGTTTCACACGTGCTGAAAAATGTGACTTGAAATCTGAAAAGAAAACCACCTGAAACCGTCGTGGAATGTTTGAATTTCGTTCTTTCACTCTGCAACAGACACTGCTTGAAGCAGAGAATTACAGTAATGAATTCAGTAGAAAGGTTTCCAAATGCAACAGTGTTTTGTGTTTAGAAGCTGCAGAAGCCTGTTATTACTAAGACTGCAATGAGAAACTGGTATCGAACCCCTCCTCGGTTCCAAGAAGAGGTCGCCTCATGATTTTAATTTTGATGCTGCTTTCACATAAGTATGCAGACGAATGTCAATTTTCAGTGCACTGTTTATTGCAGAAAGTCAATGAATGTCTTCCAGGAAGAGAGTGCTTTATTTTTGTTGTCAAGCAGCGTAGTTTACTAAGCTATCTTATAACTAAGTGGCTAGCGTGCGTATTTGTCGGTGTGATGAGCAAATAAAACCGTAAATACTACTTAAATATGCTAATAGACATAAAATATCATATTACGGTTTGTCACACAGTTCCTCCTTCCTTGCGAAGAAGGTATTAATAATACTTTCGAGCAGAGCAATAATATTTTATGATATCTCATTTATAAAAATAGCTGTGCTTTTCTTCATACATTTTGTGTCACCGAATGAATGCCGTGATAACTTCGTGGCAGCAAGCATGGCCAAAGTCTTTGCCGCTGACATATGCAGCAAATGGTCATGATGTTATACTTCTCATGACTATGTATATGTAGATAATACCATTCCTTTCTTGTGAACATTTAGTTATGGTACTTACAAAATTTTGCAAGAAGAACCTGCCAAACCATCAAGAACAATATAATTTTTAAACTTCACGAACGTTATCAATTCTCGCGAATTTGTCGCCATTTTCATGTATACACCACCCTGTTCAGGGTAAACACTCAAAACTGCATTTTTAACATGAAACTAGTTGTGCCGTTTAGAAGAGCTATTAATAAATACACAGCCTCAGGGGAAAAAGGTCGCCTTCTTTCTGCAAATTTATGATTGTTGTGTCCATTATGAATAAGATACAAAAACTATTTTAATATTCTCTACTTTGCATTTCTGCAGCGGGTACAAATATACCACTTTTTTGTTGGCGAAATGACCGCTTAGGATAATGCTGCAACGTATTTTTTTTTCTCTCTGTTCGGAGTTTCTTCTGTTTCCAGTACTCATTCGTGCGGTCGTTATGCTGTTACTTTTGTTCTTCTTTCCACGCTCTTCCGATGGTCGCAAATCTTCTTTCGTCTTGAAGTCCTTCCATATCTTGTATTCTGTTTAGAAAGATGTCCCTTTCTAACGAGAGGGAATCCGAGGTGTGTGGCTTCTCAAGATCTTTTCGAGCTTCTTCAATCCGTGTCGCGGTGTTCCTCTTGATTCAGAGGTAGTTAAATATTTGTTTGCATAGTCTAACATGGCCTGTCTCCGCAGCATCCTTTTTATCATTCTCTGCGAGACCCTCTCACATTCTGATATGTTCTAATGCTTCTCTGCAGTTTCCAACCGGCCTCGGTCTGGATTGTAGTCATCCCCTTTCGTATGGGTCCCCTTTCCAGTATCTTCACTTTCCCAGCTTGTGGTTCATGGAGAGGCATTCAGTGAAGCAAAAACATTCTTTTTTTACCAGAGTGTTCTAGCGGTTTAGTTTGGCATTCCAAGTATACACTTTTGTTATAAGATTGTTCAGTCAGTCCACATACTCTCTCAATTACTGAGGTCCTATCGCGTATCGCTACTCTTTATAGTCCATTATCCTGTATGCTCTGGCAAAGATTCTTGGATTTCTTAGCCCTGGCAACCTGTTCTACCTCTGTTTCAAGGAATTTCTCGTCTGTATTTTACATGCATCATGAATTTGACCTTCTATATCGAGAGCCTCAGCACTGTTATGCTGGCGGTCCATGCTAGGAGGTTGATGTCGATGGTCGCTTCCTCTCAGCAAACTCATCCGCAGAGGTTCAAGTGATTCAAATAGATCTGAGCACTATGCGACTTAACTTCTGAAGTCATCAGTCGCCTAGAACTTAGAACTAATTAAACCTAACTAACCTAAGGACATCACACACATCCCTGCCCGAGGCAGGATTCGAACCTGCGTACGCAGCGGTCGCTCGGCTCCAGACTGTAGCTCCTAGAACCGCACGGCCACTCCGGCCGGCCATCCGCAGAGGGCAGGCAGTGACTTTAACTCCTTAAGATTTATTTACTAAGCAGATCCCGATTATTCCTTTATTTTCAGGGTCTGATTCCCAGATTCTCATTATCTTTCCAGGCACAAAGTTGAATATTAATGGTGATAGTCCGCCACCTTGTATCACCCTTGTCTCGATATGAAAAAGACGGGGGGAGTTCTCCTATGACCTTCAAAATTAATCACTACATTCTAGAAATTCCACTGATTCTATGAAGATGTCGGTAAAAGAATTCTTGATGAAAAATATGGTAATTTCCAAGAATGATTGCCTATCGAAGTCGCGGGGTCCAAACGATACATATCGAACGTGCGATAGTAAATCGATCATGCGAGTCTCGTCGCAGGCGTTACCAGTATGTGTAAGGTGGTCACTACAGCAACGACAAAAGAAAGGCGTTACTCAAATACTTGTAATTTCAAAGGAGACGACTTGCCTTACTCGTCGTCACTGTTATCGTCATGTGACAGTCCATGTGATGTATATGCTACAGGGACAATTCCCTTTTTCCCATAGCCGGGGTGAACTCTGCCAATATCATACAAGAATATCGGCAGAGTGTCGCATGCGTTGACTTTCCCCTGCAAACGCAAGTTGTGGAAGTATAGGTACTGACACAAGTACAGTTCGTCCCTTTGTCCGGGACGCGCTTCTCTTTTTATGGAAGACTTAAGAGATTTACCGGGCCGCTCAGTATTCTGCGTATGGACACTGGGGTTATCCGAAGACACGAACTCCACGGAATGGTTCACGAATTCGTGGTCGAACGCTTCAGCTTTCAGAGTCTTGTGAGACTGAAACTCGTCAGTAATATCTTTAGTACCGGCAGTATGAAGTGCTTTATGAGACCCACTAAAGTGACCTTGTCTCGGGACATTACTCTGACATCGAAACACTTCCGGGACTCTCTTTCTATTCCACCGAATACCCAAATGTGATCTATTTCACTTTTTGAAGGTCGTCCTCTCTGGTTCTTTCGTCTAGCTATATGAGTTAGTGGTATGGAGTTTCATGCCTCCTGCTCTTGATCAGTCAATACGTTCAATCAGTTAGTGCTGTTTCTGGATGTAGTTGGAGTTGCCGTATGTGCCATATGTGCTCGATTGGAGACAGATCTAGTGATCGAGTAGGCCAAGGCAACATGTCGACACTCTGTAGAGCATGTTGCGTTACAACAGCGACATGTGGGCGAGCGTTATCCTGTTGGAAAGTACCCCCGGGGGTGCTGTTCATGAATAGCAGCACAACAGGTCGAATCACCAAATTGACGTACAAATTGTCGGTCAGGGTGAGTGGGATAACCACGAAAGTGCTCCTGCTGGCACACGAAATCGCTCCTCATACCAAAGTCCAGTTGCAGGTCCACTGTGTCCGGCACGCAGACATGTTGGCCTGTAGGCCCTCAAGTGGCCTCTTTCTAACCAACACACGGTCGTCACTGGCTCCAAGTCAGTACCAGCTTTCATCAGAAAACACAACAGAACTGCGCCCTTGCCTCCAATGAGCTTGCAAATGGCGGTGGTTTGGGGACAGTGGGATGCACGCTAAAGGGCGTCTAGCTCGAAGCTCTCCTTGAAGTAACCGATTTGCAACAGTTCTTTGTGTGACTGTGAAGGCAACTGTTGCTTAAATTTGCTGCAGGTGCAGTGCCACGTGGCTGTCGGGAGCCCGCTTTTCTCTGGCGACCATGCATTCTCGTCACCACCACTGACAGCAATCAGGTGCAGTGGCTAGGTTCCTGCAAAATCGTTCTGCAGTATCGCAGAAGCAATATCTAGCTTCACGAAGCCCTGTTACACAATGTCGTTTAAACTCAGTAATGCGTTGATTATGGCGGCTTTGTCGCCTTAAAGGCACTCCTGACTAACACAAACTCATCACGTGCAGCCTCAAAGACAACTAACGCTCACGACCGTTATAGCGTGTATCTGAAGCAAACCTTATTTTCTTCCTCATAGTTGCCCTACCAGCGCCACTCTTTTGCGACTGGCGTGAAATTCGAATAGACATCGTGTTCCAGTCGTAGAAACACGCCTACGCATTTTCGCTTATGTCGCCCACGTCCTTCTACAAGGTGCATTCAAGTTCTAAGGCCTCCGATTTTTTTTCTCCGGGCTGGAAAGAGATGGAAACATGCGCATTGTTTTAAAATGAGGCCGCGTTCATTGTCAATACGTCCCAGAGATGGCAGGACCGTACGGCAGATGGAATTTTACTGCCAGCGGCGAGAATGAGAACTGTTTTAAATACTTAAAATGGCGACGTTTTCCTTACTTGAACAGCGTGCAATCATTCGTTTTCTGAATTTGCGTGGTGTGAAACCAATTGAAATTCATCGACAGTTGAAGGAGACATGTGGTGATGGAGTTATGGATGTGTCGAAAGTGCGTTCGTGGGTGCGACAATTTAATGAAGGCAGAACATCGTGTGACAACAAACCGAAACAACCTCGGGCTCGCACCAGCCGGTCTGACGACATGATCGAGAAAATGGAGAGAATTGTTTTGGGGGATCGCCGAATGACTGTTGAACAGATCGCCTCCAGAGTTGGCATTTCTGTGGGTTCTGTGCACACAATCCTGCATGACGACCTGAAAATGCGAAAAGTGTCATCCAGGTGGGTCCACGAATGCTGACGGACGACCACATGGCTGCGCGTGTGGCATGTTGCCGAGCAATGTTGACGCGCAACGACAGCATGAATGGGACTTTCTTTTCGTCGGTTGTGACAATGTATGAGACGTGGACGCCATTTTTCAATCCAGAAACAAAGCGCCAGTCAGCTCAATGGAAGCATACAGATTCACCGCCACCAAAAAAATTTCGGGTAACCGCCAGTGCTGAAAAAATGATGGTGTCCATGTTCTGGGACAGCGAGGGCGTAATCCTTACCCATTGCGTTCCAAAGGGCACTACGGTAACAGGTGCATCCTACGAAAATGTTTTGAAGAAAAAATTCCTTCCTGCACTGCAACAAAAACGTTCGGGAAGGGCTGCGCGTGTGCTGTTTCACCAAGACAACGCACCCGCACATCGAGCTAACGTTATGCAACAGTTTCTTCGTGATAACAACTTTGAAGTGATTCCTCATGCTCCCTACTCACCTGACCTGGCTCCTAGTGACTTTTGGGTTTTTCCAACAATGAAAGACACTCTCCGTGGCCGCACATTCACCAGCCGTGCTGCTATTGCCTCAGCGATTTTCCAGTGGTCAAAACAGACTCCTAAAGAAGCCTTCGCCGCTGCCATGGAATCATGGCGTCAGCGTTGTGAAAAATGTGTACGTCTGCAGGGCGATTACGTCGAGAAGTAACGCCAGTTTCATCGATTTCGGGTGAGTAGTTAATTAGAAAAAAAAATCGGAGGCCTTAGAACTTGAATGCACCTCGTATTTTGATTTATACGTAACTACTACTCCCAACACCTTCTAGAATTTTTGTGCACGTTCGCGTCTCTGCCTTTAACACATTTCCCACCTAGAGTTCTTTCCCGCACCAAGTTAACTATTCGTTGATATCTTAGGTGGTGTATAAATAACTTGTTCCTTCATCTGGCAAACATCTTCCATACATTTTTTTTCACATATTCCTATGGTTCCCCTTTCCCATATCAGTATCTGTAGAGCTCTTTCATTGAAGAAAGCCTGTGACAGTCGATATCTGATAACGTTCTTTCTACAGCCAGCCTACGCAACCTATTTCCTGCGTGGTATAGTATTCTTTTATTCCGTTCCCTGTTGTCCAGACCGTAATTTTGGTGTTAAGTAAATCGTTAATTTATTTTTTTGTCCTCTTCACCCGTGATCTGTTTATGCTTACGTCATATTCTGCACTAATGGCGCGCATGCCTTTCTGCAGCTTCCTTATTTTCTTTATTGGATTGATACACTAATCGGTATATGTTAACGTGAAACAAAAGAGCTGCTCAGTCGACGATTTCGGTCTTCCGAGTTTGTTTCACCCCAGAAGACCGTAACACAGCCCCTCCTTTCAATAATCGTACGATCGTCGTAATGGCAGATATTGAGATAACCGCTCGCGGAATAGAAAAGCAACTAAAATCGCTTAGTAGTAGAAAGGCATCACGACCGGGTGACATACCTATAAGATTCCACATGAGCTGAAAAGATCGTATGGCATTGATGGCCGGGAGTCCCCACCTGGGGAGGTTCGGCCGCCGAGTAGCCAGTTTTTTCAGTTGATGGCACATTGGAGTACTTACGTTTGATGACGATGAAACGATGATGAAGACAACACCCAGTCCCCAAGATGAGAAAACTCTTCGATCCGGCTCAGAATAGAACCCGGACCGGCCGCGTGTCAGTCATACGCTCTGATCCTCAGTTATGAAGCGGACAATGCCTCTACTAAGATTATGTGAAAAACCTTGCTCCCCTGCTAGCAATAGTTTAGCGTACCTCACTGGAGCAAGGAAAGCTACCTAGCTGCTGGAAAAAGGAGCAGGTAATTGGCGTTTCCAAGAAGGATCATAGGATAAATGCTAATAATTATGGGACTATGCCATTGTCTTTAATCAATCGTGGAATCATGGAACATTTTTTATGTTCAAGCATTATGACGTTTTTGGAGAAGGAAGATCTCCTCCTTAAAAATCAGCATGGCTTCCGCAAACAGAGATCTTGCGAAAGCTCACTCTGTTCCCCATGAGATCCATAGCGTCGTAGACAGCGGAGCTTAGGTTGATGCCGTGTTTCTTGACTGCAAGAAGGCATCTGACACCGTCACGCACTGACGTTTAGTGCCGTAAGGGTAATTTCCGGAGCACCCCAACGAAGTGTCATAGAATCATTACTGTTTACAGTTACATACATGACATAGCAGAAAGCGTCAGAAGCTCTTTAAGACGTACATGAAATGCATTCACAATAGCGAAGATGGACAACCATCAGCTCTATAATGGAATGACGATAGTGAAAATTTATGTCAGACCGGTACTCGAACCCGGATTTTTCCGGTTATCGTGGTACGCGGAAAATCCGGGTTCGAGTCTCGGTCCGGCACAGATTTTCACTGTCGTCATTCCATTATACAGTCCATATTCGCAATCGTGAACACATTTCAAGTATGTGATAACGGCTGTAGTCGCCGCAATGACTGGTCCTTTGGGCACACGTGCATGTCCAAAGGAACATTACATTGCAGTTCGAATTAACACAGGCTCTGCAATATCGTATCGTGTCTTATCGCTCTTTAAGACTGTTCCCAGATGGTGCAACTGTCTATAAGAAGGTATCAAAGCCGGAAGACAGTATCGGTTTCCAGAAATACCTGCAGAAGGGTGATGGATGGTGCAGGTTCTGGGAGTTGAACCTGAACATAAATAAATGTATCATGTTGCATACATGGGAAAAGAAATCCTCAACTCTACAACTACACTATCGATGACAAATTGCTGGGAACATTATCTGCTGTAAAATACCTTGGAGTAACTATTCAGAGCGACCTTAAGTGGAATGACCAACAAACAAACGAATAGTGGTAAAAGTAGACGCCGCACACAAATTCGTAGGAAAAATCTTAAGGAAACGTAACTCATCAACGAAAGAAGTGGCTTATAAGGCGCTTGTTCTACCGATTCTTGAGTATTGTTCATCTATCTGGAATCCCTACCAGGTACGACTGATGGAAGAGAGAGAGAAGTTCCAACGGAAAGCGGTGCATTTCGCCACGGGTTCGGTTAGTCTGTGCGAGAGCGTTACTGAGATGCTCAACAAACTCTAGCGGCAGACCTTATAAGAGGTGCGTTGTACATCATGAAGAGGTTTTCAAGTGAGAACTATCAGGGAAGAGCCGGACAACATATTACTTCCTCCCACATAAAACTGATCACGACGACCACATTCCAGAAAGTAGAGCTAATGCAGAGGCTTTCCGACAATCATTCTTCCCATGCGCCATTAGCGAGTGGAACAGGGCTGGAAGGGTAGCTTAGTGGTACAGAAAGTACCGTCCGCCACACGTTATTAGACGGGTTGCTTAGTAGGATGTGGATTCAGATGATATGTACACTCCTGGAAATTGAAATAAGAACACCGTGAATTCATTGTCCCAGGAAGGGGAAACTTTATTGACACATTTCTGGGGTCAGATACATCACATGATCACACTGACAGAACCACAGGCACATAGACACAGGCAACAGAGCATGCACAATGTCGGCACTAGTACAGTGTATATCCACCTTTCGCAGCAATGCAGGCTGCTGTTCTCCCATGGAGACGATCGTAGAGATGCTGGATGTAGTCCTGTGGAACGGCTTGCCATGCCATTTCCACCTGGCGCCTCAGTTGGACCAGCGTTCGTGCTGGACGTGCAGACCGCGTGAGACGACGCTTCATCCAATCCCAAACATGCTCAATGGGGGACAGATCCGGAGATCTTGCCGGCCAGGGTAGTTGACTTACACCTTCTAGAGCACGTTGGGTGGCACGGGATACATGCGGACGTGCATTGTCCTGTTGGAACAGCAAGTTCCCTTGCCGGTCTAGGAATGGTAGAACGATGGGTTCGATGACGGTTTGGATGTACCGTGCACTATTCAGTGTCCCCTCGACGATCACCAGTGGTGTACGGCCAGTGTAGGAGATCGCTCCCCACACCATGATGCCGGGTGTTGGCCCTGTGTGCCTCGGTCGTATGCAGTCCTGATTGTGGCGCTCACCTGCACGGCGCCAAACACGCATACGACCATCATTGGCACCAAGGCAGAAGCGACTCTCATCGCTGAAGACGACACGTCTCCATTCGTCCCTCCATTCACGCCTGTCGCGACACCACTGGAGGCGGGCTGCACGATGTTGGGGCGTGAGCGGAAGACGGCCTAACGGTGTGCGGGACCGTAGCCCAGCTTCATGGAGACGGTTGCGAATGGTCCTCGCCGATACCCCAGGAGCAACAGTGTCCCTAATTTGCTGGGAAGTGGCGGTGCGGTCCCCTACGGCACTGCGTAGGATCCTACGGTCTTGGCGTGCATCCGTGCGTCGCTGCGGTCCGGTCCCAGGTCGACGGGCACGTGCACCTTCCGCCGACCACTGGCGACAACATCGATGTACTGTGGAGACCTCACGCCCCACGTGTTGAGCAATTCGGCGGTACGTCCACCCGGCCTCCCGCATGCCCACTATACGCCCTCGCTCAAAGTCCGTCAACTGCACATACGGTTCACGTCCACGCTGTCGCGGCATGCTACCAGTGTTAAAGACTGCGATGGAGCTCCGTATGCCACGGCAAACTGGCTGACACTGACGGCGGCGGTGCACAAATGCTGCGCAGCTAGCGCCATTCGACGGCCAACACCGCGGTTCCTGGTATGTCCGCTGTGCCGTGCGTGTGATCATTGCTTGTACAGCCCTCTCGCAGTGTCCGGAGCAAGTATGGTGGGTCTGACACACCGGTGTCAATGTGTTCTTTTTTGCATTTCCAGGAGTGTATATTTATCGACTAAGAGGACTTGAACGCTGCCTGTTGAGTTTGCACTTTCATTTCGCCCACAGTGTTTGTTGACTTCTAAAACCGCGGCTTTATCTTTGAAATGTTGTATTCGATCATCCTGTGGTCAGATTCAAATTAATCGAGCCAAACTGTTTGAGCTATATCTTTGTGGCACCACGGGAGGATGTTTGTACCTTCGGAATACCGCTAGGAATTTCAGCCCATGGGAAATGTTCGCGGGCGTTTAGCCACAAGCCAGTTGCACTGAAGGGAAAAAAAAAAAACCGCAACACCGAGGCTAAACGAAATTTGGTAGACTGTTTCTACATCTTAAAAATGATGTCTATTAAAACTTCGCGTCAGCTGCGTAAGAGTGGCGCTAGTAGTGTCAGTATGGAGACGAGAATCAGGTTTGCTTTAAATACGCGCTGTAACGATCGTGAGCGTTAGTTACCTTTGAGACTGAACGTCGTGAGCTGGTGTCATTCAAGCGATGTGGCTGCCAAAGATGCATGTTCCCTCCCTCACGTTGTTGAATGTGCGGTCCCCCTCCATGCTCTTACCTCCCTTTTGCGTTTTCGTGTTTTGCGTCAATGGGAAGAGGAGTGGCTGGCAGTCGGTGAAAATAACCTGCGTCTGGTCAAGGCCACCACGCGGCCATGGCGTACGTCCTACCAGTCGTTCAGGTGGGATGAGGTTCTCCTCACTCGCCTCCGTATCGGGCACAGTCCCTTAACGCACGGTTTTTTACTCCGGCGGGAGGACCCCCCAATCTGCAGTGCTTGTGGCGTCCAGATTACTGTCCGCCACATTTTACTTGACTGTCCTTTATTCTCTGACCAGAGGGCGGTGGTTTCCTTGCCACCGGATTTGTCCTCTATTTTGCAAGACGACGCAACGACTGTGGTTAAGGTCTTACGGTTTTGTGTCCTGTCCAATTTGTTGCCTCACATTTTAGGCAGAGGATTTTAATGTGCTGCTGGGTGACTGGCTCACCCAGGTTTTAGGTAAGAGGTCCGCCAGTCACGATTACCTACTTGTTTCACTTCACTTTCTGTTCTCTTTTCCTTGTGTTTCCTTTCCTTTTTTAGTGCGTTTCTTTTCCTCTTGTTTTGCCTCTGTATGTGAGGATTTGGAACTGCGTCAGGCCTGTGTCTTTTAGCCGTTCTCCTTGTTCGCTGTCCGTCTTCGTCCCTTCACCGCATGTGTTCCTGTTTCTATGCGTTTGGGCGCTGATGACCACGCTGTTTAGCACCCGAAAACCTCAAATCACACACACACACACAGAGGGCGGTGGTTTCCTTGCCACAGGATTTGCCCTCTATTTTGCAAGACGACGCAACGACTGTGGTTAAGGTCTTACAGTTTTGTGTCCTGTCCAATTTGTTGCCTCGGATTTTAGGGAGAGGATTTTAATGTGCTGATGGGTGACTGGCTCACACAGGTTTTAGGTAAGAGGTCCGCCAGTCACGATTACCTACTTGTTTCACTTCGATTTCTGTTCTCTTTTCCTTTGTTTCCTATCCTTTTTTAGTGTGTTTCTTCTCCTCTTGTTTAGCCTCTGTATGTGAGGATTTGGAACTGCGTCAGGTCTGTGTCCTTTAGCCGTTCTCCTTGTTCGCTGTCCGTCTTTGTCGCTTGAACGCATGTGTTCCTGTTTCTATGCGTTTGGGAGCTGATGACCACGCTGTTTAGCGCCCGAAAACCTCTAACCACACACACACAAGAATGGCTTTAATGCGACAAAGATGCCATTATCAACAACTCACTGACACTAGGTTCCGAACGCCCATGTGGCACTAACCGCCATGTGATTCTGCCGCATCGTACTGCATCTGCAGGAGTAACCTGAACAGAAGCTGGCACCACAGTGAGTCAAAAAACTGTTACAGATCGATGCTTGCAGAACAGCTCCGAGCCAGACGCCTTGTAGCGTGCATTCCACTGACACCTAACCACCACCATTTTCGACCTCAGTGATGTCAATTGTCTGTCGTGTTTTCTGATGAAAGCTGGTTCTGCCTCGGTGCCAATGATGGCTGAGTGCTGGTAGAAGGAGGCCAGTTGAGGACGCGCAACCAACCTGTCTGCTTGCTGGACACACTGGACCTACACCTGCAGTCATGATCTGAGGTTCGATTTCGTATGACAGCAAGAGCACTCCCGTGGTTGTCCCACGCATACCGGCTGAAAATCTGTGCATCAGTCTGGTAATTCGACCTGCTGTGCTGCCATTCAAGAACAGTGTTCTAGGGGGTGTTGTCCAAAAGGATAACGCTCACCTACATACCCTGTTGTAACCCAACATGTTCTGCAGAGTGTCAACATATTGTCTTGCCCTGCTCGATCACTGCTCTATCTCCAGTCGAGCACATATGGGACACCATCGGACGACAGATTCAGTAATATCCACAAGTAGCATTAACTGCCATTGCATTGGCCGACCAAGTGCAATAATTCATGCAACTCCGTCCCACAGCACGTTGGCAAGCTTGCATTCAACAGTCTTCTTGTTTCATCGGTTATTAGTGTACCAGCATTTCACATTTTCAATGACTTATCTCGCACTTTTATTAACATGTGATCTTGCAATGGTGATCACTTAAATATGTTGGGTAGACAAATGTATTCTCGAAATTTCATTACTCTACATTAATTGCTTTTTGGTGTTGCGATTTTTTTCCATCAGTGTATATCGAGCGGGCAGTCGCGATCGTGTCCTGATTTCTGCTCTCGGCTGATCTGCTTTCTGCTACTGTGTTTGGCGTGCGCGGTCCGGCAATGATGAAAATTCTGGGTGAGATCTTTACAGCTACCTGCCGTTGTGACTAATAAGCTCGATTATTTCAGTCACGTAATCTACACATTCGCACAGTTCTTTTACAATCATTCCGCATACAGAACTTTCAGCAAATTATTACAGCATTTTTCATCTTTTCCCGCTTTCTTTGCGTGTATGCTTCCATTTTACTAAATTTGTCCACATTCGTTTCTTTTGATGTGTGTCATGGCGCTGATGACCTCGACGTTGAGCACCCTAAGCCCCAATACACACACACACACACACACACACACACACACACACACACACACACAAACACACACGCACACGCTAGGGTTTTAAAGTTTTGTGATGTGTCTGGACTCTGGCCTAAACTTTTAGGCTGGAGGTTTTAGTGCATTGCTAAGTGGCTGGCTCCTCCCTTTTATCCTTGCCGTCAGCCAGCCGCTTCCATTGGCTTACCTCCTTCCGACAATGACGAGCTGAGGAAGTAGCCCTCACACGGCTTCGAATAGGACATTGTCCACTGACACGTGGTTTTCTGTTAATTCGTGAGCAGCCACCAACGTGTCAGACATGTGGGGCACAAGTGTCGATACGACATATTTTAACTGAGTGTGGTTTATATGCGGGTTTAAGGGGAGATTTAAGTTTCCCACCAGACCTGCCCTCTATTTTAACTAATAATGAGGCGAGTGTGGCTAGAGTTTTACGTTTTTGTGTGATGTCTGGACTTCTTCCCAAAATGTTGGGATTGAGATCTTAATGTGCTGTAAAGTGGTTTGGTCACCCATTATTTGTTAAGTGGTCACCCAGCCACAGTTAATTATTTTTACCTCTTTTGTACTGGTATTTTATTTTTAGTTTTATCTACCTGTTCTGACGTGCTGTGTCCAATCTTGAAATTTGAACATTTACAATTCTCGCAAAGATCGGCTCTGAATTGATTCTTGTTTAACTGATCTTGGCCTCACTCGTCATCATTTATTTTCGGAACGGGCGCTGATAACCTCGTTGTTGTGCGCCCTAAAACACTAATCATCATCATCATCATCATCTGCTATATTGTTTTAGCTCCCTCTACCATTTTCTTCCTGTGTTATCCATGTTTTTCTGCTGGCGGCGTGCTTCGTCCCACGCTTCGGTGTGGGTAGGCATACATTTTTCCAAGCTTGTTAGCTGTGTTTTATGTTCTGTTTTATCTTACTGTTCTGAGTGTTTTCTTGACACCACTCCCAATCTGTTACTGAGCGGGTGCTGAAGACCCTGCCGTCGCCGTCGTGCGCCCTTAAAACCCTCTCCACTACCACACTCTCTCTCACACACACACACACACACACATCCTCTATAACATGAAACGGTATCCTTGCGCGTGAGGACCAGTTTGCTCGCTTATCGCGATACGGAAGCTTCTTTATAGGACCCAGTAGTGTCTTTTCAGTAAGTTGCATTATGAAGTCTCTTGCTGGAAGACCTATCTCGAAAATTTATGTATTCGTAGCTGTTTCTTCAATTTCACTTCATGTTACATACAATGAGAAGCCACGTGATCTTAATGATTCGTCTGTACCGCTTTGAGAACAGCGCATAAATTATTTCTAACATTCAAATAACTTCCGGGAATTCAGGCAGGTAACACTTGAAGCGACCGCCGATATTTCGGCGGGAGAACACCCCGCCATTTTCAAGGCAAACTGCAACAGACAGGCGGCGTACATGCAAATTTAAAACCTCGGTTCTCGGAGTGAAGCAGGAAAGATTGCATGTACGCCGCCTGTCCGTTGCAGTTTACCTTGAAAATGGCGGGGTGTTCTCCCGCCGAAATATCGACGGTCGCTTAAAGTGTTACCTGGTTGAATTCCCGGAAATTATTTGAAAGTTGTATACGCCAGGAGAAACTCAGGTCTCATATTTCTAACATGTCTCTTAAACTTCGGTTACACGATAAATCAGTCTAATATAAAAGCCATAAATTCAACTAAATACGATTACAACTACGAACAACTTAAGTTGGAAAGAACACACAGAAAATGTTGTGGGGAAGGCTAACCAAAGGCTGCGTTTTATTGGCAGGACACTTGGAAAATGCAACAGACCTACTAAGGAGACTGCCTACACTACGCTTGTCCCTCCTCTTTTAGAATACTGCTGCGAGGTGTGGGATCCTTACCAGGTAGGACTGACGGAGTACATCGAAAAAGTTCAAAGAAAGCCAACACGTTTTGTATTATCGCGAAATATGGGACAGAGTGTCACAGAAATGATACAGGATTAGGGCTGGACATCATTAAAAGAAAGGCGTTTTTCGTTGCGACGGAATCTTGTCACGGAATTCCAATCACCAACTTTCTCCTCCGAATGCGAAAATATTTGGTTGACACCGACCTACATAGGGCGGAATGATCACCACGATAAAATAAGGGGAATCAGAGCTCGTACGGAAAGATATAGGTGTTCATTCTTTCCGCGTGCTATACGAGACTGGAATAATAGAGAATTGTGAAGATGCTTCGACGAACCCTCTGCCAGGCACTTAAATGTGATTTGCAGAGTATCCATGTAGATGTAGATGTAGAAAGTGTAAGTGTAGGTTTCTGTAGCTGCGGTCAGTTTCAGGGAAACACCCTGAGGGAGTCCATTTGCAACAGTGGCAGTGTCGTCGGACAATTTTACATATTGACAATGCCGTCACATACCCTAAAGAATTTTATTGACGAGGTGTCTGAATTATTTCTCTGAGCCCAAGTCATTCATTTATTATCGTATATAAAATAGTTCCTAGCTGTCGTGCCACCATCTTGCCCACACCTGTTGTTACAGGCTTCGTCATATCAACGACCAGTCATATTACAAATAGTAGTACAAATCCTACAATGCTCTTGAAGTCCATTAATAATAAATACCAGGTTCTTTGTATGAATCAGATTACAGGCACAGAAAGTCAGACAAAATGGTTCAAATGGATCTGAGCACTATGGGACTTAACATCTTAGGTCATCAGTCCCCTAGAACTTAGAACTACTTAAACCTAACTAACTTAAGGACAACACACACATCCATGCCCGAGACAGGATTCGAAGCTGCGACCGCAGCGGTCGCGCGGTTCCAGACTGAAGCGCCTAGAACCGCTCGGCCACTTTGGCCGGCAAAGTCAGACACTGAAGGCTGTTATGGAATGCTGATGATTATTGAAGAGTAGGCATTGTTTTTATATATAAGTTAAATCTTTCGTGGGACACTTGGTAATTAGGGGCTCCCTATTGCACATCCAGATATTGTTCTGAAATTAAGTTATGATTTCATTGGTTTAATGAGTCACTTCACTAATTATTCATGTTACTGCTGAGCTCTTCAGTCCAGAGACTGGTTTGATGCAGCTCCCCATGCTACTCTATCCTGTGCAAGCCTCTTCAAGTAACTTCTGCAGCCTACATCCTTCAGAATCTGCTTAGTGTATTCATCTGTAGGTTTCCATCTACGGTTTTTACCCTTCACGCTTCCGTCCAATACTAAATTGGTGATGCCTCAGAACATGTTCTACCAACGATCCCTTCTTCTATTCAAGTTGTGCCACAAATTCCTCTTCTCCCCAATTCTCTTCAGTTCCTCCTCATTAGTTACGTGAACTACCCATCTAATCTACTGCATTCTTCTGTAGCACCACGTTTCGAAAGCTTCTATTCTCTTCTTGTATAAACTGTTTATTTTCCTTGTTTCACTTCCGTACATGGCTACACTCCATACAAAGAGTTTCAGAAAGTACTTCCTGTCACCTAAACCTGTACTCCAATCTTGAAATTTGAACATTTACAATTCTCGCAGAGATCGACTCTGAATTGATCCCTGTTTAACAGATCTTGGCTGCACTCGTCAACATTCATTTTGGGAACGGGCGCTGATAACCTCGTTGTTGTGCGCCCTAAAACACTAATCATCATCATCATCATCATCATCATCATCATCATCATCATCATCGAAGTTAACAAATTTCTCTTCTTCAGAAACGCTTTCCATACCATTGCCATTCTACATTTTATATCCTCTCTACTTCGACCACCATCAGTTATTTTGCTTCCCAGATAGCAAAGCTCATCATGTGTGTGAAATCCTATGGGACTTAACTGCTAAGGTCATCAGTCCCTAAGCTTACACACTACTTAAACTAAATTATCCTAAGGACAAACACACACACCCATGTCTGAGGGAGGAATCGAACCTCCGCCAGGATCAGCCGCACAGTCCATGACTGCAGCGCCTAAGACCGCTCGGCTAATCCCGCGCGGCACTCGTCGTGTCTCATTTCCCAATCTAATTAGCTCTGCATCACCTGATTTAATTTGACTACAGTCCATTATCCTTATTTTGCTTTTGTTGATGCTCATCTTAAATCCTCCTTTCAAGACACTGTCCATTCCGTTCAACTTCTCTTCCAGGTCCTTTGCTGTCTCTGACACAATTACAATGTCATCAGCGAACCTCAAAGTTTGTATTTGTTCTCCATGGATTTTAGTTCCTACTCCGAATTTTTCTTTTGTTTCCTTTACTGCTTGCTCAATATACAGACATAATAACATCTCACTCCCTTCCTCACCTCTGTTTCCTTTCACGTCCCTCGGCTCTTATAACTGCCATCTCGATTCTGTACAAATTGTAAATAGCCTTTCGCTCCCTGAAAGATAGTATTCCAGTCAACATTGTCAAAAGCTTTCTCTAAGTCTACAAATGGTGGAAACGTAAATTTTGCCTTTCCTTAACCTATTTTCTAAGGTAAGTCGTATGGTCAGTATTGCCTCGCGTGTTCCAACATTTCTACAGAATCCAAACTGATCTTCCCCGTGGTCGGCTTCTACCAGTTTTTCCATTCGTCTGTAAAGAATTCGCGTTAGGATTTTGCAGCTGTGACTTATTAAACTGATAGTTCGGTAATTTTCACAGCTGTCAACACCAGCTTTCATTGCGATTGGAATTATTATATTCTTCTTGAAGTCTGAGGGTATTTCACCTGTCGCATACACTTTCCTATCGAACCCAAATTCAGTGATTACAGATACGGGAAACGGCCGCACTGCACCGCTTTCAAGCGTTTACTGTCTTTGATGCAGAATTATCTGCGATCTTGCCGGCGCTGGAGCAGATGAGACGTTCTTCCCGTCCTTAATTTCTTGTCTGTTCCGATTCACTAAGTGCCCTTCAATCATTGCAACATTTGTATCTAGCAGATAAAATAGTCCAGACCATCCAGGATGCCCTCCTCCAACTACAACGACTGGGGAAGGAGGCTGTTTTCTGCTGGGTTGCGGGGCACGTCGGCATTGCTGGGGACGAAAGGGCAGATCTCGCAGCCAAGGAGGCATGTCTCGGTCCGCAAATACACTCCTGGAAATGGAAAAAAGAACACATTGACACCGGTGTGTCAGACCCACCATACTTGCTCCGGACACTGCGAGAGGGCTGTACAAGCAATGATCACACGCACGGCACAGCGGACACACCAGGACCCGCGGTGTTGGCCGTCGAATGGCGCTAGCTGCGGAGCATTTGTGCACCGCCGCCGTCAGTGTCAGCCAGTTTGCCGTGGCATACGGAGCTCCATCGCAGTCTTTAACACTGGTAGCATGCCGCGACAGCGTGGACGTGAACCGTATGTGCTGTTGACGGACTTTGAGCGAGGGCGTATAGTGGGCATGTGGGAGGCCGGGTGGACGTACCGCCGAATTGCTCAACACGTGGGGCGTGAGGTCTCCACAGTACATCGATGTTGTCGCCAGTGGTCGGCGGAAGGTGCACGTGCCCGTCGACCTGGGACCGGACCGCAGCGACGCACGGATGCACGCCAAGACCGTAGGATCCTACGCAGTGCCGTAGGGGACCGCACCGCCACTTCCCAGCAAATTAGGGACACTGTTGCTCCTGGGGTATCGGCGAGGACCATTCGCAACCGTCTCCATGAAGCTGGGCTACGGTCCGGCACACCGTTAGGCCGTCTTCCGCTCACGCCCCAACATCGTGCAGCCCGCCTCCAGTGGTGTCGCGACAGGCGTGAATGGAGGGACGAATGGAGACGTGTCGTCTTCAGCGATGAGAGTCGCTTCTGCCTTGGTGCCAATGATGGTCGTATGCGTGTTTGGCGCCGTGCAGGTGAGCGCCACAATCAGGACTGCATACGACCGAGGCACACAGGGCCAACACCCGGCATCATGGTGTGGGGAGCGATCTCCTACACTGGCCGTACACCACTGGTGATGGTCGAGGGGACAGTGAATAGTGCACGGTACATCCAAACCGTCATCGAACCCAGCGTTCTACCATTCCTAGACCGGCAAGGGAACTTGCTGTTCCAACAGGACAATGCACGGCCGCATGTATCCCGTGCCACCCAACGTGCTCTAGAAGGTGTAAGTCAACTACCCTGGCCAGCAAGATCTCCGGATCTGTCCCCCATTGAGCATGTTTGGGACTGGATGAAGCGTCGTGTCACGCGGTCTGCACGTCCAGCACGAACGCTGGTCCAACTGAGGCGCCAGGTGGAAATGACATGGCAAGCCGTTCCACAGGACTACATCCAGCATCTCTACGATCGTCTCCATGGGAGAATAGCAGCCTGCATTGCTGCGAAAGGTGGATATACACTGTACTAGTGCCGACATTGTGCATGCTCTGTTGCCTGTGTCTATGTGCCTGTGGTTCTGTCAGTGTGATCATGTGATGTATCTGACCCCAGGAATGTGTCAATAAAGTTTCCCCTTCCTGGGACAATGAATTCACGGTGTTCTTATTTCAATTTCCAGGAGTGTATTTCAGTGTGCCATCCCCCTGCACGCACTCACCTCGCTATTGGGCTCGCGAGTCATGCGTCGGTGGGAGGATGAGTGGCTGGAAGTGACTGACAATAAGTTCCGTTTAGCCGAGCCCACAACGCGTGTCTGGTGTACTTTCTTCCAGCCACGTAGACGTGACGAGGTCGTCCTCACTCGAATTAGGATAGGCCGCAGTCCTATGACGTATGACTTCCTGCTCCGGCGAGAGGACCCTCCAATGTGTAGTGCTTGTGGCGTCCAGGTCACTGTGCTCCACGTTTTATTGGATTGCGTTTTATTTTCTGACCAGCGGGCCGCGGCTGACTTGCCAGCGGACCTGCCATCTCTTTTAGGCAATACTCGGACGAATGTGGTTAAAGTTTTAAAGCTCAGTGCCATGTCAAATGTTTTTACAAAGATTTTAGGGATAGGGTTTAGTCTGTTCACAGGATGACTGGCTCGCCCATATTTTACGTAAGTGGCCATCCAGTGACAATTTCCTATGGCATCCTTGACGCTCCTTTCTCGTTTTACTAACGTTTTATTTTCTTATACAGCATTTTGCATCTTTTCCCGCTTTCTTTGCATGTATGCTTCCATCTTACTAAGTTTGTCCAAATTTGTTTCTTTTAATGTGTGTCAGGGTGCTGATGACCTTGTCGTTGAGCCACCGTAAGCCCCAACACACACACACACCGCTTTTGGCTATAAGCTGAAATGTTGCATATTATATAACTTTTGGCCGGGTCTTTGATAAATGCTGATCTGTCGCTAGAATACACAGTTGTGCATATTCATTACCGTTGCGCCTAGGCCACATAAGTGTGTGTGTGTTGTGTGCCACTTCATTAATGTGGTCAGGTGGCGTTTTCAGTTGAATACAGTGGTATAAACACTCATGTTATACATACCTCAATAGATCAGGGCCTTACGTAACTACTGATGGAAGTAGCTCATTCTTGTACCACAGTATATCGCTTACAAACCTCAAAGAACGCTTAAGGAACTTGAGTCTGCGTCACTATTTAAAAAAGGCTATGCGCATAGTGGAGAAC
Organism: Schistocerca nitens; assembly: GCF_023898315.1. Taxonomy (NCBI): domain Eukaryota; kingdom Metazoa; phylum Arthropoda; class Insecta; order Orthoptera; family Acrididae; genus Schistocerca; species Schistocerca nitens. Next base: position 120,074,816 of record NC_064614.1, on the reverse strand, counting down.
GTTAGTTTCGAAATTCCGAGACTCCACGTTACGGGCAAAGAAACGAAACACTTCCTCCAACGTACGGCTCGTGCAGTGACCACATGTCTAAAATAGGTAAACTGTAGTGAGCTGTAACGACAGTGTTCCTGCCTTTGTACCACCCGTGAATCAATCGGGGAGAATGGGTAGGAGTAAGGGATATGTACAGAAGGGAATGTGATGTACGTCCGCTCTATAACCACCAATCCCGTGTCCCCTCCAAAGATAGAGGACTGCTTAATTGAACGCACCTTTACAGAGCTGTAGGTCGCTAAATAACATGTATTTTATTAAAAATTTTTTGATGGGTTTCTGGCGCGGACCTTCATCACCCTATAAGAAATAAAAAACGTAAGTGATAACTCTAACGTCAGTGCTCGGTGATATTCTGGTGATGGCTCATGCTCGAAAAGCGTCAATACAATAACCACAACAAGTGGATTCTTCTCGGAGCCAATAAATATAAAAGAATTTTATCTTAAAATTTTTCACAAAATTGATTTTTATCATCATAGTAAGCAACGAATACAAGAAGAAATTGGCAGAAACTAACAATTATTTTAAGAAGGTGGTTGCACTTTTGGAATATAATTGTGAAATTTTTCCAAATATTAACGTTTAGTGTCATAGTAAGCAACTAATAGAGGCAAAGGTGGAAAAATGGGCCCCTGCTGGTATTATGGGCCCCCTACATATTTGGAAGTACAGGCCATGAATTCTAGCGGAGAGCACATGAGCTACTACAACTAGTTGCCAAACTTCACTGTAGAGTGTGCAGACGTAGTAGCTGTCAAGGTTTGTGAGTAGTTGTGCTGTGAATTTTTTCGCTGTCATCAAAAGTTTGAAAGGTTAGTGTTTATTTGAATAAAACTCAAATTTCTAACTTGTTGTTACTAAAACTAAGGTAAGGTACGTATTTGGCTTGTTGTTGGGATGCCGTTTTACATTAATTAACGTCGGTTGCAAACCAAACTAACCGTAGGCAAAATCGTTTTTCCCAAGATGTCGAGGGTGGATATATGGGCCCCTTTTGCTGCTGGTATTATGGATCCCGTAAAACCAATCAGATTTTATGGGACCATTTACAAATATTGCTACTCTTTATGTTTCAGATGCCTCAAAGACATCTTGCACCACCAAAAAAATCGAAACGCAATCGTGGGACAAAGCAAATATGTCAAATGCTATTGTAGCTATTAAAGAGAAAAAAATGGGGTTGAAAAAAGCGGTTAAAGTTTACTCTGTCCCTCGTTATACGCTCCAAAGGCTTTCACGAATCGATAAACCGGTCGAAGAAATAGTTAATATTAAACTGGGCCGTCCACCGGTTTTACCACAGGGACTTTAGGACGAACTGGTTAAATATCCTCTCATTATGGAATCCAAATTCTACAGCCTTACCAAAAATGACGTCAGGGGCATGGCCTACCGGCTTTGCACAAGAAATAAAATCCCTCATCCATTTGTAAAGGGCGAAGTTTCTGGTCGAACTTGGTTTGACCATTTTATTTCACGGCACAAAAATACTCCGTCTATTTTGAAGCCATCCGCAACTTCGATTTCACGTGCTAATGAGTTTAATAAACAAGCTGTCGACAATTTCTTCAGTTTACTTGAAGCTGCGTTCAGTAACTACAAATATCCTGCAGACAGAGTTTTTAATGTAGACGAATCAAAAAATGGCTCTGAGCACTATGGGACTTAACTGCTGAGGTCACCAGTCCCCTAGAACTTAGAACTACTTAAACCTAACTAACATAAGGACATGACACACATCCATGCCCGAGGCAGGATTCAAACCTGCGACCGTAGCGGTCGCGCGGTTCCAGACTGTAGCGCCTAGAACCGCTCGACCACCCCAGCCGGCAGACGAGTCAGGTCTTAGTGTCGATCAAAGAAAAATTTCTCGTGTCATCGGCCTGAGGGGAAAAAGGCAAGTTGGTGCATTATCTGCAGCTGAAAGAGGATCACTTGTAACGTGTAAAAAGATGCTTAAAGATGCTTATGTGTGTGACTATTGTGAATAGCCTAGGCGCAGGCTGTGAAAATCATCCCACCAGTGGACTAATTAACAATGTTCAGAGTGAATCTTTCTTTCATTATGCACAAAAATTAAATAAAATTATTTTTTCAAATTTTTGTTTCTTTTTATTTCAAACTACCTTGGGGCCCATATTACCAGCACAAATTCTTGACGCAACAAAATGCAGACTATCAGGAAAAATAAAATTTTGTTTTAACTATTAAAAAGTTCAGCCAAAACATGTAACTATTTGCAGGACATACTAGAGAAATGCTTTATGTTAATTTCAGGTGATTATACTAAAAATAAAAGGTGTTATATAAAAAGACAAAGTGGGGGCCCATTTATCCACCTTTACCTCTACAAGATGAAATTGGCAAAAAGTAAACAATCAGTTGTTTTAAAGTTGTGGTTTCGCTTTGGAACCACTGGGACACAGACGTTTCAGCAACCTGTCATTTGACGAGATATATTTGAAAGAAATTTCGCATTTTTCTTAGACACAGTGCCACATCTCGAATCTTCCGTGAACCCACAATGCCTAAAACATATTACAGTCCTAAATAACAAGCAACATTTATTGAATTTATATAAAAAGTGCATATTACTCCAATGGTTTCATGTCTAAACCACTCATAATAGCACTAGTGCCAACTCAAATTTATATTACAGTAACTTACTTTCAGCGTCAGTGAACACCTCAATATGATCACTGAAAAAAAAGGTGTCACAATGTCCTGCAATCACATGACACAATCTCTGCGCCGATTGTTGCTTTGAATAACGTAAGTGACTGCTACAATACATTACCTTCGTAGAAGTGCCTCAGTATACCACTAGATGTCTGTGTCTTGCAAGAACGTCGGTGGTTTCCTACGAAAGTCACTTGTACCTTAAAAAATTAATAAACTGGTGATACCACCCAGATATTAAGGAGTGCAAACACAGGTTTTGACACCTGTTTTTTGTGTATTTGTATGAAATGTGAGACACCGACCACTTGACATAGGTACAAGCAACCTTGGCTTTCACCTGTTTGAAAGTTTGCACAAAACCGATGCAGAGCCGTGCCTGCAAACAGCTAAGCGTATAGAGTAACTTTGCTGCTAATTCGTCGAAGTCAGCCAAATTTATTAGTGGACGTTGCTAGGAGCTGCATATCTGACTGGGCTACCAGGCTGCACGGTGAGTGCTGGGCGGAAAGCGGCAGAGGCGGGTGTCCGCTATCGCGCAGGCGCTCGACACAACTCGGCCAGCTATCAGCGCGCAGTCAGCACAAAAGGAGCCGCTGTCCCCGAGATAGGGTCAGCAGTCAGCAGACCACCGGCTAACTGGCCAGGCTTGCCGCCTCCGCGGATGCCCACACGCTGCCGACGAGCACGAGTAGACTATCTTATCACGCTCCGAGCTCCATTAGCGAAACCGCCACTTTGTCGCCACTTCCAGGACATCGTTAATTCCTCTTTTGTGATCAAACTTTCCAGCAACGCCATTCTGCATGGTCGACGGACTTTTGAGCTGAAATGCGTGGTCGTACATCGTTTGAGACTTCGACATCCGCACTTGCATTTGCCATTCGGTGAAATTCAGTGAAGTGGCGCAACGGTTAAGACATCGGCCGAACTCTCTGTTCGGCCAACCAGAAGTCCGGCTTCCACGGTTTCCCTAGATGGTTTAAATCGAATGCTCGGATGGTTCTTTTGAAAGGGCATGGCCGATTTCCTACCTCATCTTTCTCCAAATCGAGACTGTGCTTAGTCACTAATGATTGGTTCGTCGGCAGGACGATGAACACTAGTCTTCATTCTTCCTTTCTTCTTAAATTCCAACCGTATCCAGCATAAGAGATCTTTTTTTCAGGTCACTATTTTCTGACTGGTTTCAAGCTGGCCACCGTCATGTCCTCTTTGCTTATCTTTTCACTTCACCTCAGCATTTGCACGCAATGTCGTTAATTATTTGTTGAATATATTCAGATATCTATCTTTCCACGTAATTTTGGCTATCCATAGCTCTCATAGCCATCATAGCACCATGAAAGCTATTTTTTTATTTCGATGAACTTAAAGATAGTGCAATAAATAAATTAAAAACTGCCAAAATGGGAGTAGGACTCACACTTCGTACAAACCTAATTCTGAGTATCTATAGCTCATACATTCCAGGAATAAAGAAACTCGACGATTTTTGTCTGTTATCTGTATCGATACTAGCATCATATCGATCCCGGGAATTCCAAAATCGTAATTAAAACCCCAAAGCAGTTTCTGAGACGAGCCCAGACATACGAAAAGAAAATAGCAGCGTAGTAATTTTATAAATGGAAAGAGAAAAGATGTAATAAAATACACTGACGGAAAAAAAAACGCAAGACCAAAAGGGAGTTGTGTGACATGAACGAAAGTTGGTTCAAAATGGTTAAAATGGCTCTGAGCACTATAGGACTTAACTTCTGAGGTCACCAGTTCCCTAGAACTTAGAACTAGTTAAACTTAACTAACCTAAGGACATCACACACTTCCATGCCCGATGCAGGATTGGAACATGCGACCGTAGCGGTCGCGTGGTTCCAGACTGTAGCGCCTAGAATCGCCGCTCGGCCACTCCGGCCGGCAACGAAAAGTTGGTAGACGTGTTTCTACATATGAAATATGATGTCTAGTCAGATTTAGCGCCATTCGTATAAGAGGATTTACGCGCTGTAACGCTCGTGAACGTTAGTTACCTTTGAAATTGGACGAGGTGAGTTTATGTTAGCCAAGAATACGTTAAGGCGACAAAGACGCCATTATCAACATCGGACTGAGTTTGAACAAGGTCGTGTTATAGGGCTGACAGAAGGTGGACGTTCTTTTTGTGATACTGCAGACAGACTTGGCAGGAATGTACACTCCTGGAAATTGAAATAAGAACACCGTGAATTCATTGTCCCAGGAAGGGGAAACTTTATTGACACATTCCTGGGGTCAGATACATCACATGAGCACACTGACAGAACCACAGGCACATAGACACAGGCAACAGAGCATGCACAATGTCGGCACTAGTACAGTGTATATCCACCTTTCGCAGCAATGCAGGCTGCTATTCTCCCATGGAGACGATCGTAGAGATGCTGGATGTAGTCCTGTGGAACGGCTTGCCATGCCATTTCCACCTGGCGCCTCAGTTGGACCAGTGTTCGTGCTGGACGTGCAGACCGCGTGAGACGACGCTTCATCCAGTCCCAAACATGCTCAATGGGGGACAGATCCGGAGATCTTGCTGGCCAGGGTAGTTGACTTACACCTTCTAGAGCACGTTGGATGGCACGGGATACATGCGGACGTGCATTGTCCTGTTGGAACAGCAAGTTCCCTTGCCGGTCTAGGAATGGTAGAACGATGGGTTCGATGACGGTTTGGATGTACCGTGCACTATTCAGTGTCCCCTCGACGATCACCAGTGGTGTACGGCCAGTGTAGGAGATCGCTCCCCACACCATGATGCCGGGTGTTGGCCCTGTGTGCCTCGGTCGTATGCAGTCCTGATTGTGGCGCTCACCTGCACGGCGCCAAACACGCATACGACCATCATTGGCACCAAGGCAGAAGCGACTCTCATCGCTGAAGACGACACGTCTCCATTCGTCCCTCCATTCACGCCTGTCGCGACACCACTGGAGGTGGGCTGCACGATGTTGGGGCGTGAGTGGAAGACGGCCTAACGGTGTGCGGGACCGTAGCCCAGCTTCATGGAGACGGTTGCGAATGGTCCTCGCCGATACCCCAGGAGCAACAGTATCCCTAATTTGCTGGGAAGTGGCGGTGCGGTCCCCTACGGCACTGCGTGGGATCCTACGGTCTTGGCGTGCATCCGTGCGTCGCTGCGGTCCGGTCCCAGGTCGACGGGCACGTGCACCTTCCGCCGACCACTGGCGACAACATCGATGTACTGTGGAGACCTCACGCCCCACGTGTTGAGCAATTCGGCGATACGTCCACCCGGCCTCCCGCATGCCCACTATACGCCCTCGCTCAAAGTCCGTCAACTGCACATACGGTTCACGTCCACGCTGTCGCGGCATGCTACCAATGTTAAAGACTGCGATGGAGCTCCGTATGCCACGGCAAACTGGCTGACACTGACGGCGGCGGTGCACAAATGCTGCGCAGCTAGCGCCATTCGACGGCCAACACCGCGGTTCCTGGTGTGTCCGCTGTGCCGTGCGTGTGATCATTGCTTGTACAGCCCTCTCGCAGTGTCCGGAGCAAGTATGGTGGGTCTGACACACCGGTGTCAATGTGTTCTTTCTTCCATTTCCAGGAGTGTAGCTACTGTACGTGATTGCTGGCAGCGGTGGTCACGAGAATTTGCGGTCAGTAGGAGACCGGGCTACAGACGGCCACGTGGAGCAAACGAGACGGAAGACCATCGTGTGCCGCGTACGACTCAGGCACATCGTAGAACATCTGCAGCAGCAATCTGAGGAGCAGTTGGTACCAAAGTGACGCAACGAACTTAACAAAATGGTTGCTTCAAGAACATCTCCGAGCCAAACGCCCTGTACCTAGCATCTCACTGACCCAAACTACCGTCATTTGTGACGTCAGTGGTGTCATGTGAGGTCTCACTGGAGGGCAGGTTGGAGGATCGTTGTATTTTATGATGAAAGCTGATTCTGCCTTGGCGCCAGTGATGGCCACATATTGGTTGAGGAGGTCAGTTGAGGGCCTTAAACCAACCTGTCTGTGCGCTAAGTACACCGGAGGTACATCTGGAATTATGACCGGGGGTGCGATTTCCTATGATAGTAGGAGCACACTTTTAACTATCCCTTGTGAGACCAATTGAGGAGCTATTTGTTTGGGAAGCAGCGACTCTAGTCACGAAAACTGAAAACGCCCAGGACAGCGGTGTGCTCACCTCAAGCCCTTCCATATCAGAATGCAGTGACGCCAATTGGGTGAGGATGACACGGCGGTCGGTCGGTAACGGTGGGCCTTGCGATTCCTGTTCAGACCGAGGAGATTTGTGCTAGTCTGCTTCTTGCGTTTTCCTTGGTTCGTTCGTTATGAATTATTGATCTTCCAGAATAGCAGGATTCTTTAATTTCATCTACTGCGTAGTCGTTAACCTTGATGTTCTGTTTGTCGTTAATCTCAATTCTACTGTCCCTGAGCACCTTTCGTTGATATATTATCACTCATATTCTGGCTGTGTAGAACGTACGTTCCATTCAACAGGTTCTGTAGATCTTCCTCACATCCACAGGTACTAGTCAGTGATGACAACAAGTCCGAGCAATTACGTACACCTTCGTGGTACACGGCTCGGCCACAGCTTCGTCTGGGCCTATCGGAACATCCAAAAGGCTCAGTTCCACCTGAGACCCTCCACCGACAATTCGCGGCGAGTTCCAGGTCTCAGAAATAGTCTACACAGATGGGTCAATGGTCGACGTTCTTTTTGGTTTCGCTTACGCTTACGTTGGACATACTGAACAGCGCTCTTTACTGGCTGGCTCTAGTGTTTTCACTACAGAGTTGGTAGTCATCTATCGCGCTCTTGAGCATATCCGCTCCTGCATTGGGGAGTCCTTCGTCAGCTGTAGTGACTCCTTAAGCAGCCTAAAAGCTCTTGACCAATGCTTTCCTCGGCATCCTTTGCTACTGACTATCCAGGAGTCTCTTTATGCCCTCGGCAACAGTGGGCGTTCAGTGACCTACATTTGGAGCAGAGGACATCTCGGGATCCCGGGCAATGAACTTGCTGACCGCCTGGCCAAACAGGCTATCAGTAAACTGAGACTGAGCTTCGATCTGTCTACCGCCGCAAAGTTTCCGCGATCTTGGATACTGAATGGCGCACTCTCAGTACACCAAATAAACTCCATGTTATGAAGGAGATAACGAATGTGTGGCGGTCATCCATGCAAGCCACTCTCAGGACTCCGTTGGCCTTTTCCGGCTCCGCATCGGCCATACTTAGCTAACACATGGTCACCTCCTCCGTCGCGTGGACCCACCTCGGTGTCGCTGTGGCTCCCATATGACTGTCGTCCACATCTTACTGCACTGCCCAATTTCAGACGCTCTATGGCGGACTTTTAACCTTCCCAGCATCCTCTCTCCGGTGTTGGGCGACGATGTCTCAATGGCAGGTGCTGTTTTAAGTTTCATTCGTAAGGTGGGTTTTTATCACACAATCTAAGGGTGGGCATCTGGCTATCTGTCCCAGGCCCCCACTCTCCCTCCATTTTAACTCTTCCTCACTCTTTCTTTGCTGTTCATTTGGCTTGGTGTTCTTCTTGTCACTATGTCGCCTTCCCTTTTAGGCTGGAGATGTTAGTGTGTTGCAGAGTGATGTCTCATCCTTTTTTATTCCTGTGATCAGCCAGCCTCGACTGCCTGCTATATTATTTTAATACCTGCCTCTGCTTTTCCTTTTAATGTGCGTTTTCCCCTTTTCGTTAGCTTCTTTTGTTTTCTCTTTCATTGTGGTTCCCCGTTAGTTTCTGCCCTTTTCCTTTCGCCTGCTCCTTTTGTAAATTGTTTTATCTTGAACCTTGTTTGCATGAGGAAAAAGGGACTGACGACCCTGTAGTTTGGTCCTTTTATACCGCAAACCAACCAACATATCTGGCGCTGATTCGGCGCTCTCTGCAGCGATACGGTTAAATAATCTGATTGTATAATTACTGAAAGCAATAATAATCATAGTCGTTCTTTGCCGGTCAGAGAATATATTTCCTTAGCTTCGTGTAGTTTGCAGAGCGGTGGCTGACATTCTGCTGGCCTCTGCTCGTCGTAGACGTTACACAGAAACATGTGCCTTTGACACTGATCTTTCCGTTGTCTTGTATCTTTCGGAGAAATTAAACAGTACAGGAGATTGGTCCCTTCTGCTGGGAGACATGGGCGTTAGTGAACAGGACAAGAGGAAGCCCCCTGGAAGGACGGGAGGACGGCTTTTGCAGTAAGCCGCCTACGCAGACCGCAGGTCCCCCAGAAAAGCCGCGTCCACCGGCCACCGGCTGCCGGACGACCACTAAAGCAGCCCCCCTGCCCCCACTCCCACGCCCCCCCCCCAACCCCCTCTCGAGCTGCAAGTCTGCCCGTTCCCTTAATCGGATTCGCCAGCGCAGTTAGTTAAGCGGTTTCCTGTCACACGCTATTGCCGTCCAAGAGACACGGCCAAACAGTCGGATCGATCAATCGCAGTCGAGATTGACGATCAGTACAGGAGGGCTTTTAAACGTGTATAAATCTCTATCATTTCTTCTACTGTGTCATTCTGTTCACAGTTTCCTATACGTTTTCTGTTAATGTGTAATTCTTATGACTGAAAAGCTTCACTCTGAAAAGTTTGTAAGTCAGCATATCGAAAATAATCCACGTATGAGCGTTATTCATAGTCATAGTACATAAAGTCCGGGAACACTTTCAATTAGTTTTTGCACAAGTACCAAACATTATACAGATATCATACATATGTCAGTTTTTTTTTCATGTATGCCGCCGCAGCGTAGTTTGGTAATTTGCCGATAGTCAGCGCTAGTCGCAAACATGGCGGTGCTGCAGAAGGGGACTGCTGTTTCATGAAATGGCCTCCCCGATCACCAGATCTCACTCCGTGTGACTTTTTCCTGTGGGGACACATTAAAGGTGTGGTGTATGTACCGCTTCTACCACGTGATGTAGCAGAACTCCAGGAGAGTACACGGGAAGCGACTGCCATAGTCAACGATGCCATGCTGGGAAGGATATGGTTAGGATTCGATTACCGTAATGACGTCTGCCGGGTCACTCATTGTTCGCACATCGAATGCTTGTTAAAAAAAAAAAAACCTTTCAGAGTCTCTCTTCAAAATGCAATATGTATGACATCTATACAATGTTTAGTTCTTGTGCAATATACAATTGAAAGTGTTGCCGGACTTAATGTACACCCTGAATAATATAATATTTATATTTAATCATCGTCTATAAAAAATAAAGTTAGGTAATTACTCCTTTGTTTTCAGCTACAAGTTTGTAGTCCTTGTAGAGGCTGACGCCGAATCGATTCCAAAACGCTATCTTGATTCTCATTATCTGTGACCGTATTAATCCGACAGTGGACATATTAATTCACTAGTTGTCATCTTACTTTTCCGTAACATACGTGTTGATTCCTAAAAGCTATCAACAGTGCCATAACATTTCCATCATCATTTTACACGGACTTAGCACTGACTATGTGCAGTAACTCTGGTTAAAAAGTTTGGATTTTTGATATTAAAATGACGTAAATACATTACAAGTAAAGTTGCAACTGTCAAACTTAAATAATGAAAAACTTAAATAATGAAATTACGTGGAGGGGAAGAAACTTGTAGCAGACGTTTTGAAGATATTCATATCGGGTAATGCTTGATTTAGACAGCCCTTCCATTTGTTATTTTATGCAGTTTTGTTCGCCCCGCATCTTTTGGGGAGCAGTTTTCTTATCGCTTCTCATTTTAACGTAAGTTTCAGTTTGAAGACTCTTTAATGCAGTAAGTTGGGATGGGAAGAGTAAAACTGAACATTCACTTTAAACTGGAATGCCTCACAGAAGTTAGTAGTCTGTTCAGTCCGCCCACATAATGAATGGAAAGTTGCTATCTCCAAGAATATACGTATGAAATAAATAATCAGAAACTCGTCCAGATTTTCATTGCTAGGTTTGCGGGTCGTTAGGTATTCGACGAACCGATCTTCAGTTTGGGAGGAGAGGCAGTCCAAAGAAAGTTTTCAAAAGTTCTACAATTTCAGATTACTTTAACTTAAAATTATTTGGTAACCCCAGTGATTGAACCTTTCTCCACTATGTCTGCCCGAGGTGAAACCTGCCGCCCTTTACACTCGTTATGGGTCAAAAGTAAGAAATTGCCTGCTGAACCGCTGTCTCACAGTCAATGTATAGAACGTCCGGATTGGTGTCGTTTGGAATTAAGAACAAAGCTGCCTTATTTGTTTCATTTTGTTTTTGTTAAGGGACCTCAAAAAATGCCAATGGAAAACAGTTTTTTTCCACAACCCCATGAATTATAAATCTACGGTGGAACAGCGTAACACAACTGTTGAAAGTTACATGTATAGATAAAGTTCTCAACTGTTTCAGAAAATTCAAATTATTTTGCAATGAGAAACCCACAGTATTCTTTTACGAGTAGTTTACAAAGAAAAGAAAAGAAATTAATCACTTGTTTGTGTGGAAAACATTTGTCACAGGTGCTTCATCTGTTGGGCTACTTCGGAAGTTTGCGTAATCGAGTGGCGTTAATTTTTTTCCCTTTTCTAACCAAATCCTGAGTTGTGAGAATGTCAATATCACCATTAGCTAACTCGAAGCGTATAGGTTTCGTGGGCGCAGACGAAAAAGTCTTCGACCTTTCTCTTCACAATACTACTGACTCTCTGTCGGTTTAATATACCAGAGCCATCCTCTTCATGGTTATGCTTTAACGGCGAACCGATAATACAATTTAAAGAATTTAATTTCATAAAACACTTTCATATTCCCCGTCATCGACGAGACACTTATGGAAACAGTTGTCATAAACGTCTGTCGCCAATTGTTTCTTGCAATTTTTACTTCTCAATACATCAGACTACATCTCTGAGACATAGTCCGCTAAAAGTTAGCGGAGTGTGTAACACTTATATCGCCTGTGTGTGTGTGTGTGTGTGTGTGTGTGTGTGTTGGGGCTTACCAGCACTCAACGTCGAGGTCATCAGCACTCTGACACACATTAAAAGAAACGAATGTGGAGAAATTTAGTAAAATGGAAGCATACACGCAAAGAAAGCGAGAAAAGATGAAAAATGCTGTATAAGAAAATAAAACGTAAGGAAAGCGAGAAACGAGCGTCAAGGATGCCACAGGAAATTGTCACTGGCTGGCCATATACGTAAAATAGATTTATATTATGTAACTGTATATTTGTAATTACGAAGTGTGTATTCTTTGTTGATTAAGATCATTGAATTGTGACAGGAAATTTAAAGTATTGTAAGGTATATATGGAAAAAACTAAATGATGTTTAAAATAATGACATTTTATAATATGTGTATATTCAAAAGAAAAACAATGTTACTGGAAACTGGTTCATGCTTAGGGCACTTTTATTGTACAGGGTGATTCAAAAAGAATACCACAACTTTAGGAATTTAAAACTCTGCAACGACAAAAGGCAGAGCTAAGCACTATCTGTCGGCGAATTAAGGGAGCTATAAAGTTTCATTTAGTTGTACATTTGTTCGCTTGAGGCGCTGTTGACTAGGCGTCAGCGTCAGTTGATGCTAAGATGGCGACCGCTCAACAGAAAGCTTTTTGTGTTATTGAGTACGGCAGAAGTGAATCGACGACAGTTGTTCAGCGTACATTTCGAACGAAGTATGGTGTTAAACCTCCTGATAGGTGGTGTATTAAACGTTGGTATAAACAGTTTACAGAGGATGGGTGTTTGTGCAAAGGGAAAAGGTCTGGACGGCCGAGAACGAGTGATGAAAATGTAGCACGCATCCAGCAAGCATTTGTTCCCAGCCCAGGAAAATCGACTCGCAGAGCTAGCAGAGAGCTGCAAATTCCACAATCAACTGTATGGAGAGTCCTACGAAAAAGGTTAGTTATGAAACCTTATCGTCTGAAATTGGTTCAAGCACTGTCGGCGATGGATCGGCCGCCAGGCAGCCCGTGACAGAGCACTTCATCACTGGCCTCCAAGAAGCCCTGATCTTACCCCTGCGATTTTTTCTTATGGGGGTATGTTAAGGATATGGTGTTTCGGCCACCTCTCCCAGCCACCATTGATGATTTGAAACGAGAAATAACAGCAGCTATCCAAACTGTTACGCCTGATATGCTACAGAGAGTGTGGAACGAGTTGGTGTATCGGGTTGATATTGCTCGAGTGTCTGGAGGGGGCCATATTGAACATCTCTGAACTTGTTTTTGAGTGAAAAAAAATCTTTTTAAATACTCTTTGTAATGATGTATAACAGAAGGTTATATTATGTTTCTTTCATTAAATACACATTTTTAAAGTTGTGGTATTCTTTTTGAATCACCCTGTATAATGTAAAAGATGTTGGGAAGTCCATCCGCAACGGAAGTGGCTTGGTCCGGTGTAAAAGGTGATTTTGGTGGTCGAACTGGGTGGCTCCTCGGTGTGAACGGTACGCAGTCAGAGGCTAGCCGTTGCACGGTACACATCGACAGTGCCAAGGAAGGCAATTGGAGGCCGCTTTGCAAGGAATTGTGCCTCGGATGTGGATTTGGCCGTCGCATGGTACTCTCGGCAATAAGGAATGGCTCTAACACATTAAAAATGCGTCGCCAATAAGAAATTTTATAGAACATTCAAACATCAAGAGCTGTGAGTACAGTTAGCCGCCAAGTCGCTTGCCACCACTACTTCGCCACTGCTCCACCAACTTCTTGCATACAGATATGTATCAGAGCATGGTCCAGTTAATTTGTGTGAGTGATTTTATTAATAAACCAAGTGCTATAAACCTGTGTTTAGAGCCATAACTTTTATCCTGATCGTGAACCTATGCAGGATCCCCTCCTAAGTGCTCATAAAACTGAGTATCCTGTTTCAAATGCACTATTATTGTTTATTTATGTTTGTCAGATGTGCAAGGATTATTAAAAGTGAAGGTAGTTAGAATTTTACTAAAATACTCTCAACTTATTGCAAAGTATCGTTTTGCGAAAATTCAGTGCCAGACCGTGTAAATGTTACTGTCTACAATACCTGTTTCACAGGTGATGAAAAAAAGGCAAATAAGTTATACTCATTTGAAACTTAATTTAGCTTTGATTACTATCATGAACGAATTTTTGAAGTTAATTGAGCTCGGTGTTGAATAATTTGCCTTGAAAAGTAAAAACATAAACTATCCCAAATAAAGCTAAGAATTAAATTTACTTGAATTGAATTTTGCTACTGAAATAACCATAGGGTAAGACTAGCGATACAATATCAGTTTATGGGTCACCACCATATTCTTCTCATATTAGAAAGATAATTGAAATATTATTGCTACTAAGAAAATCTGACACATTTCTATAAATGGGAATATAAACAGTGTAATTGTGTTATTATTTATTTTTATTTGCGGTATTTATATGTCAGTTAAGTCAGAAACCCCTCCCGGCCAATTTCAGTTCTGTACTCCTCGCAGTAACATTTCAGCACTGATTCAAGTAACAGTCTTGAGTATAGCTGTTATTAGAGTGAGTTTGGTACAAATTTTGCTTTCTACGATTACTAGTACGTGCAGTATTGGTGACTGCTGCTACACACAACTCAGTGTGCCCTGTGTCTGTTTGTATCCTGTGTACTATTCAAAGGGAAATATTAATGAAAGTAACTTCAATAACTAGTATTTAATTTTCTTAAACATATATATCCAAATTCATGTGCCTAGCTGGGCTGGCGATCGTCCATTTTTCATTCGTATACGAAATTTACTTCTTTCATCAAACCCCAAAGTTTAAAGCCTGTATAGTTTTTCTGTTAAATTCACCATATGCAAAATTACTGTCCGATACCTTTATTCGTTAGACATACACGCACGGTAAAAATTATAAATCCTCTCAGAGGGTAATATTAGTGTGTGTCACGACAGGCTAGTGTTATAAGTCAACACGGATTTTATTGTTCGGCGAACTTAGCGGAAGTACGAATCAAATCGGTCACTATTATCGACAGCAGGGGACACAAAACGGCAGCAGAGATTCTAGGCGTTGAAGTCCCTGCTCGACTGGACGCCGATATGGGAGTCGAAGTATTGCAGTCCACTGTTAAACAGAGTATCGTGTGGTAATTCGTGTTCTGGATTTGAAGGCGAACACCGCTGCAACAATCCATGCAGTGTTGGTGAAAGTTTACGAGGGCAATGCACCATCATGTGATGCAGTGGCAAGTTAGGGCTGACGCTTCAAATTGAGGTCAGTCAAATCTGGATGACGAAAACCGAAGTGGTAGGCTGTCTCTCTGTGAATCATCTGGAACTTCAAGAAGAGTGGAGGCTCTGTTGCTCTGACAAGCGAACATCACCAACTTGTCCTCATATTTTCAGGAGGAAAAAAGCACAGCCACAGAAATCAATCCCACGAGAAAATTTGGGCCATTTCTCTGACGGTACGCAGTTATGATCTTCTGAAAGCACAGCTTTTAAAATTTCACGTGCACCGGTTCTCTCCGCCCCACTGCAGCCCCCAGAAGTCCGAGCGCCAATTACTGTACAGTGGAATGAATAGCAAGTTTGTGAAGTACTGCTGTGACACTGGTAATATGCTTTGTTCACTGAGTCAAGTGTGCCGTTTCTAGCCTGTAGTTGGTATCAGCGATCTCTTTGCTTTGAACATTTTTATGTTGCGGTTTACAAATGCAGTGTTAGTGAATGAAACGAATAAGTTTATCATTAAAGACGTGGTTTACTGGTATTTAATTACTAACATCGCTGTTGTGCGTTGTTTACTTCGGATTATAAAGCTGGCACTGTTAAGGCGAAGTACATCTGCTGCAGATGCGTTGTTCTTGAATGTGATTGGCATGATTATACTATAAATAGAAAATCATTCTCATTTTACACAATTTCTTCAGTTGTTTAGATTTATTCAGTTTGATTTTGATCCATATACATGGGATCCCAGAAATGTTGCGACTAATTCTGAGGTGGTGTAGAGGGTGTCTTGAAGAATAAATCAAGATCAGGAACCAGTGACCGGAAACGTTATCCAACTGCGTGGAAGTTGCTGAGGGGTGGCCTAGTGGCAAGTTCTGGCGTCTGTAACTTCCATGCTCTGTAGCGTGGTTGAGTGACGTTTCCGGACACGGGTTCCTATCCTCTATTTGTTCCTCAAGACACCTTCTACAGCCCCTCGGAGTTTGTCGTAACATTTCTGGGACACTTCCGTATATAACTGCGGCATATCAATGCGAACAGTCGTATTTTGTTAAAATAATATTGAAAGTGTGTATCCGTCAGGTTGATACATACGTCTTCATATTAGTATATTTCGCGGGGAATAATATGTGTTCTTCGACAACTTTTCAGAACATATGGGCAGATGTGTCCACCTCCCTCCTCTTCCCCACCTCCATCCTACGAATGGGAGGTCTCTGGTTGTCATTCCACTGTACAGCACTTCGCGCTCCAGCATTAGGCGACAGCAGTGGGACGGAGCAATTGACAAAGAGTGAGCGTGGAACTTTAAAAGCTGCACTTCCAGAAGGTCACAACTACGTACTGTCGGGACAATAACCCAAATTTTAACGCGGGATTTATTGTTCCTTACAATCATTGCAGAATCTGTACCCAACTGAGGAGATGGTCCAGCTGATATATAACCAGCTGTACTTGCTCCAACGGCGGGGTAAGGAGGTGTCCTTCTGCTGGGTGCCTGGTCATGTAGGAATATGGGGCAATGAACAGGCCGATCAGGCTGCCAAGGAGGCCTGCAGAGAGCAGGATGTGGTCCAGTGTCCTATTCCCTTGCAGTCTGTCATTTCTACAGTCCACAAGAAGTGCATGGAGTTGTGGGACGAAGAATGGCTGGCGGTGACGCCCAATAAACTGCTGTTGGTGAAGTCAACAACTCGGCCGTGGCGTTCCTCCTGCCGGGTGCTCAGGCGGGAAGAGGTGGCCCTCACACGTCTTCGGATCGGGCACTGTCCTCTCACACATAGCTTTCTATTACTGCGGGAGGATCCCCGGTTTTGTGATGCTTGTGGTGCGCACATCTCTGCCCGCCACGTTTTAACACACTGCATTTTATACCGAGATGCAAGGGCAGAAGCACACGTTTATGGGGATCTGCCCTGTGTTTTAGCTAATGATGAGACGAGTGTGTCTAGGGTTTTAAAGTTTTGTGATGTGTCTGGACTCTGGCCTAAACTTTTAGGCTGGAGGTTTTAGTGTATTGAAAAGCGACTGGCTCCTCCCTTTTTCCTTTCGGTCAGCCAGCCACTACCATCCGCTGTATTGTTTTAGCACCCTCTACCACTTTCTTCTTGTGTTGTCCATGTTTTACTGCTGGCGACATGCTTCGTCCCAAGCTTCGGTGTGGGTAGGCACATATTTTTCCAACCTTGTTACATGTGTTTTACGTTCTGTTTTATCTTAATGTTCTGAGTATTTTCTTGACACCCGTCTCAATCTGTTACTGAGCGGGCGCTGAAGACCTTGCCGGCGTGCGCCCTTAAAACCCTCTCCACGAGTTGGTGATGTTTCCTTGTAAGAGCAGTGCGCCCCAACGAAGGCGATAATCAAGAAAGTAAAAACCAGTCATGAATCATTTTTCAACATCATGGACGACATTTTTAACGTGATGACGGTTGTCGCCCAATAAGTTCCGCGACTCCTCACAGCTATCCAAAAAACCCACCGAAACGCGCCAGTAGTGTGTCTGGCCAGTACGCGCTACGCAACAAAATTAAAGGACGACTTTTTCCAAACCAAGTAATTGTGTTCTGACGCATAAGTTGAAAATTTGGCTGAAAGGTGCCTACAACCTTCCTCTGTAATGGTGCAAAAGCGTGATGTCCCGTGACGTCACTCTCGGGCTCGGTGACAACAAGATGTCGACACACGCGGAAAAAAAGCCAGAGCTCAGAAATTCATCTGTCAAGGAGAGGTGGCCAGCGGTGCGATAGATTTTTTGAAATTATCTATATGGTGATGAAGCTTAAGATCCCAGTTATCACACACTGCAGCCGTTCATCCTGGTGGGCACTCGTTTGCGAGTAATTGATGAAAAAAAAATCTGAATTTTTGGTGACACGCAATAGCGTTCAGAAAGTTGTGTGGTGTAGTGGATAGGATGACAGTGTCACGTGTGGGAGGTCGTGGGTTTGAATCCCGTTTGGTGCACTAAATTTTTTTTCTTTGTCGATCATTTTTTTATTCAGTTAATTGATTTGTATGTAATTTTTCAAATTCTGTTTCTTTGTCACGGATTTTTGATCACCATTTGATCTTTTTCATTTGTTTCATTTTTTCTTTGTATCATTATTTTTCCAGTCGGAATTTTTGGGAGTATGAATTTAATTTAATTTATCTATTATTATACTCAATTATTTGAAAATTCCGAACTGTCAATTTAAAAACAAATAAAAAAAAACCAAATAGTCTGTTTATATTTGCGCAATGGTGTAGAAAATGTATTTGTTTACCAGATTTGCAAGTTTTAGCACGGTAACCGTCATACAAAAATTTAAAACCTTACCTAAATACCGACTGAACTATGGAAAAAATTGTGCAGGCTAAAACTGAAATTAAAGACGGGTTTATCAGTAAAACGAAATTCCAACAAAATGAAAAATAGAGATAATGAACGGAATAATGTGGGAGAAAGAACAGGGAGATAAAACGCCAGAAATTAAATCGAAATTAATACATAAAATTAACTAAAAACCTATGAACAAAGATTTCAAGTGGAAAAAGAATGATATGAAGAAAAAATGAAACAAATGAAAAAGTTCATGTGGGGATCAAAATAATGTGACAAAGGAACGAAATTAAAAATTTATATTTAAATGGATTAATTTAATAAAAAATATGTTCAAAGAAGAAAATTTACTACACCAGAAGAGAGTCTACATCTACATCTATATCTACATTTACATGGATACTCTGCAAATTACATTTAAGTGCCTCGGAGAGGGTTCATCGAACCATCTTCACAATTCTCTTATATTCTAGACTCCTACAGCGCGCGCAAAGAACCCACGACCTCCAGCATTAGACGTTGTTAGCCTATTCATTGCACCATACTATTTTCTTAACGCTACGGCGTGCCACATAAAATTCTGAATTTTTTTTCGTCAATTATTCGCAAACGTGGGCCCACCAGGGTGAATGGCTACAGTGTGTTATACCTGGTATCTTAACCTACATCAACATCACCAAATAGATAGTTTCAAAAAGTCGATCGCACTACGTCGGACCACTCCTTCTGAGCTGTAAGGTGGATTAATGATGTCAAATTGGCACCAAATATCACAGCTCTGCCCAATGCCACGGTGTGTCACACGATGTGAAGGTGGTTATACCCCCTCTTACCCACATTCCACCACTTCTTTTCAGGCCGCTGCGATAGACGTCAGAACTGAAATGACGCGGTTTTCTTAAGGGTGACCGAGTAAAACATTTCAGACGCACCGCCGCTCAGAATCGATACGGAAAGCCTCAGGAGCTGGTATAAAGGGCGTCATCGAAAGCACCCATTCCCCTGCATTCCCTTGTGGCGTTGATTCGAAAACGACAGGTTGGATTTCGATGAGCTACAGGGCGACATTTTTGACTATTTTCGACGCAGCTGCCACTCCTACAAGTTTCAAACCTGCTCTAACGACATCCCCACTGAACCTAATCTGGCCACTTGTGGAGAGTACGACCGCATTTTTTGCTGTAGTCTACATGGTGGATACAACAGGGGACGTTCAAAACCATTCGACGAAATTAGAACGTAATCCAAAGCAGTAAAAGGTGTTTATGATTTTTCAGCCCTCCTATTTTGCGCCCTCACGTGGCATGAAAACAGGGGAGTGCAACAGTAACAACTGCGTAAACAAAACGACAAAGAGTCCTAAGAACTCCCAGTTGGACAACATTTTCTGTATCACCTACGCATTTTTTTTAACGCGTTAAATATGCGTCTCAGTAATTAATACACCCACTCAGCCTCATCGTTGCTCTACTGCCCGAAGGTAGGCAAATCCCACATAAGGAGTGTCGAAGGTGATGCCTAACCCTCAGGCGCTGAGTCATCGTAGGGTGCGAACAAATTATGTCTGTAAGGCGAAAACCGTCACAAGGGCATACTACCGAAATTTCCTAACATTATTCCTGGAGTCTGTGAAGACGAAGCGAGGCGGGAAACTGTCCAAGGCGGTGTTTCTGCCCCACGACAACGCTCCAGATCGTTCTGCGCAGGGCACAGACACACAAGCTGTTTCTTTGGGCTACTCTTGACATGCAAATAACCCACCATTCTTTCAAAATTTAAAGAATCTTTAAACTTGAAAAACTAAACAGTTACTCTATAGCTAAATATCCAGGACACACACACACACACGCACGCACGCGCACGCACACACACACACACACACACACACACACACACACACACACACACACGAAACCCAGTATATCTCCCTCCCAAAAGCCCACATAACATTCCATTAAAAGTATCCACATGCTAATCTGTGATGTTCAATTTATAAACAATAACCAATGTCAAATGTAATTTAACTATTGTAGACGAAATATCATCCTAAGCTCTCAATTTGATAGACTTTGCTTACAGGATATGCCAATTTTTCAATGTGAATATATGTTACTTTTGTAATAATTAATCTCTCTCATATACAATGCGAATGTTAAGCAAAGGATGCATCTGCCCCAAATGAAATTCTTTGAACATAACTTTAGTCACGCTCTTTTGTTTATTTATATTCTGTAAATTACGCGTAAGTGACTACCTGTGTCAAAGTTTGTATAGTGCTATGGATTTAACGTTACTGGGAAACATACATTATGTTTTCCTGAGAAATGAGAGCCGGCCGGGGTGGCCGAGCGGTTCTAGGCGCTACAGTCTGGAACCGTGCGGCCGCTACGGTCGCAGGTTCGAATCCTACCCTGGGCGTGGATGTGTGTGATGTCCTTAGTTTAGTTAGGTTTAAGTAGTTCTAAGTTTAGGGGACTGATGACCTTAGAAGTTAAGTCCCATAGGGCTCAGAGCCATTTTTTTGAGAAATGAGTGCGCCAGCAACAAACCAGCATACGCCAATAAATTGCAAGTAAGGCATTTAAGTCGATATGAAGTAAATAATTCTCACCACATTCAGTGTTTACTTCTTTCGTTTTGAAACTTCATGGCAGATTAAAACTGTGTGCCTGACCGAGACTATAACTCGGGACCTTTGCCTTTCGCGGGACAATCTCACTATTTCGTTTTTATGCCACATCTACACGACCCCCAAAATGCTCCAATCATTCATTAAATTGTACCATCTGTTGGTGAACTGCTAGCCACTTTGAAACCGGTCAAGGTAAATAAAAATAAGGTAAATAAAAATTGAAGAATCACAAACGGTGACTGGTTGGAGTTACTTCTGGAAACCCGGTGATTTATTCCTCTTTCGTCGAATGAAGACAGTATTGCGTGGAAGTTGTTTCCAGAAAGACGACGACGTGATATCCGAATTGGAACGTTTCCTTAATAGCCAAAACCCAGGCACCACATCAAAGATCTTCACCAAGTAATTTGCAGAGGGAATTACAGTTCAGAGAAAAGAAATTTAAACTCTGATGTTTTCCGATGACAGTGTAACTCTTTTAGAGACGGCAGAGGACTTGGAAGAGCAGTTGATTGGAATGGCCAGTGCCTTCAAAGGAGGATATAAAATGAACATTAACAAAAGCGAAACGAGAGAAATGGAAATGAGACGCGAAAATAAGTAAACGAGTTTTCCAATTAGGGCAGCAAAAGAACTGTCAACGACTGAAACAGAGAGGATATGAACCTCAGATTATCAGCTGCAGGGAAGGATTTTCTCAAGAACAGAAATTTGCTCAAACAGAATACAAATATCAGTGTTAGAAAAAAAATTCCGAAGTTACTTGTCTGGAGCACAGCCTTGCACACTGGACTCGCATTCACGATGACGACGGTTCAAATCCGCATCCGGTCATCCTGATTTACTTTTTCCGAAATTTCTCTAAATTGTTCAGACAAATGCCGGGATGGTTCCTTTGGAAAGGCCCAGCCGATTTCCCTCGCCATACTTTCCTAATTCGAGCTTTGTTGTCGACGGAACGTTGAACACTAATCTCCTCCTCTTCCTCCAGCCTTGCAGTGAAGTGAAACATGTTCGGTAAACCGTTCAGACAAGAAGAGAATAGACTGTTTTGAAATGCGGCATTACTGGAGATGGTTGTTAATTAAGTCGGTAAATCTAATAAGTAAGGAAGAGGTACTGAAATGACATTAGCGAAACAGAAATTTATGGCCGAAGCTAAGAGAAGGGATCGGTTGATAGGGCGCATCCTGAGGTGTCAAGGGACTCCGTTTGGTTTTGGAAGGAAGTGTGGGTGAAAATTGTAAAGCCAGAACATTGCCTGAATACAGTAAGCTGTTTTAAATGGCTGTAGGCTGCAGAGATGAAGACGCTTGCACAGGACATTGAAAGCTACATCGTACAAGGCTTCGGACTGAAACAACTACAACAACATCATTATTTTGAAACTGGGGTGATTACTTACGACAAATATTATTGGTAGATGTAAGGATTCTGAAAACATACTTGAGTAATCTAACGTCAGGAAGTTAGGCCCGTACGTTACTTGTAACAATGGCTAGAAACCAATTATTCTATTCACTTCTACGCTACATGACATTAACGATGTGAAAGGTGAAAAATACATCAATGTCCTAATTTGCTTGTTTCCTAGACTAGCAATAGTGCAAAATGTAAAACTTGCTGGACAGAGTTGCTTATTCGTAATTTGATTCTCAGCAACGTGTACTATCAAAAATTTGCATGATGTCACCCTGTTTACTTATTAATGTGCAGGAGTTGCATATATTTTGTTGTTGTTCCATTTATTGTCTGAAATGAGTACACAGAATTTAACAAAGATCACACTTGCAGGATACCACACAGAACTCTTTAAAGACCTCAGCATGCTATTAAGGAACTGCTGTTGCTCGGTGTTCATAGGGATTAAAATGGTTCAAATGGCTCTGAGCACTATGGGACTTAACTACTGAGTCATCAGTCCCCTAGAACTTAGAACTACTTAAACCTAACTAACCTAAGGACATCACACACATCCATGCCCGAGGCAGGATTCGAACCTGCGACCGTAGCGGTCACGCGGTTCCAAACTGACGCGCTTAGAACCGCACGGCCACACCGGCCGGCTCATAGGAATTAATTCTAACGATTGCACGAACTGTAAAATGTACTGACTCCTGTATTTGAACATTAAGAGGCATTCAAGGAAAATTAACAAGGCATTAGGGAGCAACAAGGACCAAACTTTAACTTTGTGAGACCCTGTGGATGACTTTCAACAGCTTGAAGCAATCTCTGCTCCTCGAACAGCACTTGATAACCAGCCCTATTTGTATCATGTTAAAAAAAAATCTGTTTTCTCAGTGTTTTTACAGTTATTCAGTACTGAATGAGAGCTTTACGGCAACAGGTAGACTTCGAGACCTCTGAATTCTGTATGCTTAGTAGTGCGTACAGTGAAATTTTAATCTCTGAAAAAGTTCCACCTACGAACTGGTGCCACTAACTCTTTTTAACAGTGATATGTCAGCAATTTAAATCATAAAGATCACACTGCCTTAGGACACTGAGCAGTGGTTTCTAGAGTGATTTAAAAGCAACGTTCCGATGTGGTAATGTACGACAAAGGGCACCGGACTCGGAATTTTAACTCGAGGCAACGCAACGGTTTCCCAACGGATAATGGGGAAATCAGCGGGCAAAGCTCTTGTTGTGAGCTATAGTTATGCGATGGACAGGAATGAAGTAACTAGAGGCTTTCAGGAACACTTTCGAACTGCTTATAGCATGCCGTGGGACACTGCGGCTTTCACCTTTAAATGTTCGTATAATTGTTGAATCACAGCCACCTGGATGTAGCAATTAAAAAATTCTAACTGCAGCTGTCAGCAACTGAAACTGGTTGAGTGAAAGATCGTCTAGTAGTTGTTCCTTCAGAAACAACTACTTTTCCAGATATGGCTGTGGTTTATAGAAAAAATTCAGATTCAGGTTATGTTACGTAATAAATAAGAAAACAGTATTGCAAATCATATAATTTGCATTTGAAAAACTCTTCGAAGTAGCTAAGCACAGCAGTTGAAATTTAATTACTGTTGTTATGATTAATCTGAAGAGCAGAAACCAAAATATTCCCAAACTTCAACAACCACAAAGCTTACGTAAAGTCATAATCACAGAATAGCAATATCTATGAAGTGAGTTTTTAGATGCAAAGAATAGAATTTTGTCCATGCAGATTCTGAATAGGCCTATCAAGACATCGGTAGTGCAGAGATAACCTGTTCGAAAGAACAGTCAGTTCTGTAGAAGCGTTTTTTACCCGTTTTAATAATTAGCAGTCCACAGCTGGAATTAACTTGGCTTCAAGCTACGAAGAGACAAACGCAACAGCATTTCACTTGTTTGCCACAAGTGCCATCGTTCGTATGTGACTATTTTTCTTTTCTTTTTCTTATAGGAAAAGGAAATATAGACATCGCGATTTTTAAATAATTTTTACAGTATGTGACCTAATATCCTGGTCTCTCTTTTAATAAATTATGGAGCGCCGGGTTGATGAAGTGTCTTCTTATTTCATCAAAAGGAAAGTCTCTTGAAAACACCGATTTTGGAGGCATGACATGCAGCGAATTACTTATGTATCTCACTGTGATATATATATGTACGAACGAAATTCTTTCGTTTGACTTTGTAGTACCAAATATTTAGTCTTAGCCATTTAATCGCACATACTCATTCTCTAAGTCATAAATAGAAATACTAGCGCTACAGTGCTCTGTTGCGACTATTTTAAAACGAACGTGACGGTTTGTACATCGGAATAATCTGCAAATGATTGCTCATACCGTCATAAATAAATTCTATCTGCAGGTGAAAATTACTCGAAATGTTTATACATTCATCGGATTGACTTCAAATGGTTCAAATGGCTCTGAGCACTATGGGACTTAACAGCTATGGTCATCAGTCCCCTAGAACTTAGAACTACTTAAACCTAACTAACCTAAGGACAACACACAACACCCAGTCATCACGAGGCAGAGAAAATCCCTGACCCCGCCGGGAACCGAACCCGGGAACCCGGGGGCGGGAAGCGAGAACGCTACCGCACGACCACGAGCTGCAGACATCATCGGATTGACTAGCGGCACACTCTCACACTACAGAATTTATCTAGCAATCGTCTCGTAAATATATGGCCATGAATGAACACTACGATTTTACGCGTTCACTATACTGTGTCTCGATATTAATGAATAACTAAGTGCATCTTACTAATGTAATAATTATAGTCAAATCTTTGTGGTACTTACCTATCAAAAGTAACGTTTCCTCGTTTGACCAGTTACGATTTGTGTGATTACAAGCAACAATTAAGCACCATTGTTGTCACTAATAAATAAATGTGCGAAAACAGAGGAAGTACGGATGATATTAAGCTTTAGATCTCACCACAGAATAGACAACATCATCAAAAAAACGTCAGGTGACTAATTCGATTTGACGTTGACGACATTCGCAGTATGAGAGGTTCACACCATAGATACTCCTGATGTATGACTACAATCACAGATAATTCAAGCAAGAAATAAAACAGTTAATGTCTACAGTGAGAAGCTAGTTCGAACCAAGCTAAAATGTTAAAATGTCACTCCCACAGATAATTTGTTGGCATTCTTAGCATACTAAGAAGGATACACTTACAGAAACAATAAAATATACTGGAATATACTGAAGCAGGTGCTCTGCTATACATCAACTAAAATAATGGACACCACTGCCATAAATTTATTAAATGAAGGCATCTTTTCCACTTAGGCTGTGTTTATTTACATTTCTTCGTTCCATTTGTAGTTACGGTTTTTTGAACAATTCTGAAGTGCTTAGCTTGAATGAGGGATCTTCGTATACAAATGACAGCGTAATCACATGATCTTCCGTTTGTTTTGGTATACAAACAGTACTGCTTTATATTGTTTGGAAAATAGTCGGCGAACTTTTTTTCGCACCTTACGTGTACCAACTATCCGTCAGAACCACCAGAAACAGTAAAATTTGAGAAACCAAAATAACTGGAACAAATCATGTGATTATACACCAGTTGTCAGACGCATTGCATCTTTAGTTCTAGCTAAACACCTGATAATGGCTTAAAAAGCTGAAGCTAGATGTAGGTCTAAGTAGAAGTCTAAATAAACAGAGACTAAGTAGGAAAACGCTGTCCTCATTCGGGTGCTCTGTATTTTTGGCTGAAGTGTAGACTGAAATAAATTGCTGCCCCGCTCAGATATTAATAAAATAAGAAAAAGAGACTATAAATACACTGTAGAAAGCTGGCTTTAATTCTAATCAGGTGAATGTTGAAATATTACGCGGAACAGAAACGAACCATGAACGGGAAAGTCATGGTAAGTGTTTAAAATTGACCGTTACTGCTGTCGCAACACTTTTTGCGTAATATAATTGCCGGACGTTCCCCGTCACACCGTACAAGTTGTTTGTTCCTCCAATTGGCTACGAAAATTGTTGAAAGCCTATCACTGTTTTATGCTTTAACCTGTGCGTTCAGAGGAGCCATTGGTCCCAGTTTTCGACGCCCTGAGACATTCCCCTTTATATGAAATGTGACCCATGAGTGAACAAACGCACTCTAAATTTGTTTTGGATGTTGTAGTGACAAGAAACGTTCTCATAGGATAACGGAATAACTAAAGGGAGAGGGGTGTGGGGTGGGGGGAATGAAGGTTTCATATAAGCTAAACAAAGACAAAACTAGAATCCTAATCCTTACAGTAGATTCATATAGCTACTCTCTATCTGTGTCTATGAACTGCACATTACAGGTATTATTTGAGCAGTGCTAGGTATACTATAAGAGGTAGTGAAATGAAAGCGAGACAGATAGAAAAAGTGAGCAAACTGTTTACTGTTTCAAAAGTAATAGCCGTAACTATTACTACGAGGCCTGTTCAGAAAGTAAGCTCCGATTGATTGCCAAATTGAAACCACAGTGAACATCAGAAATGTTTTACTTGTAACAATTAGCTACACCTTTCAGCTACTTCTCTACGTAGTCGCCGTTCTGACTTAGACTTTTGTCATAGCGTTATACCAACTTTTCAATAGCCTCATCATAGAAGGCAGCCGCCAGTGCTTTCCGCCAATTCTCCACGCTGGCCTACACCTCGTTGTCTGTGTCAAAATGTTGTCTTCAAAGACAGCGGTTCATGTGACCAGAGATGAAACTCAGGGGGAGACAATTGCGGACTGTATTGTGGGTAATCTCATATTTCCATTTGAAAACGATGCAGGAGCATCTTCATTGCCCCTGCAGAATGCGGCTGAGAATTGTCTTGAAGAAGAAACAGCACGACAGTTATGTAATGTTAGCTGCATAGCTTCAGGCGAA
The DNA here is from genome assembly GCF_023898315.1 of Schistocerca nitens. Taxonomy (NCBI): domain Eukaryota; kingdom Metazoa; phylum Arthropoda; class Insecta; order Orthoptera; family Acrididae; genus Schistocerca; species Schistocerca nitens. The sequence goes on along the minus strand of NC_064614.1, from coordinate 120,047,536 downwards.
ATTTCTCACCAGGCCCTCGTACTTGGCGGCAGACACTATTTTCTAGACATCTTTACGCACTCACTGCGAGCTCAGAAATGAGAAGAGCGACGTGATGCTAACTGGGGTTACACTAGAGACACTACCCAACACATCTGTGCAAAGCTTTATCGGATTTTCATAGTCGTTTCCATTTCGCGACCGATCGGAGCTTACTTTCTGAACGCCCCTCGTACATTATCCCACTGTGAGACAAGGCGGTCAATGCCTTCATGGAAAAATGTTTGCGGTTGTTTACGGAACCAGGATTGTACCCAGGCGTTCACTTTTTCGTCTGAAGGAAATCGATGACCACTAATATCTTTCTTTCTTCAGGGCTGCAGAAATACGGAAATCGCATGGAGAGAGATCAGGACTGTATGGAGGATGTGTAAGGGCTCCCAGCGAAAATTCTGCAGCGTACTCGAAAGGATCTTGGCAACATGCAGTCGCGTCCTAAAGAAAGACATTCTTGGCCGTCGAGTTTCTTCAGATGAAGAGGGTACAATCACGGTTCCGCAGACAACCGCAAGCATTTTTCCGTGAAGGCATTGACCGTCTTGTCCCACAGTGGGATAAATTTGTTAACTGTTATGGCCATTAGATTTGAAATAATGAACACTTTACTTACTTTTTACCACCTGCTTCCTTTTCAGTTGACTGCCTTTTGTAAATCACGTAATAACCTGAAAAGATTTGAGCTAATTTGTTAGTACAAATCGAAGTGTACGTCGTTGCTAACAGGTGCCTTAAGTTCCACTTCAACACGAGTGTATCTGACTAGTTGAAAATTTTGTTTAAAAATAAGAAAGTGCGACCACTGCCGCAGGAAGTTTATACTCTCTCTCCTTGAAACATGACTAATGCCATACATTGCTCGATCGAGAAAGTACTTCTTAAGTGAACTCATCTAAAGGTTTGGATAAAGACCAGAGGAATGAAAAATAAGTTCGTACAAATAGCAAATTACATGAGCAGCGGACACATATTGTTCAGAAAATAAATAAAAAAGGTCACATTTAACGTACAAGTAACCTTCAGCGAACCACATGTCTTTTTGTAAGTGGTCGGTGGCTGATTGGAGGAGGATGCTTGTTATGATAATTATAGATGTACAGAGTGGCCCTGTTTATATGACATAATTCAATTGTTGCCCACCAGACTAAACATTAAGACCTCGTTATCTAATAGATCAAACAATAATCACAATTAACTCAGTTTATTATATTAAAGTGCTGGATAAGTGGTTCGACAAAGGTAAGCAATGCCTTGGCGAGTCTGCAGAAGGGTCTGGAATGTGATTTCTGTGAATGCGTATCAGGATAAAACAATTACTTTTCCGGAAGTCGTACCGTGATTGCCGAAGGGTTAGTGCTTGAAGACAGAAAACTCTATAGAATGATATGTGTTTGCGCCTGTGGCTTTAGTTGAAAGCAAGCAAGCCATCACTATGAAGTGTTGAAATTACTGAATTCCGGTAAAAGTGACTCGACTGTCCACTGTTCGTCTCGCTGTTGTGGCTAGATCTCATCAAGTTAATCAACACGTGCAGGTTAACAAAAACTTGCATCTGCGTCTAAGTTCTAATCAGCCGGAAAGGACCTGATAATTACATTGAAATTAAGTAATGGAACCTACAGGTTGGAATACCAGCACTAGAAGGAAAAGGTAGATTACTACACTCATGCTCATAGATTAAGGATAATGCTGATACATGGTGAAACAACGCACTGGTGGGCAGTTTGCGGATTTAAATCATCTCGGGGTATTACCATGCGGTGCATTTGACCTGCGGTCGTCGCACGGTGGCGCTGGCAGCAGTCCACATACGCAGAGGTGTGTCGGTGCATGTCAGAGTACGCTGCAACGAGTAAGTGTGCAGACGTTTTCAGACGTGATAATGGTGGCTGTCTGTTGAAAATGGCTCAAAGAACACATACTGATGACGTTATGAGGGGTAGAATACTGCGGCGATTGGAGGCTAGTCAAACACAGCAGGTCGTAGCACGGGCCCTCCGTGTGCCACAAAGTGTGATCTCAACATTATGGCAACATTTCCAGCAGACAGGAAACCTGTCCACGCGCTACAGTACGGGAAGCCCACAGTGTACAACACCACAATAAAACCGATATCTCACCATCAGTGCCCGCAGACGGCCACGGAGTACTGCAGGTGGCCTTGCTCGGCACCTTACCGCAGCCACTGGAACAGTTGTCTCCAGACACACAGTCTACAGACGACTGAACAGACATGGTTTATTCGCCCGGAGACCTGCAAGGTACATTCCACTGACCCCTGGTCACAGGAGGGCCCGTAAAGCCTGGTGTCAAGAACACCGTACATGCTCTTTGGAACAGTAGTCCCAGGTTATGTTCACGGACGAGTCCAGGTATAGTCTGAACAGTGATTCTCACCGGGTTTTCATCTGACGTGAACCAGGAACCAGTTACCAACTCCTTAATGTCCTTGAAAGGGACGTGTATGGAGGTCGTGGTTTATTGGTGTGGGGTGGGATTATGATTGCTGCACGTACACCCTGCATGTCTTTGACAGAGGAAGTGTAACAGGTCGGGTGTATCGGGACGTCATTTTGCACCAGTATGTCCGCCTTTTCAGGAGTGCAGTGGGTCCCACCTTCCTCTTGATGGATGATAACGCACGGCCTCCCCGAGCTGACATCGTGGAGGAGTACCTTGAAACAAAAGATATCAGGTGAATGGAGTAGCCTGCCTGTTCTTCATCTCCAAACCCCATCGAGCACGTCTGGGATGCTCTAGGTCGACGTATCGGTGCACGTCTTCAAACCCCTGGGAAACTTCAGGAGCTCCGACAGGCACTGGTGCAAGAATTGCAAGAATGGGAGGCTATACCCCAGCAGCTGCTCGACCACCTGATCCAGAGTATGCCAACCCGTTGTGCGGCCGGTGTACGTGTGGCATAGTGGATGTCGGGGTACATGCGGAGGAAATAGTAGCACATGCAGGAAATAGTAGCACATGTGTTTCGGGACAGTTTTCTCAACTTATCACCAATACCGTGGACTTACAGATCTGTGTCGTGTGTGTTCCCTAAGTGCCTATGCTGTTAGCGCCAGTTTTATGTAGTGCCTCGTTGGTTGGCACCACATTCTGCAATTATCCTTAATTTATGAGCATGAGTGTACTTACCGTAAAGATGAGAGGTTAAGCTGCAGACATGCACAACGAAAGGATACTTACACATTAGCTTTAGATGACAGCCTTCATCAGAAAAGGAAATACATACACACATACAAACGCGCGCGCTAGCGCGCGCGCGCATTGATTTACACATGCAAGCACAGCTCATGCACACATGACTGCCATCTCCGGCAGCTCAGACCGGATTGCCATCATTTATTAAATATAGTAGAAAGTATAGGAGTCAACAGTTCAAGAGAAAAATCACAGCAGTATGTTAAAAAAAAAACTCTGATACAACTGAATCGAATGAATGTATCCTCAACTTCTCCTTCTGAAATCAAGAAAATTATACATTCCCTCAAAAATAAAAGCTCATATGGTTTTAATGGTGTTTCCAATAGAGTATTTAAAGTTTGTTTCCATATAATAAGCCATGTCTTATCTGGAATAAGTAGTGCATCACTAACGCAAGGTATTTTTTTTTTAGGGAGACTGAAAGCCGCCATTGTCAAACCACTCACAAGAAAGGTGATAGGAGAGATATCAATAACTATCAACCTGTTCCATTGCTGATAACGTTTTTCCAGAATTTTTCGGAATATGATATATTCTAGAATAATATCCCACCTAAGCAATGACAACAGCCTCAGGAATTTGGATTTCAGAAGAGTGGTTCTACTGAGAATGCCACTTAAATGTTCACTCATCAAATTTTACAACCATTAAATAATAAAATAGCACCGGTTGGTATTTCCTGTGACCTATCGGAGACATTTGACTGTCGAACCACAGTGTTCTGTAAGAGATAAATTGAAATTTTATGGGATTGGTTGTGTAGCCAACCAGTGGATAATGGTATATCTAACCCAAAAATGCAGAAGTTGTGCTTATTAAGTCAACCAATGAGGTCCAAGCAACGGCTTAACGTTAGGTCAATTATTGTTCCTCACACGTAAAACTTCCATCTAATGTACAAATTAAATCGGAAGGAACACACAGAAAATGTTTTGGGGAAGGCTAACCAAAGACTTCGTTTTATTGTCAGGACACTTCGAAGGAGACTGCCTACACTACGCTTGTCCGTCCTCTTTTTGAATATTGTTGCACGGTGTGGGATCCTTACCAGTTAGGACTGACGGAGTACATAGAAAAAGTTCACAGAAAGGCAGCACGTTTTGTATTATCGCGAAATATGAGAGAGATTGTCACACAAATGGTACAGGATTTGGGCTGGAAATTATTAAAAGAAAGGCGTCTTTCGTTGCGACGGAATCTTCTCACGAAATTCCAGTCACCAATTTCTCCTCCAAATGCGAAAATATTTTTTTGACACCGTCCCACATAAGGAGGAACGATCAGAGCTCGTACGGAAAGATATAGGTGTTCATTCTTTCCGCGCACTATACGAGATTGGAATAATAGAGAATTGTGAAGATGGTTCCATTAACGCTCTGCCAGGCACTTAAATGTGATTTGCAGAGTACCCATGCAGCTGTAGATGTAGATGAGAAAGCAGAATTAGTTCTTTTGCAGAAGACACCATCATTGTAATCAGTCCGAGCACACACACAGAAACAGAAGAAATGGTAAACAATGTTTTTAAAAGTGTCATTGATTGGTTTTGTGCCAATAGCCTCACCCACAATTTCAGAAAGACACAAATAATTCGTTTCTACACACCTATGGATACTACACCAATGGTAAATGTAGCACATGATGAGGATATAATAAATAAGGGGGAAACATCAAAATTCTCAGGTGTTCATATTCAAGAGCTTTTAAAATGGAAAACGCACGTTTTGGAACTCCTAAAACAACTTTGTTGAGACACATTTGCACTTACAATCATTCAAAATCTTGGGGAGAGGCAAATCAATAAGTCGACATACTTTGCATTTTTTCGTTTAATAATGTCATACGGAATAGCTTTCTGGGATAACTTATCTCTAAGATATAAAGTCTTCATTGTTCAAAACAGCGCTACAAGTGTAATGTGTGGTGCTCACCCACGATTACTTCTAGACATCTGTTTAAGAAGTTGGACATTCTGACTACTGCTTCGTAGCTTATTCATTCCTTTATGAAGGTTGTTGTAAATAATACACTGCAGTTCAAAAGGAACAATGCTGTACATAATTACAATACGAGAAGGAAAAATAACATTCATTACTCGATGTTTAGGTTGTCTTTAGGATAGTGCTGCAACAAAAATTTTTGATAACATACCCAGCGACATAGAGTGTCTCACAGATAGGAAAGTAAAATTTGAAAACTAACTAAAAATGTTCCTCGTTGCCAGCTCCTTCGGTTCTATAAAGATTTTTTTTATTACCGTAATGTGTACAAGGTAGTGGGTAGAAAATACTCACATATGCAGATGTTTTTAATAATTAAAAACTAATAAATAATAACATTTAGAGCAAGTAGAAATATTTTAAAATTAGGTTTTGATTTCTATGTAAAATTACCCGTTCCACATCGTTACGAATTATCGTGCAAATGATCCGTGGAACATAAGACTAATTACTTAACTAACTAATATAAAGAAACCGGTAAGTCAGTCAAAATTAGTCATCAAATAGCACCTCCGCAGAAAAAAGAAGTCAAAATGTGAGATGTAAGAGATATGGACACTTCTCTCTAGTGTGCATCTGTTCGGGTGCACACGTTGGGTGAATTAAGAGAACTTTGGCAGCAATGATCAATAAAGTACACGGTGAAGTCCCCTGCTCGGAGGACGCGCTCGCCCAACGCGTGGAATGACTTTCTTTAAGCGAGCGACTTTATCGCTGGATTATCCCCGCTGCTAATGCACGCATCGAAGCGTTATAATGGGTTAAAGCGCCGGACGGAAGCCATTAAAGTTCCCCAGACCTAAGTGGCCGCAGAGGCCGACCCGTTCTTCTTCTTCTTCTTTTTTTTTTTTTTTTTTTAAAAAAAGAAATTTCCCGCCCTAGGACACAATCTCGCATTCTCCATGGACACTTGGGAGCCCTGGACCTTCTCACTTTTACGAATGTCCAGTACAAAGAAAAATCCTCCGAGGATACACAGAAAACACTGTGCGGAACGATAACGTTCTCAGATGCATAAATATATCAAAGAACGTAGATTTTGACTGCCAATGTTATAGTCAACAGTAACATCGTTATAGAACTGGAAGGAAGCTCAGAATACGTTAAACATTGTTCTAATTGGGGTACCGCATGACAACTGTCCTTAGTTGAGGCGACGTGCTTGGAACAGGTCTGGAGATACGGGAAGATTCCAGCTGGATTAAATCATGACCAGACATTCTGAACTCCAGTATTATAGTGTAACCGTATGCAGGAGCAGATACAGACTCAGATTTAGTAAAGATGAAGAGTAGGCTCAAGTTTAAGAGACTCGTTCAGTAGAACCAAAGTGCAAATAATGTGGGATACTGATACTGGGGAATAATGACGTTTGAAGTTACCTGAGGTTGTAGATGCTGCGACAATGAACACCGAAATAGGAAGTTTAGTTAAAGGGGTAAAGACATCTCTAAAAAGGATCACCACGGAAGCCGGGTGGACTAATATAGGTGCAAGGAAGGTAACTGCGAAGAAACCTTGGGTAACAGAAGCAACACTTCAACTGATTAATGAAAAAAGTTAGTACAAAAATATTCAAGTAAAGAAGGGAATACAACAGCACAAGTCAATTAGGGGTGACATAAATATTAACTGCAAGTTGGTCAAGGGGAAATAGCTGTAGGAAATAAGTGGAAAAATCGAAAAAGAAATGATTGCTGGAAAAATAGGAAACTCAGATAGTTAGTTTCATGTTCCAAGAATCATTTGCGCTAAATAGTAGATGTGGAACTAGTCATTTTACATTCATGTCGATAACTAATTTGTAAGTATTTGCTTGCTGAATATTTACAAGTCTTTCATTTGAATATACAGATATGAGTCAGTAATTCCTACCGACCACCTTTTACAGTAGTAGAAATCCTTCTACGGAACAGGAGATGTTAAGGAGAAGCTTTTACAGTTGGTTTTGAAATTTTACTTTACTGTCTGTCAGACGTCTGATATGCTTGAGTAAGCGATCAAAAATTTTAGATGCAGCATTGTTCACCTCTTTTTGTGGTATGACAACCTTAATATGAAGCAATGAATTAACTTTTCTTCTGGTATTGTAATTATGTACAACGTTGTTCCTTTAGAACTGCAGTTGATTATTTATAACAAACTTCATGAGGAAATAAATATACTGTGAAGCAGTAGTCAGAATGCCCAACCCCTCAAACAGATGACCGCAAGATAGTCGTGGATGAGCTTCACATGTTACTCTTATAAAACATTTTACTCTTATACCACATTTTTGAGCAATGAAGCGTTTCTTTCTTAAACATGAGTTAGCCCAGAACATTATTCCATATGCCATGTTTGAAGGGAAAGTGCGAAATATTTATCTCCTCCAAGAATTTCAATGATTCTAAGTGCAAACGTTGTTGAACTAAGTGGTTTCAGGAGTTACAAACAGTACTTTTTTCGGCTTAAATTCTCATCAATATGGATGGCTAAAAATTTTGAAGCTTCCATCCTATTTATTATTTCCTCGCCATATTCCACAGTTACCTTTGGTGAAGTATCACTAGATGTGTAGAACTGAATATGATGTGTCTTTTTATTACTGAGAGTGAGACCATTCGCAGAAAACCAGTTAATAATATTGTTAAGGAAGCTGTTTACCACTGTTTATCGTTTCTTCTGTTTCTGTATTACGCTTGGATTGACTGCAATACTAGTGTCACCCGCAAAAGAAGCTAACACTGCTTATTGTATGTTAGACGATAAATCGTTTTTATATATGAAGAATAGCGGCAGATCTACAATTGAACATTGGGGAACCCCAAATGTGATTTCTCTACATTCAGAAGAATCTCTCCTCACTGCATTGGTTGACTTATTAAATACAACGTTGTGCATTCTTTTAGTTATATACGATATTATCCGTTGTTTGGTTATACAATAAATTCCACAAAACATAGGTTTATCTTGGAGAATACCGTGATTCAACAGTCAAATGCCTTAGATAGGTCACCGAAAATACTAATTGTTGCTATTTTGTTATTTAATGTTTATAGCATTTGGTGAGTGAACATGTAAATGCCAGCTATTCAGTAGAGCAACTCTTCTCAAATCTAAGCGGCGATTTACTGACGGTAGTACTATTGCTCAGGTGGAATACTGTTCTAGGTTACACCGGTTTTCAAAATTATTTGAGAATGATGTCAGTAGTGAAACAGGTCGATGGTTACTAACATCCCTACTATCGCCTTTTTTAAGCGGGTGTAACAATGGCGTATTTCGACCTCTTTAGAGAAAAGGATTGAGTTAGTGATGTATTACATATTTCCGATACGACAGGGCTTATTGTTGTTGTTGTCTTCAGTCCACAGACTGGTTTGATGCAGCTCTCCATGCTACTCTATCCTGTGCAAGCTTCTTCATCTCCCAGTACCTACTGCAGCCTACATCCTTCTGAATCTTCTTAGTGTATTCATCTCTTGCTCCCCCTCTTCGATTATTACTCTCCACGCTGCCCTCCAATACTAAATTGGTGATCCCTCGATGTCTCAGAACATGTCCTACCAACCGATCCCTTCTTCTAGTCAAGTTGTGCCACAAGCTACTCTTCCCCCAATTCTATTCAATACCTCCTCATTAGTTATGTGATCTACCCATCTAATCTTCAGAATTCTTCTGTAGCACCAAATTTCGAAAGCTTCTATTCTCTTCTTGTCTAAACTATTTATCGTCCACGTTTCACTTCCATACATGGCTACACTCCATACAAATACTTTCAGAAAGAACTTCCTGACATTTAAATCTATACTGGATGTTAACAAATTTATCTTCATCAGAAACGCTTTCCTTGCCATTGCCAGTCTACATTTTATATTCTCTCTACTTCGACCATCATCAGTTATTTTGCTCCCCAAATAGCAAAACTCCTTTACTACTTTAAGTGTCTCATTTCCTAATCTAATTCCCTCAGCATCACCCGACTTAATTCGACTACATTCCATTATATTCGTTTTGCTTTTGTTGATGTTCATCTTATACCCTCCTTTCAGGACACTGTCCATTCCGTTCAACTGCTCTTCCAAGTCCTTTGCTGTTTCTGACAGAATTACAATGTCATCGGCGAACCTCAAAGTTTTTATTTCTTCTCCATGGATTTTAATACCTACTCCGAACTTTTCTTTTGTTTCCTTTACTGCTTGCTCAATATACAGAGCGAATAACATCGGGGAGAGGCTACAACCCTGTCTCACTCCCTTCCCAACCACCGCTTCCCTTTCATACCCCTCGACTCTTATAACTGCCATCTGCTTTCTGTACAAATTGTAAATAGCCTTTCGCTCCCTGTATTTTACCCCTGCCACCTTTAGAATTTGAAAGAAAGTATTCCAATCAACATTGTCAAAAGCTTTCTCTAAGTCTACAAATGCTAGAAATGTAGGTTTGCCTTTCCTTAATCTTTCTTCTAAGATAAGTCGCCTACCCCCATGAACCATGGACCTTGCCGTTGGTGGGGAGGCTTGCGTGCCTCAGCGATACAGATGGCCGTACCGTAGGTGCAACCACAACGGATGGGTGTCTGTTGAGAGGCCAGACAAACGTGTGGTTCCTGAAGAGGGGCAGCAGCCTTTTCAGTAGTTGCAGGTGCAACAGTCTGGATGATTGACTGATCTGGCCTTGCAACACTAACCAAAACGGCCTTGCTGTGCTGGTACTGCGAACGCCTGAAACCAAGGGGAAACTACAGCCATAATTTTACCTGAGGGCATGCAGCTTTACTATATGGTTAAATGATGATGGCATCCTCTTGGGTAAAATATTCCGGAGGTAAAATAGTCCCCCATTCGGATCTCCGGGCGGGAACTACTCAAGAGGACGTCGTTACCAGGAGAACGAAAACTGGCGGTCTACGGATCGGAGCGAGGAATGTCAGATCCCTTAATCGGGCTGGTAGGTTAGAAAATATAAAAAGGGAAATGGATAGGTTGAAGTTAGATGTAGTGGGAATTAGTGAAGTTCGGTGGCAGGAGGAACAACACTTTTGGTCAGGTGAATACAGGGTTATAAATACAAAATCAAGTAGGGGTAATGCAGGAGTAGGTTTAATAATGAATAAAAAAGTAGGAGTGCGGGTAAGCTACTACAAACAGCATAGTGAACGCATTATTGTGGCCAAGATAGACACGAAGCCCATGCCTACTACAGTAGTACAAGTTTATATGCCAACTAGCTCTGCAGATGATGGAAAAATTGATGAAATTGTGAAATCAAAGAAATTATTCAGATACTGAAGGGAGACGAAAATTTAAGAGTCATGGGTGACTGGAATTCGTCAGTAGGAAAAGGGAGAGAAGGAAACATAGTGGGTGAATATGGATTGGGGGAGAGAAATGAAAGAGGAAGCCGTCTGGTAGAATTTTGCACAGAGCATAACTTAATCATAGCTAACACTTGGTTCAAGAATCATAAAAGAAGGTTGTATACATGGAAGAATACTGGAGATACTAGAAGGTATCAGATAGATTATATAATGGTAAGACAGAGATTTAGGAACCAGGTTTTAAATTGTAAGACTTTTACAGGGGCAGATGTGGACTCTGGCCACAATCTACTGGTTATGAACTGTAGATTAAAACTGAAGAAACTGCAAAAAGGTGGGAATTTAAGGAGATGGGACCTGGATAAACTGAAAGAACCAGAGGTTGTACAGAGTTTCAGGGAGAGCGTAAGGGAACAATTGACAGGAATTGGGGAAAGAAATACAGTAGAAGAAGAATGGGTAGCTCTGAAAGATGAAGTAGTGAGGGCAGCAGAGGATCAAATAGGTAAAAAGACGAGGGCTAGTTGAAATCCTTGGGTAACAGAAGAAATATTGAATTTAATTGATGAAAGGAGAAAATATAAAAACGCAGTAAATGAAGCAGGCAAAAAGGAATACAATCGTCTCAAAAATGAGAGTGACAGGAAGTGCAAAATGGCTAAGCAGGGATGGCTAGAGGACAAATGTAAGGATGTAGAGGCTTATCTCACTAGGGGTAAGATAGACACTGCCTACAGGAAAATTATAGACACCTTTGGAGAAAAGAGAACCACTTGCATGAATATCAAGAGCTCAGATGGAAACCCAGTTCTAAGCAAAGAAGGGAATGCAGAAAGGTGGAAGAGGTATATAGAGGGTATATACAAGGGCGATGTACTTGAGGACAGTATTATGGAAATGGAAGAGGATGTAGATGAAGATGAAATGGGAGATACGATACTGCGCGAAGGTTTTGACAGAGCACTGAAAGACCTGAGTCGAAAGAAGGCCCCGGGAGTAGACAACATTCCATTAGAAGTACTGACGGCCTTGGGAGAGACAGTCCTGACAAAACTCTACCATCTGGTGAGCAAGATGTATGAGACAGGCGAAATACCCTCGGACTTCAAGAAGAATATAATAATTCCAATCCCAAAGAAAGCAGGTGTTGACAGATGTGAAAATTACTGAACTATCAGTTTAATAAGTCACAGTTGCAAAACACTAACGCGAATTCTTTACAGACGAATGGAAAAACTGGTAGAAGGCGACCTCGGCGAAGATCATTTTGGATTGCGCAGAAATGTTGGAGCACGTGAGGCAATACTGACCCTACGACTTATCTTAGAAAATAGATTAAGGAAAGGCAAACCTACATTTCTAGCATTTGTAGACTTAGAGAAAGCTTTTGACAATGTTGACTGGAATACTTTCTTTCAAATTCTAAAGGTGGCAGGGGTAAAATGCAGGGAGCGAAAGGCTATTACAATTTTTACAGAAACCAGCTGGCAGTTATAAGAGTCGAGGGGCATGAAAGGGAAGCAGTGGCTGGGAAGGGAGTGAGACAGGACTGTAGCCTGTCTCCGATGTTATTCAATCTGTATATTGAGCAAGCAGTAAAGGAGACAAAAGAAAAATTCGGAGTAGGTATTAAAGTCCATGGAGAAGAAATAAAAACATCGAGGTTCGCTGATGACATTGTAATTCTGTCAGAGACAGGAAAGGACTTGGAAGAGCTGTTGAACGGAATGGACAGTGTCTTGAAAAGAGGATATAAGATGAACATCAACAAAAGCAAAACGCGGATAATGGAATGTAGTCGAATTAAGTCGGGCGCTGCTGAGGGAATTAGATTAGGAAATGAGACACTTAAAGTAGTAAAGAAGTTTTGCTATTTGGGGAGCAAAATAACTGATGACGGTCGAAGTAGAAGGATATAAAATGTAGACTGGCATTGGCAAGGAAAGCGTTTCTGAAGAAGAGAAATTTGTTTACATCGAGTATTGATTTAAGTGTGAGGAAATCATTTCTGAAAGTATTTGTATGGACTGTAGCGATGTATGGAAGTGAAACATGGACGATAAATAGTTTGGACAAGAAGAGAATAGAAGCTTTCGAAATGTGGTGCTACAGAAGAATGCTGAAGATTAGATGGGTAGATCACATAACTAATGAGGAGGTATTGAATAAAATTGGGGAGAAGAGGAGTTCGTGGCACAACTTGACAAGAAGAAGGGACCGGTTGGTAGGACATGTTCTGAGGCATCAAGGGACCACAAATTTAGCATTGGAGTTCAGCGTGGAGGGTAAAAATCGTAGAGGGAGACCAAGAGATGAATACACTAAGCAGATTCAGAAGTACTGGGATATGAAGAAGCTTGCACAGGATAGAGTAGCATGGAGAGCTGCATCAAACCAGTCTCAGGACTGAAGACAACAACAACAAGATAAGTCGTAGGGTCAGTATTGCCTCACGTGTTCCAACATTTCTACGGAGTCCAAACTGATCTTCCCCGAGGTCGGCTTCTATCAGTTTTTCCATTCGTCTGTAAAGAATTCGCGTTAGTATTTTGCAACTGTGACTTATTAAACTGATAGTTCGGTAATTTTCACATCTGTCAATACCTGCCTTCTTTGGGATTGGAATTATTATATTCTTCTTGAAGTCTGATGGTGTTTCGCCTGTCTCATACATCTTGCTCACCAGATGGTAGAGTTTTGTCAGGACTGTCTCTCCCAAGGCCGTCAGTAATCTAACGGAATGTTGTCTACTCCCGGGGCCTTCTTTCGACTCAGGTCTTTCAGTGCTCTGTCAGACTCTTCACGCAGTATCGTATCTCCCATTTCATCTTCATCTACATCCTCTTCCATTTCCATAATACTGTCCTCAAGTACATCGCCCTTGTATAGACCCTCTATATACTCCTTCCACCTTTCTGCTTTCCCTTCTTTGCTTAGAACTGGGTTTCCATCAAAGCTCTTGATATTCATGCAAGTGGTTCTCCTTTCTCCAAAGGTCTTTTTAATTTTCCCGTAGGCAGTATCTATGTTACCCCTAGTGAGATACGCCTCTACATCCTTACATTTGTCCTCTAGCCATCACTGCTTAGCCATTTTGCACTTCCTGTCGACCTCATTTTTGAGACGTTTGTATTCCTTTTTGCCTGCTTCATTTACTGCATTTTTATATTTTCTCCTTTCATCAATTAAATTCAATATTTCTCCTGTTACCCAAGGGTTTCTACTAGCCCTCGTCTTTTTACCTATTTGATCCTCTACTGCCTTCACTATTTCATCCCTCAAAGCTACCCATTCTTCTTCTACTGTATTTCTATCCCCCATTCCTGTCAGTTGTTCCCTTATGCTCTCCCTGAAACCCTGTACAACCTCTGGTTCTTTCAGTTTATCCAGGTTCCATCTCCTTAAATTCCCACCTTTTTGCAGTTTCTTCAGTTTTAATCTACAGTTCATAACCAATGGATTCTGGTCAGAGTCCACATCTGCCCCTGGAAATGTCTTACAATTTAAAACCTGGTTCCTAAATCTCTGTCTTACCATTATATAATCTATCTGATACCTTCTAGTATCTCCAGGATTCTTCCATGTATACAACCTTCTTTTATGATTCTTGAACCAAGTGTTAGCTATGATTAAGTTACGCTCTGTGCAAAATTCTACCAGGCGGCTTCCTCTTTCGTTTCTTAGCCCCAATCCAAATTCACCTACTATATTTCCTTCTGTCCCTTTTCCTACTCTTGAATTCCAGTCACCCATGGCTATTAAATTTTTGTCTCCATTCACTATCTGAATAATTTCTTTTATCTCATCATACATTTCATCAATTTCTTCGTCATCTGCAGAGCTAGTTGGCATACAGACTTGTACTACTGCAGTAGGCGTGGGCTTCGTGTCTATCTTGGCCACAATAATTCGTTCTCTATGCTGTTTGTAGTAGCTTACCCGTACTCGTATTTTTTATTCATTATTGTATGGAAACAAAATCTTTTGTGTTCTGTTGGAAACACCATTAGAACCATGTGAGCTTTTATTTTTGAGAGAAAATATAATTTTTTTAATTTCAGAGTGAAAAGATGGTGATCACATGATTGAATTTTTTGAGAGTTGTTATTTCAGGATGCTACGGTGATTTTTCTCTTGAGCTGTTTGTCCCTATATTTTCTAATATATTTAGAAAAAGATTATAAAACGCATTTGTCTGTGACACTGTTTATAGCCCTTCCATTTAATTCAATAATTACATCCTGCTCTTGGCCGGTTCTCCTGTCTCTAGTTTCACAACATTCCATATAGCCTCACGTCTGTTGTCGAAATTACTGATTTCTGACAAAATGTACCCGTTCATTGATTTTTAATAAATTTTCTTAATAATTTTGAGTAGTTTTTGTAGCGCGCAGGATCTCTACTTGTTCTTTCCAAAAGATACATTTCCCTTTCTCTCTCTCACACAGTGTACTTTAATCCCTGTACAATTTTCAGTGAAAGTAAAAGGAAGTGTGTGAAGATTGAGTGTGTAAAGTAAATTTCACTCTCAAGCGGAGAGGAGAAAGCAGGTAGGTTGAAAGTATACGTCAAAAGGCTCTACGAACTAGAGGACTACGATGACGTGATCGAGGAAGAAATCTAGTATTAGAGTCAGAGTTTAATAGAGTTTTGGAAGACTTGTGACCATATAAGGCAAAAAAGAGTAGATAACATTCTTTCGGAATTTCTGAAAGCGTTGGGGGGAAGTGGCAACCAAGCGACTATTCAGGTTGGTGTGCAGAGTTATAATATATCATGCATCGTCAAGCAAAAGATATCTTCAGGTGAAGATGATGGATACGCATTCCATTAAAACGTTGCGACTAGAAGACGACGCCACTCGGCTGATAACCCTTGAAGGTTTCATAGCTGAAGTACGCAGAGAACGCGTGCAATCGCACATTGACATCTGTGTATGCAAATGAAAAATTTAATCTTTGAAAACTATCTCGAAGTATCAGGCTCTTAAATTCGCCGTGGTAAAAAAGATCGTATGCCGATTAATAAGACCAACCAGACAGAAGCCGAAAAGCCTTACCTATTATATAATTCTACGCTCAGTTCTTTCATTCTGTGACATCCAAAAGCCATTTACTTAATTATTTCATTTAAATATCGGTGACCGAACTTTATTTAAATTACGCAATTGATTACACTTATTTTAATTGATTATTTCATTTATTACACAATATAACGTCAGTAACTCTTCCTTCCCAAGCAGTCACTCGAAGAATACCGAACAAAATGGGGTTCTGTAATGGATTACTATCCACAGCCCCTAGAGACATTTTTATTAAGTATTATTTCAGTGAGTAGATTGTAAAATAGAGTCACAGACTTACAAATAGCCCGCGCTTGCAGCGCGTCAGGATACTATAAGAGATGTAGGTACTATAAGAGATAAAGGTATAGCAAAGTGCGTTATCTGAATAAGATACAAACACAATATAACACAACAGTCGCGACACTCCGTCTCGTTTCTGTTACCCAATGCGAAAATAGCGCCCCATGCGGCCAGTATATGTGACACTTTGGAGTACTATGTCGGATGTTTGCGAACACTATCGTTTATAATGATTTTCACAATAGATAGCGTATCTATTGTCTTGAAAACTGACAGTAAGTAAAAAGTGACAGCTCATTTGTCATTCCTTAGCTTCCTATGAACCTCTGAGTGGTACAAAACGGCACATTACACGACAGTTTATTTACGGTTCTCTTGTAGCGTACAGATATTTACTAGCTAATGTCGTTTTCCTTTAATAAAAAAATGCTATTAAACACCACAAGAGCTGATATTTTGCAGAAAATCGTCATATATCTACCCAACAAAACAGAATTTTGTTCGTTGCACTTTCAGCCAAATAAGTGGGTGTGGAACGTAGGAAACCTATACGGAATGTAATACCTACATTATTTAACGTACCAATTAAACCATCACACTTGTAACTTAAAGGGCAAACCACACGGACGTGATAATAAATCGCCAAGAGCAAAAAACTCTTTTGTGACATGGAAGAAACCAGTTTAACTGTTGTTACAAAATCTGGGAAACAATCAGCAAGGATCTTCAACACATTCGCTGCTGAAGCAAAAATAATTACATTGATAAAAATGTTCGTGCATTAGAAAGTCGAGTGAAGCGTAAGAACGTGCGAATCATTACACCCCATAAAATTTTTTTTAAGTGTCAAGGAAAATGCCTATGATAATAAACACAGACAAGAATAGAAATACATACTTCTAATGCATGAAATATGTGTTTATATTCTCTTTGATTTCAGGGGAGCAATCTGCAAATACACAAATATTCGGAAGTTTTTCTTCATGAATAAGTTGTGGCTTATGACACTGAATCAGTGTGACTCAGCTCTTTCGACGTGAATTTTACGTCATTCGAGTCTCTTGGTAATTTGCTAAAACAGGGACACAGAAGTATAGCAATCATTTCTTTAATTTAGTAGAAAGTAATGAAAAACCGTGCCTGAGCCACAACGACGGGGGCGCTGATCGTCGTACACTGCTGCAGCTGCATAAAGCGCTCGTACAACCCCGTACTGACTATGGACCATACCCACCACTGCTGAGTTCGGCTCGCGACTGGAGCCTTCCGAACGAGCCCCGTGAACAGCCTCCTTGTGGAAGCTGGCGTTCTCCATTGTGGCTCCGGCGGCAACTATTGTTTGAAAATTATACTGCCCACATTCGCAGTTCGCCTCGCCACCCAAATCACCGTCTCCTTTTTCCTAACTCGGCGATCCATCTCCCGCAACGGAAGCCCAGCACTGGGAATCCCCTTGCCGTCCGTGTCCGATCATTTCTTAATGAACTTGACGCTTTCCCCCAACCACCTTTCCTGCGGGTCCTCTTCCGTACACCTCCATGGTCCATACCTCGGCCACGGCTATCACAAAGACCAAAAGCCTCCGTTCCACCTGACGTCCTCCGACGGCAATTTCTCTCTCTTCTCAGCGAGTTCCAGGGCTCAGAAATAGACTACACCGATGGATCAACGGTCGACAATCTTGTTGGCTTCAGTTACACTCACACTGGACATACTGAACAGCGCTCCTTGCCGGATGGCTGCTGTGTTTTCACTGCATAGTTGGTAGCCATTTATCGCGCTCTTGAGCATATTCGCACCTGCGCTGGCGAGTCCTTTGCCATCTGTAGTGACTTCTTAAGCAGCCTACAAGCTGTTGACCAGAGCTTCCATCGGCATCCTTTGGCAATGACCATCTATGAGTGTCTTTATGTCCTCTGCAACAGTGGACATTCCGTGACCTTCATTTGGGACCTAGGACTTGTCGGGATACGAGGCAACGAACTTGTTGACTGCCTGCCCAAACAGGCTACAAGTAAAACATCACTGAAGATTGGCCTGCCGGAGACCGATCTGTGATCCATTTTCCGCCGCAAAGTTTTCGCGATCTGGGATGCTGAATGGCGCACGCTGAGTACACCAAATAACCTCCTTGTTATCAATGAGACGACAAACGTGTGGCAGTCATCCAGGCGAGCCACTCGCAGGGAATCTTTTGTCGTTTGCTGGTTCCGCATTGGTCATACGTGCCTCACGTCCTCCGTCGCGAAGACCCACCTCGGTGTCACTAAGGCTCCCCTATGACTGCCGTCCACATCTTATTGGACTGTCCACTACCTATGGTGTTTGGCGACGATGCCTCCGCAGCAGATTTAGTTTCACGTTTTATTCGTGAGGGGGGTTTTATCGTACCATCCAAGGGTGGGCGTCTGGTTTTCTTTCCGAGGCCTCTACCCTCCCTCCAGTTTAATTCTCTGTCACTCTTTCTTTGCATTTATTTGCCTTGGTATTCGTATTTTCCCTATGTGTGTTCGCCTCGCTTTGTGTTTTTTGGTGGACATCTTAGTGTGTTGCAGAGAGGCTGGGTCATCCTCTTTCATTTTTGTGATCAGCTAGCGCAAACTAACTCCTTTCTGGTTTTCATACTTTCATCTACTTTTCCTTGTGGTGTACGTTTTCCCCCTTTCTTGTTTATTTCTTTCGGTTTCTCTTTCGTTGCGTTTCCCTTTTCCTCTTAACCCCGTTTACTTTCTCACTTACCCTGCGCCTTGTTTGCGTCGGCAAAAAAGTTCTGATGAGCCTGTAGTTTGGATCCCTTCATTCCCCAACTCAACCAACCATATAATGAAAAATTACTATGATCCTTACGGTGCATGTGACTGTCTGCTTTCTTACAGTTTGGAGCGCTATTGTCGCTCCAGCTGCCAAACATTAACAACTTTGGCACCAGAGTGTGTCGTGAGTAACAGATTTGTATGAGTCTGGAGACGTACCATCAGACTTTCGAAAAGATACCATCCAATACAATCGCTAAGGTAGCAAAGCCAAATAAGTGCGAGAGCTATCCAGTAATCCAAGTTGGTAACAAGAATAATATATAGCAGAATGGAAAACAAAACTCAGGATCTGTTAGATGACGATGTTTGGCTGTCGTAAGGATAAAGGTACCAGAGGGGCACTTCTGACATTCTAACTGATAGTGGAGGCACGTTCGTAGAAACTGTCGATCTCGAGAAAGCGTTCGGCAATGCAATATGTTCCAAGATTTTAGAAATTCTGAGTATAAATGTTCGGTGATAAACAAACAAAACAGTAGTCAACAGTATTATATTATTACAGCAGCTTCGTAGTCTAGACTCAGACAAGAATACGTCTTTGTAAGACTTTATTAATACCTGAGCTGTGCCATGACAGTTTGTCCTCAACAATAAATGCGGCAGATGTCAAAAGATTAACAGCCTGCAAAATGATGTTCTTGACACAAACAGCTGGTTACACCAGATGGGATCAGAAGGTCACGATATGTGGAACGAACTTAAAATGGAACTCATCACTCATTACATACCAAAACAATTGGAGAAAACATTTACAACATTGAGGGGAGTCTAAAATCTATGCTAGAGGAGCACCGCAACGTTATAAAATTGTTAAGTCGACCAATGAAAAGATGGCAGGAGAAATTTGCTATATGACAAGGAGCCTAGCATTCTGAGTAAAGATGGCGAAGAATAGTAAAAACACTTCAGGCCACTTTTTATTTCTTTAGAAACCCATCCAGTCTTTGTATTTAACTGCAGTAAATACAAAACCTTAACTGGTTCTTTGGCTTCAGTTATAATTTATACCACTTTCTGCTCCATAGGTTGCTCACACATTATTTTTGTTTCGTTAAAATTGATTTTAGGCCCACTTATAAATTTGCTTTATTAAGTTCTTCCATAACTTTTGCAATTAATATTTCATAGGGTTAAGTAATACAAATATCATCCTGCAAACGATAATGAATCAGGTATGTTGCATTAAGATGTATTTCTTCAGAGTTTTCCAGCTGACCGATATAGTTCTTGTGGAACAGTAACATAACACAGATATTCAGGATAGTTAAATGGGAATCATTTGAAGCAACGTAGAGTATTTCTCGGCCAAGACTGTTAAATAAATTTGAAAGATCAATATTCGGAGTATACTGCCCATCTGTTTGGCTGCGTGAATGGCATATTTCAGGCAGCAATCGTGAAAGGAAGATTATGAGGATGATTTTAACTCCCCACTCTCTATCACCTTCACGATCATTTGTGCATGGAACAGGATAAGTAGTGACTGTGACTGGTATTAGGTTCCTGTCGGTAAGTAGTGTACAGCGACTTGCAGTACTAATCAAGAATGACTCTCGAACAAAATGTAGCAACAGTGGACGGTAAATGTTAATTATAGCATAAGTGGCACACAGAAATTATGTAATACGTAGCTAAAAATCCGAAGACACGCATTATGAAACAGAAACCAAATCGGAAAATCTCTTTCATCACAATACAGTTAATAAGGTACTTATGGATAAGCATCTGTGAACGACAAAGTGCACGCATTATCTAAGCCAAGGTAGATACAAAGCCAACATCCATCACAGTAATACAAGCTTACACAAGATCAGTAGATCCACAAATGAGTAATAGATTCTGGAATGTATAATAAGATGAAAGAAACTATTCAGACTGTTAAAGGAAACAAAATTTAATTTTGACAAGAGAGTTGGTTTTCTATGGAGAAAAAAGAAGAAAGGAAAAATAAAGATAAGGAGAAATAGCAGAAATTAGTAGAACATGCCCTGGAGGAAAGCTGCCTGATAGAATTTTGTATAGAGCACAATGTAATCACTGATTTAAGATTTATGAAACACGTTTGTACATGTAGAAGAGACCTGAAGACACAGGATGATTTGTTAGATACTGTAACGAAAAGATAGAGCTTTAGAAAACAGATTGTAAACTGTAAAACATTTCTAGAGCAGAAGTGGACCGTGATCAGAATTTATTGGTTATGAACTGCAGACTAGAACTGAAGAAATAACAGAAAAGTAAGAAATTAAGGAGACTGGAGTTGAATAAACTGAAGTTTCGAAGGGAAAACTATGCAAATATTGACTGAAGGAAAAGGAACAGAATAGAAGGCAAATTGGTAGCTTTGAAAGATGATTCAGTAAAGACTGCAGAGGAACAAGTAGGCAGATATACAAGGCCCACAAAGCGTGGGCTTCCGCTGCCTTCGTCACTGTCAATAAAATTCTGCAGGGTATCAGACCGAATTGTTAGTAAGTCAAATATTCCGACTTTTCGACCACTGTTGCAAATGGTCTTCCTCAGGATGTTTTGATGAGTCCCTGCGTGTACTACTATTCGCCTAATTTTATCCGCACGATTTCTATTCTACTGTACAGGTGAATAGGAGGCTGAAGACTGATTAGAGTTGATTGCCTGAAACACGGTTCTTGGAGTTTTCTGATCAAAATTTTCCCAGCATCTACGACACCGTTCTTCAAATGTCCACCAGGTTAACATTTTTTTAAACATTTCCGTTCGGCCGTCCCACCACTGAAACAAGGCTATGACCATTCACGCCATCGCGATGTCCCTCGCGTGATAAGGGCCGCATACGTTCGAGTGTTACCAAAGTAATGACCATGCAAATGTTCTGTAGACAAACTACAGTTTCTCAATATCCTACCGAAGAAGTGTAACCTGCCATTTTCTTCACTTGCAAGCAATCAGATTCGCCTTTACATTGTCACTCCTGAATATCTGTATTACGTGCCCTACCCTATTTGTAATCCATTAATCCTGTAGTTAAAGATTGCAACTCTTTAATGTTTTGTAATAGCGTAGATACAGAATGACCAGTTAAGCCACTACCGCAGGATGAACAATGCGTTGGTGAAAACTTTTAATTTCTTGCCCAGAATGCGTCAGCTGGCCTTGAAGTGCAGCGCCGACCGTGCTCCAGAGTTCCTGACAATCATTTCGCGTGCAACGCTTTCGTTCCGCCTTCCTTCTGACTCAGCACGCTTCAGTGGTCGCCGCTCCATTCTCCGCTTCATTGCTCTAACAGTTGAAAGAAATCACGGCCATTCAATGGCGGAAAAAAGTCAACAACACTTCGCAGTTTGCAAATGCACATCCCTATTTGAGTACTTTGCCTGCATCTAGTGTTAATGGTTATCTCAATTCCCCGTGCAGGGGTGCGGACCAATATTTAAAATTTGCTTTAAGTTACAGTAAATACAGATGAAAACAATTGACGTTAAAAAGTAAATAAATAAAAAATAAAAAACATGGACAGGACTTATGATTAGTAAAATATTTTAGATGATTTTACTTGACATTAAAAATGAAATCACTGATGGTAATGATAATGTTGCTAGGATATAATGGTGATGTTGGTCTGGTAATGCATGAAAATGAGCACGGTGATGATGGAGGTCGAACGAACGATGAGTACGACTGTGGGACGCTGTGGAACTGCAGGTAGCGACTAAAAGTCAGTGATGTGGAGAAAGAGGGAGGGACCAAAGGGAAGGATGGTCTGAGGTGGAAGTCCTGGCTAGGAAAGAGGAGTATGTCCCGGAACAGATGTCATCAATGGGACTACTTACCACAAAAGGACACAAATATATGGAAAATATCAGAAATCAGTTGGCTTTAAGTGTTTCGTCAAAATTTTCGCTAATAATTACAGTAAAAACACTGACATACTAAAAAGAGTTTATCCTATTATCTTTTAAAATAAGTTTAATCTTAAAGTGGAAACATTTTTCTCGTATTAACATACTGCATTTTGCACATTCCACTCAACACCTTTGCTCTGTTTACATGCTTGGTCAATAGAAGATGAACGATATCTTTGTATCTTTGGGTAATGATAATATTAGCAGTGTAAGCAGAAACATCAGTTGTGTAGCACATTTTTGATGCTTAACACTGACATTAACAATATTATGAAGTCTGCTACAGTCATTTTTTGCTACATGTGTGCTGTTTGCAATTCACCAACATAAACATCGACCTGGGGGAAACCACATGGACCACAACAAAATAAATCGGCGTCTACTGAAACTTCTGTAAGTGAATACAAGTATATCATATTATATCTAAAGCGTATTTTTTTAACTAAACAACTTATGATATGACACTAAATATTCAAATATTATTGTGCAGTGTAGGAGCAGACGACTTGCTGCTGATTAACAATCTGAAGATGGACACGGTTGCCAAAAACGTTTAAAAAGTATTTGTGGCTGGTTGTGTCATTCACAGCTATTTATCGAATCTTTCTTAGATTCAACTTTGATGGGAAGTGTTTCATCTCCAACTTATCGCTACTTTGTTTCTCTAGATTCCACCACTGTGATAAAAATGCCACCTCAAGCTACACTGTGTGTCCCACAAGTCTGTGAACCATCTCAGTTTAGTTCTGCATTGGCGTGTTGTCTTCCTGAAGTGTAGGTGGAAACCAGCGCACCAACTGCCTACAAAGGGAAATGTAACAACCTGTAAACCACACAATCAAGGAAACTAGTCCAGCTGGAACGGCTAATCCCGAATCAAATGACTTTAAAATACGAAGATGTCTCTGTTCTAAAAGCCATCAAGGTCATCATATGCAAGCAGTAATTTCTGCACTCCACAAGAAGTGCATGGAGTTGTGGGAGGAAGAATGGCTGGCGGTGACGGCCAATAAACTGCGGTTGGTGAAGTCAACAACTCGGCCGTGGCGTTCCTCCTGCCGGTTGCTCAGGCGGGAAGAAGTGATCCTCACGCGTCTTCGGCTTGGGCACTGTCCTCTCACACATAACTTTCTATTACGGCGGGAGGATCCCCCGATTTGTGATGCTTGTGGTGTGCACATATCTGTCCGGCACATTTTAACAGACTGCATTTTATACCATGATGCAAGGACAGAAGCACACGTTGATGGGGATCTGCCATGTGTTTTAGCTAATGATGAGACGTGTGTGTTTAGGGTTTTAAAGTTTTATGATGTGTCTGGACTCTGTCCTAAGCTTTTAGGCTGGAGGTTTTAGTGTATTGCACAGTGACTGGCTCCTCCCCTTTTCCTTGCGGTCAGCCAGTCACTACCATCTACTATATTGCTTTTGCTCCCTCTACCACTTTCTTCCTATGTTGTCCATGTTCTACTGCTGGCGGCATGCTTCGTCCCACGCTTCGGTGTGGGCAGGCACATAGTTTTCCAAGCTTGTTTCCTGTGCCTTACGTTCTGTTTTATCTTATTGTTCTGAGTCTTTTCTTGACACCCGTCTCAGTCTGTTACTGAGCGGGCGCTGAAGACCTTGCCGTCGTGCACCCATAAAACCCTCTCCATCCATCACACATCATCTGTAAGCTTTTGCAGTTGTGTACATTCGGTGTTTCACGGGTATTTCCTTGGCTGTTCTACAGTCTTCCCTTATCATGTCTGTTCGACGTCTTCTTCTCTTGGTACGCCAACCATATATGACATTGTCCATCCCTACATCCCCAGCATCCAGTTACGTTGTTCAGCCGCCACTGGAACGGTTGTTTGATCATCGACCGCAAGCAACACGGCCGTTCGGGATCCGTGCAAAGGAGAGCCTTGAGTTATTACAGGTGGGGGGCATTAAAAGCCAGGGGTGAGTAGGGCCTCCCCCTGGCTACTGCCAAGGCCTAGATTGCTTTTAGAACTGGCTGCTTACAAGAAGCATTGTACCCCAGACCATGTTTTGAAATTAAATTTAATGAAATTTTACGTAGCCATCTAGATTTTACTACCGTCTACACGGATGGTTCTAAGAAGGGAGATGTTTTCGGTTGTTCTGTCGTGTTCCCCGACACTGTCCTCAGGAAAGGGCTCCCAGAGCAGTTTTCAGATTATTACGAGGAATTTTTTGCTATCCTGGGGGGCAATGGAGCAGATGAGAAGGCATCGTGACAAAAAATTTAGCATCTGCTCTGATTCACAAAGTGCCCTTCTCGCTGTTGGACAGATGTACCCAATAGATCGGATGGTGCAACAGATACAGTACGCTCTTCTTCTCTTGCACAGGAAAAACAACGAAATCATGTTTTGCTGGGTTCCAGGGCACATAGTCATCCGGGGAAACGAACTCGCTGCTGCTGCTGCTAAGGAGGCTGCTCCCTTCCTCCTCCTGTCAGCTGTTCAATCCCTCTGCGGGCTCACACTTCATTTGTGACCAGGAAGGCCATATGTTGGTGGGAGTCTCAGTGGCTGGAAGTGAGAAACAATAGACTACGTTCCATCAAGGCTTCAGTGCGACCATGGATCACCTCCTTTCGCTTGCGACGGTGTGAAGAAGTAGCACTTACTCGGCTTACAGTGGGACTTTGCCCACTGACACACGGCTTCCTGTTACGTCGGGAGGAGCCGCCAGTATGGCAGAGATGCGGGACACAGCTGTCAATACGACGTATTTGAAATGAGTGCGTTTTATATGACGACGTGAGGATTGAACTGGGTTTCCCACAGGATCTTCCCCCTATTTTAACTAATAACGAGGCGAGTGTTGTTCGTGTCTTGAAATTTTGTGCGGTGTCCGGAATTTTTCCCAAAATACTTGGGGTGCAATCTTAATGTATGACAAAGTGGCTTGGTCACGTATTATTTCTAAGTCGTCATCCGGCCACAGGTATTTTCTCCATGATTTTATTTAGTTATGCAGCTGTGTCTCGCTGGGGTCTTATTACGAGCTTTTCTGAACCTCACCTTCCTGTTGTTGCTTTACGTTTCCTGTGGTGGGATCAAACGTAGTTTTCCATTAATGTAAGGGCGCTGATGACCTAGCTGTTTAGCGTCCTCCATCATAAATCATCATCATCATCATCATCACCTGATCATGTCACCAGGATTCGGCTGCCTGTTGAATATACCGTTTTCTCAGTGGAGCTCCACGCGATGCTGAAGGCATTTTAGCAGGTGACTCGTGTTCGGGGCAATCGGTTTCTCATCTGCTCCGATTCCCTCAGTGCCTCACAATCGTTGCAGAATCTGTACTCAGCTGAGCAGCTTGTCCAGGTGATATATAACCAAATGTGCTTGCTCCAACGGCGGGGTAATGAGGTTTCCTTCTGCTGGGTGCCTGGTCATGTAGGAATATGGGGCAATGAACACGCCTATCGGGCTGCCAAGGAGGCCTGCAGAGGGCAGGATGTGGTCCAGTGTCCTGTTCCCTTGCAGTCTGTCATTTCTACACTTCACAGGAAGTGCATGCTGTTGTGGGATGAAGAATGGCTGGCGGTGACGGCCAATAAGCTGCGATTGGTGATGTCAACAACTCGGTCGTGGCGTTCCTCCTGCCGGTTGGTCAGGCAGGATGAAGTGACCCTCACGCGTCTTCGGATTGGGCACTGTCCTCTCACACATAGTTTTCTATCACGGCGGGAGGATCCTTCGATTTGTGATGCTTGTGGTGTGCACATCTCTGCCCGCGACATTTTAACAGACTGCATTTTATACCGTGATGCAGGGACAGAAGCACTAAGTTGATGGGGATCTGCCCTCTAATTTAGCTGATGATGAGACGAGTGTAACTAGGGTTTTAAAGTTTTGCTATGTGTCTCGACTCTGGCCTAAACTTTTAGGCTGGAGGTTTTAGTGTATTGCAGAGTGGCTGGCTCCTCCCTTTTTTTCCTTGCGGTCAGCCAGCCACTTCCATCTGCTGTATTGTCCTAGCTCCTTCTACCACTCTCTCCCTGTATTGTTCTTGTTTTACTACTGATGCCATACTTCATCCCATGCTTCGGTGTGGGTACGCACATAGTTTTCCAACCTTTGTTACCTGTGTTTTTCGTTCTGTTTTATCTTAGTGTTCTGGGTATTTTCTTGACACCCGTCTCAATCTGTTATTGAGCGGGCGCTGAAGATCTTGCCGTCGTGCGCCCATACAAAACTCTCTATCATCTCCATCATCATCATTTGAAGGGTAACGATTCTAAAGAGTACACAAGCAGTCACTGCAGATTAGATTCAGTTTTTGGTCCATAGATCCAAAAATGAGATGATTCTTGTGGTTGCTGAACAAGGCAGAAATAACAACATTAAAAACAAAAAACATTTCAATGTAATACTCACAGCGCTGGTCATTTGTCAGAAAATTGTCAAAATACGTGAATACGATGATGTTTGGTTTGTAGGGCGCTCAACTGCGCGGTTTCCAGCGCCCGTACAAATTCCCAACCTTTGCTCAGTCCAGTCTCGCCA
Source organism: Schistocerca nitens (assembly GCF_023898315.1). Lineage (NCBI taxonomy): Eukaryota > Metazoa > Arthropoda > Insecta > Orthoptera > Acrididae > Schistocerca > Schistocerca nitens. Next base: position 120,020,388 of record NC_064614.1, on the reverse strand, counting down.
CTTTCATGAATGAAGATAAAATGGTGAGGGCAACACAAACACCCAGTCATCCAGAGGCAGGTGAAAATCTCTGACCCCGTGCTCGGGAAACGAGAACGCAACCGCGAGACCACGACTGCGGGCTAGGTGATTACGCTACAGTGAACTGCAATTCTTTCAGAATTATTATATTGTCAGATTGAAACATACAAACGGCGTTCAAAAAGTTTTGCACAGTCGTCTCCATTTTTTTTTATTTTTTACAGGTGGAGAATGAAATTTTTTGTGAACATACTTGGAACATTTCGCTATACATTGAGCCTACTCAATGTAGCCTCCATCGGCTGTGACGCACCTGGCCCAACGTTCTTTCCAGGATGTAAATGCACTTTGATAAATTGTGGGGAGTGACTTTATACCATAGTTTGACACAGGAAATAAGGTATTTCTCACTATCAAATGTTTCACCGCGCAGGTGGGCCTTCAGACGACGAAAGAGGTAAAAACCAGACGGAGCCAAGTGCGGACTGTAGGGAGGATGAGGAACAATTTTCCAACCCATTTTCCTGATTTTATCCTGCGCCACAAGGGCTGTATGGGGTTCAGCATTGTCATGGTGTAGACTGATGAGCTGACGCTGAAGGTGTGGTCTGTGGGTCTTGATGGCACGTCGCAGCTTTTCCAGTGACAAACAGTAACGGTGAAAGGGTCCTGTAGCCACCTTTCATTGCCAACTCTCGTAGTGGTCAAGTCGGCAAAGAGGTTTCCGCTACTTGTGAGAAATCCACCTGCGTTAGGTTGGTGGCGGAAATGGCATCCTGGGGTTTTCCGGTCCACGCGGAGCGTGGAAGAGGCTGGAGAAGCGGGAGGCAGTCTGCCGCCGGTACGGGAAGCGTACACAGCTGTGCTCCAGTCGAAGAAGGGTGAGTTGGACTGACCGCGTGGCGCGTTGTCAATAGAGAGGGGAGCTTTTAGCTTTTGGTCTCGAATTTCGTCTTATAAAGATTTACTTGCTGGGTTGCAGCAGGGAATGCAAGGCTTTTGTAGACTTTCAGTTTGATTCCCAATGCAGTCTTGACTTTGATCCGTGAGAGGAACGCAGCACAAAGGAGTCGCATATGTTGAAGTGCCCTCGGTTCAGTGTGAATGTTTATGGCCTACAACTGTGTGTGTATGCTTCTAATCTTTTCCGGATCTTGGTAATTTTTGTGTATTTGTGAATTTTCTTTGTCTCATGTGATTAAAATTTGGCCACGGTCCATAGAAATTGTCTCCGCGGACCGAGTGGGCACGCGAGTCTGTTATGAAACGTATAGTATTTCACAAGCAATTGTACATAGTTAGCATGCAACAGCAGTCTATAGATGCACTACATCAATGTTTTAAGGAATAAATAATTTTGCCTTCAATCTTATCTTGTGTACCGATGTTACGTCGCCGTTACCTTCGCCATTTTACCTTGTAGTTTTCCTTGTTGGCCCACCTATAGCGTTTCCATGTGCACAGGTGTAGTGATTAGTGTCCCTTTTTTATCTGAAACAAATGCTCTGGAATAGATCGTGTTTTCACGAATCTTGCTGCAGGCTGCACTTACGCATGGTGTTCACGCCCTATTTACTTTACTCAATATTTGATTCACGGGAAGAATGCCTGGATCATATTAATAACTACATCCCATTCTTTATCAATGACTTTACAATGAATGTTCTTTTGTGAGTTTTTCTTATTAATAAATTAAGTAATTTTCCGACTCAGTGCTACCTCTTCTTTGTCGTGTGGCTAGAGATGGTGGCGACCCTATCTTTTATATTGATTTCAGTGTCAAATAGCATTTTCTTATTCAAAGTGCGCGTGGCTCTTTTAGCTATCAGGATACATTCAAAGGGCGCTTCATGCTTCTTGCACATAGCGTCCTTTTATTCACGCTACTTACAACGGTCCCGGTTAATTGTTGAGTCAGGTCCCACAAAGTCAATGAAAATTACACCACAGTGATTCCAGAAGGAGGAGGCTATTACCATTCGGCCTGCTGTTCGTGAAAGTCTTGGTTTCTTCTTCCTAGGGGAACCCGGATGATGCCACTCCATGGATTGGGTTTTGCTCCCAGGTTCGGACAAAAACTACCATGTTTCATCCTGGATAATGATGCCGTCAAAACACTGTTTCCACTCTTCAGTAAAGGTCTTCATGAAACCCTCGCTCACATTCTTCCTCATCGTTTTCATTTCTCTTGCCAATAATCTAGGCGCCCGACGTGCACATATTTTTCTGTACTCTAGTGACTGTACCGGTGATACCACACTACCCAATGACAAACGAGTCATTTCAACAAGCTGTCGTGTCGTCACACATCTTTCATTTTGAATGATTTGATCAATGATCTCTTTATTCACATTATTCACTGCCGTCGATGGTCTACCGCATCGTGGATTGTCCAGTAGAGATAACCTCTGCAACCACCGATGGATACTGCTGCGATCCACTGTGTTCTCCCCATAAAGAGGGAGCAACTTCGTGTGAATCGATGAGGCAGAGTCTTCGCCAATTTAAAAGAGGAACTCCATCACCGAACATTGTCGCATTCTGACATCTACTTCACAGTCCATTGCGGCTCACCTATAAATAAAAGAAAATACTTGTATATACCAACTTATAGCTAAATGTTACAACTATGTTCACAAAAATTTTCATTCTCCTCCTGCAAATAATAAAAAAAACTTAGAGATGACTGTGCAAAACTTTTTGGACGCCCTTGTAGTTATGCACTTTTAATTAATTTATCATACACAAAAAAGATCTCATCATGAGTGTTGTCATCAGGTGCTGTCAAAATCGAAATCTAACAGACACTTTTGCTTAATCTGGTGTAACAGTCTCTATTAAGATATTCATCTATAGAGTGGAAGGAGTTGCTTATCAAAAAGGCCTTTCAAACTGCTTAAGCTGTCCTTCTGGAAGCAAGAATTTAAGGGTTGCTGACAATTTATTGAAAACGTGTGTTCCTGAATATTGGACCTCTTTTTGGACCAAGGTAAGCGATTTTATATCTTTATGTAGATTGTTCTTACTCCTGGTATTGACACTATGCATTGAACTACTGGGTGGAAATAGAGGTACATTACCCGCAATAAATTTCATTAAGGAATAACACAATGAGGACCAGTGGTTAGAGTACAAAGTTCCTTGAACAGGTTTCTACATGAGGTTCTTGAATTTACACCACAAATGAGTCGTATTACACGCTTTTGCTTCCTCAAAACTTTTAACGAGTTACCCCTGAATATGATCCCATGTGATGAATGAAAGTGAGCAAAATAAACAAGTTTTCTTTATATTTATATCTCCTACATGTGTTATCATTCTCGACTGCTACGGTCGCAGGTTCGAATCGTGCCTCGTGCATGGATGTGTGTGATGTCCTTAGGTTAGTTAGGTTTAAATAGTTCTAAGTTCTAGGGTACTGATGACCTCAGATGTTAAGTCCCATAGTGCTCAAAAAAAAAAAAAAAATGGTTCAAATGGCTCTGAGCACTATGGGACTTAACTTCTGAGGTCATCAGTCCCCTAGAACTTAGAACTACTTAAGCGTAACTAACCTAAGGAGATCACACACATCCATGCCCGAGGCAGGATTCGACCCTGCGACCGTAGCGGTCGCGCGGTTCCAGACTGAAACGCCTAGAACCGCTCGGCCACTGCGCCCGGCCCCATAGTGCTCAGAGCCATTTTTTTGTTATCTTTCTACCTGCAGATACAGACTTGTTAAGGCGCTTCAGCAACTGTGTGGCATGCTTTTCCCAATTGAATTTATTATCGAGTTGTAATCCCAGAAATTTAACACTGTCAACCTCTTCGATCTGTATGTCTTCATATGTTACACGTAATGGAAGGAAATCTCTATCAAGTTCTGAACTGCATATAGTGAGTCTTTTCAAAGTTTAATGACAGTGAAGTAACTTTAAATCATTTATTAATGTCAGTGAAAATTTGATTAGCAGCTATTTCTAATCTGTTTTGACTTGCTACTTATTGCAGTGTTTGTGTCATCTGCAAACAAAATAAACTTAGCATCTGGCAATGTAACAGACAAGAGGTGATTCACGTACACAAGAAGAAACAACGAACCCAAGACGGATCCTTGAGGGACACTACATGCACACACACACACACACACACACACACACACACACACACACCAGTAATCGGTGACCTGATACATTTGGTCACATGCTGCTGATGTAGTGAGCACCTTGGCGAGATGTGGGAGGAGAAACCCAGGCAGACATACACTAAACTGCTGGACTCACTCTCCAGAGGTGCTGGAAGGTCGCGGGGCTGTCTGGCGGGAACGCGGAAGGAGCGCGGAGCGTGGAGCGCCTGCTCGGGCGCCGGCCACGCCCTGGAGACGTGACGTTTGGCGTCGCGGCCCTCCAGCTGGCAGCCGAGCCCCTGCCGTTGTTTTCTCCGCTCAGTGAAAGCGCTTCGCGTGCCGGCGTGCGCTGGCCGGCGCCCCTTCCTTCCGGAAGATGCGGCAGGCGCTCTGAGGGTCACGAGCGTGACAGCGTGTGAACACCTGGCGTAAACAAGTCACAGCACGTAAAACCTTCAACTTTGTCTCGCTCTCGTACTTCGTAAGGATCCACCATCCAGTGCAGCTACGAAATACAACATGTTTTACATTTAATGCCGCACCATGACACGGCTGAAAACACTCTCTAACACAAGCAAAATCGTTGAAGTAACCATGGATACTGTAGTGAGACTGTAACGCCGGAAATGCATATCCTCCTATTTCCATCTATTGTACTGTAAATTTTTTTCTTATATTGTTACCTGAATATATGACATTTCTGTGCCTTTATATGTTGTAATTGTTTTACTATTTTTATATATATATATATATATATATATATATATATATATATATATATATATATATATATATATGCATTTATGTCGATGTATAATTGATTTGTTGTGTAAAGATTATTTGTATTTATCCGCTGGGTCTGGCCTAGGGAAAACTATACTATCGAACGAATACATCGATAGGTCGTGTGGAGAACGAAAGTGTTTAGGATCTTTGGTAGTGTTAACTCTGTCGCGTGGAGCGCGGGCAAAGCAGGGGAGTCGGGCTGGAGTAGCGAGTGGAGCAGGTGTGTTGTGTGACGCTCCCGCGAGTTGCCGCGCTTTCGGGGTTTGGCAGCATGTAATTGCGCTCGACTTGCGATGATAGTTTCTGACATGGTGTCGCGGACGGGAAGCATTAGCTGGCGCACATCAAGAGCCCGTTTCGTCTGGTGACCGTGTCGAGAAGAAGGCGCGCCAGCATCCAGCTTCTGCAACAGCGACGGTCGACAATGAGTGACTGTCGCCACCTCCTCGATCCACGACTTCAAACCTTCAATCAACCAACAAGGAAGACTAAAAGCACGTAAAGTTTCAGAACTGTATGGCAGACCTCAGCTTTTCAAACTGTTCCATTTGCCTCGCAAAATTACAGCAACTTAGCATGAACCTTTGTTGCTCATTGTCCCAATTGCATTACCAAGCAGGGTCCCTTCCTTTTCCGAAATGAACCCGAGTGTCGTTGAAATTCAGACGCCAGCATTAAAGTACAATCATTCAATATCACTGCTTTCATTTCAAAGTTCAGTTTAAGTATTCATAGCTGGCTACAATATTTAGATTACACAAGCACAAATTAAGAGTGCGAGTTTTGTTACCGTATTTTAGCTTACCTGTGACTGCAGCTCAGCTTGGTACGTACTAAATTTTACTATTGTTAATTGTTCAGAATCATTTAATTCAAGTTCAAAGGTAAATCTCTTATTTCTAAATTGCGTAGATTCAAGTAGCTTTTGAAATGATTGTTGAGGTAGTCCAAGACTAACCGTATTTTACTGAATTTCGATGTGCTTCAGAAAGAAAGCTCACTATTAACTTCAGTCACTAAATTAACTTTCGATTTTCCGGTTTTATTAATTCTTTTGCTAAATTAAGTCAGAGCGTAGCGAAATTTATTACTTCTGACAAACTTTCAGTTTTCACACTACACTTGTCAACCTTCAGTTGCCACGCTTCTAGTGCTAATTATCTGTGTAATAATCTTTCTTTTTCAGTTACTATAGTAATTGTCCTTAGGACTGGCGACCGTAATTTCCCCCAAATCTCAAATATCTAATTACCGCTAGTTAATTGTTAACGTAACGGCCGCACATTTACTTTCTTTATTAACTTTACCACTTTTCAAAATTAATTTCCACCAGTTTCATTTGCATTTTTCCTTTCATTTAGATGTAACCCTTTCCTCCCTCTTTACCGACAGATTAACTTCGGTGACGATTGCTTTTCCCAAATTTCCATTAGGTACACACGATTTAATTTTTCACTGTTCAAAAAATGGTTCAAATGGCTCTGAACACTATGGGACTCAACATCTTAGGTCATAAGTCCCCTAGAACTTAGAACTACTTAAACCTAACTAACCTAAGGACATCACACACACCCATGCCCGAGGCAGGATTCGAACCTGCGACCGTAGCAGTCCCGCGGTTCCGGACTGCAGCGCCAGAACCGCTAGACCACCGCGGCCGGCAATTTTTCACTGTCATTAAGGTCGATAAGTGAGGGGGAGGTTACAAGACAAAGCCATTTGTCGCACACCTTGCTTGCAACAGCCGACCAGTCGTATGTACTAAGTACTTTTATGTGTTGAAATACTCTGAGGTGATAGAAGTCACGGGATACCTCCCAATATCGTGCCAGACCTCGTTCTGCCCAGCGTAGTGCAGCAGCACGGACCCAACAAGTCGTTGGAAGTCCCCTGCAGCAACATTGAGCCATGCTGCCTCTTTAGCCGTCCATAATTGCGCAGGTGTTGCTGGTGCGGGATTTTGTGCAGGAACTGACCTCTCGATTACTTCCAGTAGTTGTACTGTGGGATTCATCTCGGGCCATCTGGGTGGACAAATCATTCACTCGAATTCCACAGTAGTTCTTTAAACTACACTACTGGCCATTAAAATTGCTACACCAAGAAGAAATGCAGATGATAAACGGATGAACATTGGACAAATATACTAGAACTGACATGTGATTACATTTTCACGCAATTTGGCTGCATAGATCCTAAGAAATCAGTACCCAGAACAACTACCTCTGGCCGTAATAACGGCCTTGATACGCCTGGGAGGCGTGTACCGGTGCAGCTGCCCATGCAGCTTCAACACGATACCACAGTTCACAAGAGTAGTGACTGGCGTATTGTGATGAGCGAGTTGCTCGGCCACCATTCACCAGACGTTTTCAATTGGCGAGACATCTGGAGAATGTGCTGACCAGGGCAGCAGTCGAACATTTTCTGTATCCAGAAAGGCGCGTACAGGACCTCAACATGCGGTCGTGCATTATCCTGCTGAAATGTAGGGTTTCGCAGGGATCGAATGAAGGGTAGAGTCACGGGTCATGTTGTTGTTGTTGTGGTCTTCAGTCCTGAGACTGGTTTGATGCAGCTCTCCATGCTACTCTATCCTGTGCAAGCTTCTTCATCTCCCAGTACCTACTGCAGCCTACATCCTTCTGAATCTGCTTAGTGTATGCATCTCTTGGTCTCCCCCTACGATTTTTACCCTCCACGCTGCCCTCCAATACTAAATTGGTGATCCCTTGATGCCTCAGAACATGTCCTACCAACCGATCCCTTCTTCTGGTCAAGTTGTGCCACAAACTCCTCTTCTCCCCAATCCTATTCAGTACCTCCTCATTAGTTATGTGATCTACCCACCTAATCTTCAGCATTCTTCTGTAGCACCACATTTCGAAAGCTTCTATTCTCTTCTTGTCCAAACTATTTATCGTCCATGTTTCACTTCCATACATGGCTACACTCCATACAAATACTTTCAGAAAAGACTTCCTGACACTTAAATCTATACTCGATGTTAACAAATTTCTCTTCTTCAGAAACGCTTTCCTTGCCATTGCCAGTCTACATTTTATATCCTCTCTACTTCGACCATCATCGGTTATTTTACTCCCTAAATAGCAAAACTCCTTTACTACTTTAAGTGTCTCATTTCCTAATCTAATACCCTCAACATCACCCGACTTAATTCGACTACATTCCATTATCCTCGTTTTGCTTTTGTTGATGTTCATCTTATATCCTCCCTTCAAGACACCATCCATTCCATTCAACTGCTCTTCCAAGTCCTTTGCTGTCTCTGACAGAATTACAATGTCATCGGCGAATCTCAAAGTTTTTATTTCTTCTCCATGGATTTTAATACCTACTCCGAATTTTTCTTTTGTTTCCTTTACTGCTTGCTCAATATACAGATTGAATAACATCGGGGAGAGGCTACAACCCTGTCTTACTCCCTTCCCAACCACTGCTTCCCTTTCATGTCCCTCGACTCTTATAACTGCCCTCTGGTTTCTGTACAAATTGTAAATAGCCTTTCGCTCCCTGTATTTTACCCCTGCCACCTTTAGAATTTGAAAGAGAGTATTCCAGTGAACATTGTCAAAAGCTTTCTCTAAGTCTACAAATGCTAGAAACGTAGGTTTGCCTTTCCTTAATCTTTCTTCTAAGATAAGTCGTAAGGTCAGTATTGCCTCACGTGTCCCAGTATTTCTACGGAATCCAAACTGATCTTCCCCGAGGTCGGCTTCTACTAGTTTTTCCATTCGTCTGTAAAGAATTCGTGTTAGTATTTTGCAGCTGTGGCTTATTAAACTGATTGTTCGGTAATTTTCACATCTGTCAACACCTGCTTTCTTTGGGATTGGAATTATTATATTCTTCTTGAAGTCTGAGGGTATTTCGCCTGTTTCATACATCTTGCTCACCAGATGGTAGAGTTTTGTCAGGACTGGCTCTCCCAAGGCCGTCAGTAGTTCCAATGGAATGTTGTCTACTCCGGGGGCCTTGTTTCGACTCAGGTCTTTCAGTGCTCTGTCAAACTCTTCACGCAGTATCGTATCTCCCATTTCATCTTCATCTACATCCTCTTCCATTTCCATAATATTGTCCTCAAGTACATCGCCCTTGTATAGACCCTCTATATACTCCTTCCACCTTTCTGCTTTCCCTTCTTTGCTTAGAACTGGGTTTCCATCTGAGCTCTTTATGTTCATACAAGTGGTTCTCTTATCTCCAAAGGTCTCTTTAATTTTCCTGTAGGCAGTATCTATCTTACCCCTAGTAAGATAAGCCTCTACATCCTTACATTTGTCCTCTAGCCATCCCTGCTTAGCCATTTTGCACTTCCTGTCGATCTCATTTTTGAGACGTTTGTATTCCTTTTTGCCTGCTTCATTTACTGCATTTTTATATTTTCTCCTTTCATCAATTAAATTCAATATTTCTTCTGTTACCCAAGGATTTCTACTAGCCCTCGTCTTTTTACCTACTTGATCCTCTGCTGCCTTCACTACTTCATCCCTCAAAGCTACCCATTCTTCTTCTACTGTATTTCTTTCCCCCATTCCTGTCAATTGTTCCCTTATTCTCTCCCTGAAACTCTGTACAACCTCTGGTTCTTTCAGTTTATCCAGGTCCCATCTCCTTAAATTCCCACCTTTTTGCAGTTTCTTCAGTTTTAATCTACTCACGGGTCATAACACATCTGAAATGACACATCTGAAATGTAACGTCCACTGTTCAAAGTGCCGTCAATGCGAACAAGAGGTGACCGAGACGTGTAAGCAATGGCACCCCGTACAATCACGGCAGGTGATACGCTAGTATGGCGATGACGAATACACGCTTCCAATGTGCGTTGACCGCGATGTCGCCAAACACGGATGCGACCATCGTGATGCTGTAAACACAACATAGATTCATCTGAAAAAGTGACGTTTTGTCGTTCGTGCACCCAGATTCGTCGTTGAGTACACCATCGCAGGCGCTCCTGTCTGTGATGCAGCGTGAAGGGTTACTGCAGCCATGGCCTCCGAGCTGATAGCCATGCTGCTGCAAACGTCGTCGAACTGCTCGTGCAGATGGTAGTTGTCTTGCAAATGTCCCCATCTGTGGACTCAGGGATCGAGACGTGGCTGCACGATCCGTAACAGCCATGCGGATAAGATGCCTGTCATCTCGACTGCTTGTGATACGAGGCCGTTGGGATCCAACACGGCGTTCCGTATTACCCTCCAGAACCCACCGATTCCATATTCTGCTAACAGTCATTGGATCTCGACCAACGCGAGCAGGAATGTTGCGATACGATAAACCGCAATCGCGATAGCCTACAATCCGACCTTTATAAAAGTCGGAAACGTGATGGTACGCATTTCTCCTCCTTACACGAGGCATCACAACAACGTTTCACCAGGCAACGCCGGTCAACTGCTGCTTGTGTATGAGAAATTGGTTGGAAACTTTCCGCATGTCAGCACGTTGTAGGTGTCGCCGCTGGCGCCAACGTTGTGTGAATGCTCTGAAAAGCTAATCATTTGCATATCACAGCATCTTCTTCCCGTCGGTTAAATTTCGCGTCTGTAGCATGTCATCTTCGTGGTGTAGCAATTTTAATGGCCAGTAGTGTAATAGAGAACAGTTCTGGCCCGGTGACATGACATCGTTGTTTGGAAACATGAAGTCCATGAACGGCTGAAAAGAGTCCCCAAGTAGCCGAACATAACCATTTCCTGCCAGCGATCAGCTCAGTGGGGCCAGAGCACCTAGTCCATTCTATGTTAACACAGCCCACACCAGCCTGCATAGTTCTTTGTTGACAACTTGGGTCCACTGCTTCGTGGATGTCTGCGTTGCACTCGAACCCTGCCATCATCTCTTACCAACTGAAACTGGGACTTATCTGACGAGCCCACGGTTTTCCAGTCGTCTATGGTCCAACCGATATGGTCACGAGTGCAGGGAAGGCGCTAAAGACGATGTCGTGCTGTCAGCAAAGGCACCCGAGTCGGTCGTCTGCTGCCACAGCCTATTAACCCAGATTTCTTAGCACTGTCCTAAAGGATAAGATCGTCTTACATCGCACATTTATTTCTGCGATTATTTCACACAGTGTTGCTTGTCTGTTAGCTGTGACAATTCCACGCAAACAGCCCTGCTCTAAACTGAAAAATTATGGCAGATTAAACCTATGTGCCGGACCGAGGCTCGAACTCGGGAGAGCACTTTCCTGTGAAAGGCATCGGTCCGGCACACGATCTGTCATGAAGTTTCATATCAGCGCACACTCCACTGCAGAGTGAAAATCTCTGGAAACATCCCCCAGGCTGTGGCTAAGCCATGTCTCCGCAATATCCTTTCTTCCGGGAGTGCTAGTTTTGCAGGTTTGCAGTAGAGCTTCTGTGAAGTGTGGAAGGTAGGAAAGGAGGTACTGGCAGAATTGAAGCTGTGAGGACGGGTCGGGGGTCTTGCTTGGGTGGCTCAAGTGGTAGAGCACTTGCCCACGAAAGGCAAGATGCCGAGTTCGAGTCTCAGTCCGGCGCACAGTTTTAATCTGACAGGAAGTTTCATATCAGCGCACGCTCTGTTACAGAGTGAAAATCCCATTCTGGAGCCCTGCTCTAGGTCGTTAAGAGAAGGCTGGCGGGCGATGCCTTGTCCTTCGAGAGGGCTAAATTTGGTATTCACGGCACACTCTTGACGCTGTGAATCTCGGAATATCGGATTGTCTAACGATTTCGGAAGTGGAGTGTCCCATGCGTGTGGCTGCAACTGCCATTCCGCGATCAAAGTCTATTAATTGCCGTCGTGAGGCTATACCTTGTCACAGCCGGCCGCGGTGGCCGTGCGGTTCTAGACGCTCCAGTCCGGAGCCGCGCTGCTGCTACGGTCGCAGGTTCGAATCCTGCCTCGGGCATGGGTGTGTGTGTGATGTCCTTAGGTTAGTTAGGTTTAAGTAGTTCTAAGTTCCAGGGGACTGATGACCACAGCAGTTGAGTCCCATAGTGCTCAGAACCATTTGAACCATTTGAATCTTGTCACATGACTCATGTAAATACGAGTACAATTGACAGCTCCGCCAATGCAATGCCTTTTTGTGCCTTGAGTACGCGATACTACCGCCATATGTATATCTACATATCGCTATTCCATGACTTTTGTCAGCTGATTGTCTACAGAAATGGTTTTTTTTCCAATTTTCACGTAGCAGCTGCTTGCTGTGAGAGAGCGTGACATCTCTGAAGACGGGACCGTGATACAAAGCCCCTCAAAGAAGCGATCGCCTGTTGCCGAATTAACCTCTGAGTATCATCGCAGCACGAGAGTAGCTATTAATTTCTTGTCCTGGTTGGTATATTGGAAGGTTGCCTCATGTTTGTACAGAGTCTGTTTAACTACGGTGTGGAAAATTAGGCTGTTGCGTAACTTTTTCATGTTTTAGTTTTGAACGTTGGTATTCCTCTTGCTATAGGTTTATTTATCCATTGTCAAAATTTTTTTTAGTTCACTGTTCCTATTTGAGTTTAGATACTATTTTGTCATTTGGAGATAGTGTGTGGAGCTGTGGATGCTAGAAAATCAAGTGCCAAACTGATAAATCGGAACATTTCCGGCATATTCTTCTGTTTGACTTCATTAGATGGCTGATAGCGGGGGAGCCAGCCAGAAACATTTACACCTTATATTGGTCACAGGAGGGCAAAAAATGGTTTTCTCATCTTAAGGAGGATCATTTTCACATTAGTGATTCTCCACGTTAAGGAAGACTTTCGGGATTTGATGAAGATCGTTTAAATCTATTAATCAACAATGAACCACGTCATTGTACTCGAGAACTGGCTAATATGATGAACTGTGATTATTCCACCATGGCGCGACTTTTACACACAATGGGGAAGGTTTAAAAGTCGGGTGTGTGGGAAACGCATCCTTTAAGCGCGGCAAAATCACAAAAATCAGAGGGTGGCCATATGTCAATCTCTGCCTGCTCGTCATCAATCAAATGGCTCTGAGCACTATGGGACTTAACATCTGAGGTCATCAGTCCCCTAGATCTTAGAACTACTTAAACCTAACTAACCTAAGGACATCACACACGTCCATGCCCGAGGCAGGACTCGAACCTGCGACCGTAGCGGTCGCGTGGTTCCGGACTGAAGCGCCTAGAACCGCTCGGCCACAGCGGCTGGCATCATCAATCGACCCATGAATAACACTAACCATTCGTATCCTGTATCTTTACTGATGACGAGGAATTGTGTCTTTATGGTAACATAAGGAAAAGAAAAGAACGGTTCAGTCCAAAACAATGCAGCAAATCCCCGCACAAAAACCTGCGCGCATCCATGAAACATAATGTTACGCACCTGATGTAACAACGACAGTGTAGTGTACTACGAACTGCTTCTCCGACGTATAGCCTTCACCTCTGATATCTAATGTCAAGAACTGAGATATCTTACAGATGCAGTCCAAGAACAACGATCAGAAAGACTACGTGAAGTGATCCTACTCCCCGGCAACGCCCGCCCGCATTCTGCTAGTTTGACAAGAAACACTATACGGGAGTTAGTTTGCTAATTCACTCCTCGCCCACGTTATTCACCTGATCTAGCGCTCTTAGATTTTCACCTTTTCTGCTCTCTATTGAACAACCTTCAAGAAACTTCCCTTTCGGGTGAAAATGCACTCGGAACATTGCTCAAGGAGGTCTTTGCCTCAAAACCACGTCATGCCCACAGTCGCGGAATCGACAAGTTACGAGCGTTGGCAGACTATTATAAATAGTGAAGGAGTTTGTATTATTGATGACTTAAGCCTTTGTTATGTGTATCTGTTGTGAAACTTCGTGGCAGATTGAAACCGTGTGCCGGACCGAGACTCGAACTCGGGACATTTGTCTGTTCGACTCTCGATCCGCCACACAGTTTTAACCTGTCAAGAGGTTTCATATCAGTGCACACTCCGCTGCAGATTGAAAATTTCATTCTGCATCTGTTTGTTTATTAAACTTACGGAAAAGCGCTACGAACTGAGGCACCAAACTAATTTAGAGGGTGTCCCTTCTAAGAGTCGTAGCGGTGTTCTCTGGTGTTTCAACAGATAATTTCAATTTCGTTTTTCCAATGTGTAGCTGCTCATCACGTCTTTCATGCGACGCCCAGCAGTCGACGGAAAGTGTTTTAGCTTCTCGTTACAGAGAAAATAAATCGCTGGTGGGCTATTGGTTTTTCTTCGTCTTTTTCTATCCCTCTTAATACATATCGATAAAACGCATGTCGCTCTAGACTTATTTTGGACCGAAAAGGCACATGAAATTCTGGTTTAAGAATCATTTAGTTTGTAAGTGGAAACAAGTCGACTCTCTCAGTCGTCGCTGGGAGTCTCATGAAACAAGTGATGAGCACTCCTTGTTTAGGCAGACTCCAGCTACACACTGCAGCAACTAAATTGCAAATATCTGTCGAAACACCACAGGAAATGCGCCTGACAGCTCTTAGGAAGAACAGTCGGTTATATACGGCGCGTTAAAAAAAAAAAGTATTCCGTATTCTGAAAAGTGGCGGTATGGGCCAGAACAAGACATAAATGTCGAGTAAACATGGGATTCGAAGCGCATGCCTTAAGAGCTAGAAGCACTTGTTCATCTTCACTATTGTGAAACACATCTCATCTACTTCAGACCTCTCTGTACTCGTATCTTCTTTTTAATTTTATAACAAACCTCGCAAATTATTTCTTTGCATCTATTTGCGTGAAATGTTCTGCCATTTGCCGCTGAGAACGAATACGAGCAGAGGTTGAATTATTCATAAAAGAAAGATGGTGATTACAGTTAATTTAGTAAATTTCATTAACAACTATACGTGTATATCTGCTTGTAGGATATCCAGGTTTTCGTTGAAAACAAGTACGTTGAAATAAATTGTTGTAAACTCTTCATACTTCACAGCATTTTATCCTCTTCATTATGAGGCATTAAAGTTACAACGTTTCAGATGTGTCTGAATCTCAGCATACGGCAGCTACCTCTTGAAGACTTTCCAAGAAGAGTGAAGATCATATATGTATCACAGAAAGCGTCTCTGATTAGTAATCAGAACGTTCTCGGTCCCGGGTTCGAAACCAGCCACCGTTTACAATTTGATTAATAGCACTGATAAGAAGTGATACACACTTTGCCAACTGCCTTGTCAAACAGTGCTGAAGATCGGACAGAAGTTCAGAGCACTCTCTTGTCCTTCGTGTGGGAAACTGGCACTAAAGGCGGAAGAATCAGCAGTGATCAACGGCATGAGGATGCAGAAGGCAATGGACACCACTGCATTAAAGACACACAACTTGTATCCACAGGACATGTGGCCTGTAGCTGAAAAAGTGTCATCATGATCACTCCATTGGCAAAAGATTCCGGAGTAGTCTCCTATTCGGATCTCCGGGAGGGGACTGCCAAGGGGGAGCTGACCATGAGAAAAAGATTGAATAAGCAAAGAAAGGATACCGTTCTATGAGTCTGGGCATGGAATTTCAGAAGCTTGAATGTGGTTGGGAAACTAGAAAATATAGACTAGGACTTCTGGTGAGATGAGTGTAGGACAATATCAACCGCAGCAGAAAACGGTATAACGGGAGTAGGATTCGTTATGAATAGGAAGGTAGGGCAGAGAGTGTGTTACTGTGAACAGTTCAGTGATAGGACTGCTCTTATCAGAATCGACAGCAAACCAATACCAACAACGATAGCACAGGTATACATGCCGACGTCGCATGGTGAAGATGAAGAGACAGAGAATGTATATGAGGATAATACAGTACGTAAAGGGAGATGAAAATCCAATAGTCATGGCGGACTAGAATGCAGTTATAAGGGAAGAAATAGAAGAAACGTTTACAGGAGAATAAGGGCTTGGGACAAGGAAAGCGAGAGGAGAAGACTATTTGAGTTCTGCAATAAATTTCAGCTGGTAATAGCGAATACTCTGTTCAGGTGTTACAGGGGGAGGAGGAGTACTTGAAAACGGACGGGTGATACTGGAAGATTTCAATTAGAATACATCAGGGCGAGATAGAGATTTCGAAATCAGACACTCGATTGTAAAAATTGTGATGAAGAATAGGCTGAAGTTTAAGAGGTTAGTCAGGAAGAATCGATACGCAAAGAAGTGGATGGGAAAGCCCTCGAGAATGACGAGATACGCTTGAACTTCTCTGTGATAAAGCAGTGAGTAATAGTTCAGTAGACAGTATAATTGAAGAGGAATGAATATCTCTAAAAAGAACAATCACAGAATTTGGAAAGAAAAACATAGGCACAAAGAAGGTAACTGCGAAGAAACCATAGCTAACAGAAGAAATACTTCAGTTGAAGGATGAAAGAAGCAAGCACAAAAACATTAAGGGAAATTCAGGAATGCAGGAATACAATTCGCTGAGGAATGAAATAAATAGTACAGAGAAGTTAAGATGAAATGGCTGCATGAAAAATGTGAAGAAATCAAAAAAGAAATAGTTGTCGGAAGGACTGACTCCGCATATAGAAAAATCAAAACTATCTTCGATGAAATTAAAAGCAACTGTGATAACATTAAGAGTGCAACGGAAATTCCACCTTTAAATGCAGAGGAGAGAGCGGTAAGATGGAAAGGATACACTGAATGCCCCTGTGAAGGGGAAGATTTGTCTGATGTGATAGGAGAACAAAACCAGAAGTCGATTTAGAAGAGATAGGTGATCCAGTATTAGAATCAGAATTTTAAAGAGCATTGGAGGACTTAAGATCAAATAAGGCAGGAGGCGTAGATAACATTCCAGCAGAATTTCTAAAATCATTGTGGGAAGGGGCAACAAATCGCCTATTTACGTTGGTGTGTAGAATGAGTAAGTCTGTCGATGTACCTTCTGACTTTCGGAAAAATATCAACCACACAATTCCGAACACTGCAAGAGCTGACAAGTTCGAGAATTATCGCACAACCAGGTTAACAGCTCATGGGGCCAAGTTGCCGACAATAATAATGTACAGAAGCATGGAAAAGAAAATTGAGGGTGTGTTAGATGACGATCAGTTTGGTTTTAGGGAAGGTAAAGACATAAGAGAGGCAATTCTGATGTCGCGGTTAATAGTGGAAGCAAGACTATAGAAAAATCAAGACACGTTCACAGGATTTGTCTACCTGGAAAAAGCGTTCAACAATGTCAAATGGTGCAAGATGTTCAAAATTCTGAGAAAAATGGGGTAAGCTTTAGGGAGAGGTTTGTAATATACAATATGTGCAAGGGCCAAGAGGGAATAATGCGTGGACGACCAAGAAAGAAATGCTTGTATTGAAAAGGGTTTAAGACACTCTTACTGTTCATACTGTACATTGAAGAAGCGATGAAAGCAAGGTTCAGGAATGGAATTAAAATTCAAGCTGAAAGGATGTCAATGATATGATGTTGTCATTGCTATCCTGAATGAAAGGGAAGAAGAATTATATGATCTGCTGAATAGAATGAACAGACTAATGACTACAGAATATGGATTGAGAGTAAACTGAATACAGACGACAGTGGCGAGAAGTAGCAGAAATGAGAATAGCGAGGAACTTAAGATCAGGATTGATGCTCACGAAGTAGATGAAGTTAAGGAGTTCTGCTACCTAGGCAGTAAAATAACCAATGGAAGACGGAGCAAGGAGGACATCAAAAGAAGACTAACATTGGCATTCATGGCCAAGATAAATTCTACTAGTATCAAACACAGGCCTTAATTTAAGGAAGAAATTTCTGAGAATATACGATGGAGGCACAGCATTGTATGGTAGTGAAACATGGGATGTGGGAAAACCGGAACAGATGAGAATAGAAACATTTGAGATGTGGTTCTATAGACGAATGTTGAAAATTTGGTTGGCTGATACGGTAAGGGTTGAGGAGTTTATGCGCAGAATCGGAGAGGTAAGGAACATGTGGAAAACACTGACAACAATAAAGGTCAGGATGATAGAACATCTGTTAGGGCATCAGGCATTGACTTCCATGGTACTAGAGGGAGCTGTAGAGGGAAAAAACTATAGAGGAAGACAGAGACTGGAATACACCCAGCAAATAATTGAGGACGTAGGTTGCAAGTGCTACTCTGAGATGAAGAGGTTAGCACAGGAGAGGAGTTCGTGGCAAGCCGCAGCAACCCAGTCAGAAGACTAATCTTTCCCTTGTAATTAGTTTTTAGATGTTTATAATTAACAATTATAATGACGGTGAGTCCAAATGGAAATAAAATTAAAAAGCAAATTTTGAAATAAGTTCAATACTTGAAAAATAATTATATTTTTTTGAAAAATAGTAAAATTAATATTGTCTATGCTAGATCCATGTTTGAAAATTTTTCTGTATATGAGTGAAGAAAACTATCTTACGAATATCATTAAAATTATACGAAATGCGAAATTACAACTTTCAACTTGTCTGTATCGCATAGTGAAATTTTTGAGGTTATCGAATAATCCTTTTCTTTTGATGTATCGACAAGTGCTATACGTAGTGAAAGATGAGCTACTGTCCCATTCCATTACATATTGTAAGCTTTTTGCTATTATGTGCGATCTACGGAATGTAGTAAACAAATGAGGACACATCTCCCTGTTATTATCCATGAATACGGCATGCAGTGAATACCACTTAGTGCTGTTACTGTGAACAGTGTTCGCAGTTCTCAGTTAACTGCAGCGCATGCATTAGTTCTAATGGAACTAATTCATGTTTTGATAAGTTTGTGAAATGCTTTTACTTTGTAGTTTAATCTTTGCCCCTACCAGCGTTACGAAAGCCTATTATTCCACACGGGAAATGGCTGACATGATCTTCTGTTATGGCCTGGAAATGGAAGTAACTGTTGAGCCCTTGTTCTGAATATTGAAAAATATCCAGAACGCAGGGCGTCTGTTCCAGCGTCTAGCAGACTCTGGTTCAGAACCTCCAGTAACGTAGGATTGTGGCAGACACACTATTCCTAACCCTGTTGTGGAGGTGTGAGTATTGCGACGAGCGGAAGAAGACGCTGGGACTTGTGTACGTCACATTCTAGCGCCTGTATTATGTGTTCCACGATGGTGACAAGAGCGCGCTTGGATTTTGGCCTTTTATACAGGAACGCTTTACTCAGCTTCAGCTCAATCCGCTCTATCGACAATACTATGCCAACTTTTTGGGCAGCATTTTCTGGGACCGACCCGCCCACCTGTGGTGTGCTGGGCGTGAGTGTCAAATTCTGAGCACTGGAAGAGCGACAGGAACATACGGCATTTTTCTTCGAGACGAAGTTCCCCGTACCTCATCTGCAGAACAATGAGATCAACTTATGGATGTCTATCTTACTGAATGGACGAAGGACTTCAGCTGATGATACATATGAGAAAAAATACCACCACAGCTGTATCTTGAGAATGTCTGTATTCTATCACACGACTAGTTTCGGCGGCACATTACCGCCATCTTCAGGTCCCACCATTGCCAAAAGAGTATTTGATGTCCTTGACGCATTTACAGAGGGATCTCCTGATAACAGCTATCCCACGTGTGCTGTTAATAATGATCGCACAGTAAAGTGCACCAAGGAAATCAAATACTCTTTTGGCAATGGTGGGGTCTGAGGAAGGCGATAATGTGCCGCCGAAACTACTTGTGTGATAGAATACAGACGTTCTCAAGATACATCTGTGATGATACTTTTTCTCACAACGGGGTCAACTTTGAACCACTAGCATACGGCCGCGAATGTGCAGTCATAATGGGTATTCTGTCAGACAGCCTGTCTTTTTTTCTCTAGTTTTCATTATTCTACATTGTGTTGATATTGTTTTCTTCACAGAAGGAACTAACTGGGCGACAGAAAAATTGATGTGTTTCCATTTTTACCTGAAAAAAAAATAGTTGTGGGTGAGAGTCCTGTCACTCACATGTCAATCTTTTTTCAATCGTAACAGAAATTATTACCATCATCATTTTTGTTTCGTTAACTGTGGCTTTATCGGCTGATACCTCAGTCCATACAAAGAAAGGAAAACAGCGGTAAAGGCAGCCGCTTATGAGAAGTGGTAAATCCGGGTTCGGGTCCTGGTCTGGCATAAATTTTCAACTTCCACCATTGCACTAGCACAGTGCGCAGTACGGCTGAAAGTCACGAATTCCCACCCATCTCTTCCTTCTTCCCCATTTTGTGTTTCATAAAAGTGTATGCACTTGCCTCGTCATCATGTCCGACAGAACAGACACCAATTTAATATGTAGAAACATACTGTTCACAGACGAAGATGGTTTTACGCGGGATGCGGTTGTCAATTTTGATAATTATCCTCCGTGAGTCGATGCAAATCCATACACAGTTGAAGAAGCAAGGCAGTGGCGCCGGTTTTCAATTCATGTACGGACAGGAATTATTGAAGACAGACTCGTAGTATCTCACATACTACCCAACAGATTGATTGGAGCAAGGTATCGTCAGTTCCAATCAAACGAGTTGCCTGTTCTGCTACAGGAGGTGCCATGCTAGACGTGTGGTTCATGCATGATGGAGCACCAGCCCATTTTCTCCGGAATGTCCAAGAACACTTCACACGATATTTAATGGTAGATTGGACAAGGAAGGATCTTGTGCCAAAATAAGAAAAGAAAGTCCAGTAAACATGGGCTCTAAAGTGCATACCTCAAGACCTATGAGCATTTATTCATCTTCTCTAACGTGAAACACGTATCTTCCACTGCACGCTCTTTGCTATTCTGGATGGCCACAGAGTGCAGTAAACAAAAGAGAACACATTATTGCGTTTCTCTGAAACAGTGAAGGTTCTAATTTATAATTTAATTTGCTTACTGTTACAGACGACTTGCACTTGTCAGCCATCGCTTATGGCAGTGCTCAGTACAGTGCCACGCATAGTAAGGTATGCTTCTGTCCAAAGTCTTAGGAAATCACGCACTCTCAGAAAAACTTCAGATTTCTCACCGATGCGCTGGCAGGCATTGATGACGCGTTACTGTAGCTTTTTTACATCATTAATGGGGCTTGAACACACCAAAGATTTCAAGCGTCCTCACAACAAAGATTCCAAGGGCTTACGGACGGGGGGTGGGGGTGGGGGTGGGGGGGATGAGCTGGCGAAGGTACTGGACCTTCCTGACCAATTCATTGCAATTAATTCATTGCCCATTAAATATCTGTGTCAAGTGTTCTCGGACATTTCGGAGAAAATGGGTTGGTGCTCCATCATGCATGAAACACACCTCCAGCCGTTACTGGAATGGCACCTCCTGCAGCAGGACAGGCAACTTGTTTAACAGGAACTGACGTTACCTGGCTCCAATCAATCTGTTGGGTAGTATGTGAGGTACTACGAGTCTGTAGTTAATAATACTGTTAATTTAATAATTGGTTAGTACTACCACATATCAAAATGTGGAATATTTTTACCATTCTGTAGATTAACAAGGGACTGATACAATTGATACGCAAGGAAATGAAATACCTACAGCCATTCTCATGTTGGCATTTATTGAGTAACTACCAGTTTCGGCGCTTCAGTGTTCCAGCTTGAGACCTTAGCCAATTCAGTTGGCAGTTGATGGTTGGAGAAACGACATTACAGGTAAAGGTAGTCTGCGTAAACCAGTAGTTGGCCACTGATGCATTGTATACATGGTTTGTGATAACCCCTTCAGCATCAACTAAGGCCTGAAGAAGGTGCATCGAAGCGCTGAAACTGGTAGCTACACAATCAATGACAACATAAGGACGGCTGTAGGAGTTTCACTTTCTTACAATAGTGAACAGCCGTAGTCCTCCTGGCACAATGATGGACATACAAAAACTTGATACAGTTGATGGATGTCCTCCTGAAAGATACCGTGCCAAATTCTGTCCAATAGGCGCTTTTGATCGTCAAAAATCCGAGGTGATTGGCGGGCCCTGCCTGTAATACTCAAATTTTCTGAATTGGGGAGAGATCCGGCGACGTGATGCCCAAGGCAGTGTATGACAAGCACGAAGACATGTAGTAGAAACTCTCGCATTGTGTGGACGGACATTATCTTGTTGAGATATAAACCCTGGATGGTTTGTCACCAAGGGCGTTGAATATCGTCGTCTTACTACTGTGCTGTAAGGGTGGCGCGGAATACAACCAAAGGGGTCTTGCTATGAAATTAGATGAAATGGCACCGCATACTGTATCTCCTGATGGGCCGCATGGCAAGCGAGTCAGGTTGGTATCCCACTGCTGTCTGGGGCGGCCCCAGATACGTCTACAGTGGTCGTCGGGGCTCAATTCGAAGTGGGCTCATCACTGAACGAAGTTCTACTCCAGTCAGTGAGATTCCAGGCCGAAAGTGGCCGACACCATTGCAAACAGACTTCTTGGTATGCAGAGCTCAATGGCCCTACAACTAGGAGTCACGACCTAGGATGTCATCATTTAAAGTCTTCAGACGGATACTCCAGTTCTCTCCTGAAACGTAAGTATTCTTTTTAAACTGTCAGTGTTTCGACTGATTATATCCTGAACTCTGTTGACGAACCAAGATCACTAGAGTCCACAACAAACAAAACTCAGACATCGAAATAGTTATTTACGTCACTCATTCGCTTCTAAAATCTGCTTAAACAGTCTGTATAAACCGACCGGATAACCTATCTCTGTAGTCTTCATACACGTACGTCGATCACGGAATATACCCAATAGATATCGCTGTTAGGTACGATACTGCTACACACTGGGCAAGGAAAGGAAATACAGAAAATAAACAGAAGATACATGATGTTATTATTACCAGCAAACGACAGATAAAAACTGGAGGGCGTATGCGTGACAGAGTGAAAGGGGCAAACCTGATAAGGGCAGACGGGTTCACTCTCTCTTCCTCAACGTCAGAAACGGTTCAGAATTAATCATGTCATTTCAAGCAGGGTGACTGCGTCTGTTGATAGGTCACAGCCCTTATTCCACTCCTCTTGCCCGACCCAATCTCGGGCACGGAGGTCTCTATTAAAACGGAGACGAAGGAACTTAAAACGAAGCAGATTGAGTATCCAATGTCATGTGCTATGTGTCCCGTTCTCGCAAGATTTTCTAAATTTTTCGTAAACTATGATAATGACATTATGATAGTCTAGCGCACTGGACTGACGTTCTGGAGGACGACGCGACTGTTCAATCCCGCGTCCGGCCATCCTGATTTAGGTTTCCCGTGATTTCCCTAAATCGCTCCAGGCAAATGCCGGGATGGTTCCTTTGAAAGGGCACGGCCGACTTCCTTCCCCGTCCCTACCTAATCCGATGAGACCCAAGACAATATGATAGTGTACGTAGTACCCAGTAGGCGCATAATAATTTTAAGTTCATAAAGGAGCTTAGACCCATTGAATTCCATTGCTCATTACATACTGATTGTTAATATAGTTGCACTGATGTAATTTGTTAACTTAGAAACTTTGTTAATTGTGAAATATTGTTAACTGAAAAGGTTAGTACAGTACGACCTTACACATTTAGTGAGCGGTAGGAAACGTATTTCGGCATTTTAGCGTCTATCGTTTGAAAGCACATATATCCAACTTTTCCGTAAAGTATCTAAAATTATCTGAAATTAATTATCTTCCGAATTAATTAACATTCGGTCTTTAGACAATGCCAACTTCATTTACAAATTATGTCAAAATTACTCTTAGATTCTGAATTTCGGCGTTATAAGTCTGTTTCTATATTTTCTTTCGTTCCATTTGATGCGCAACATGTGTTAATTAACGCACAAATTAGATAGTTCAATATTTTAAGGTTCATAAAATATTTTATTTAAGATGGCTGCCGTCAATAATGAGTAGTTTAAAACATCCATAGGCAGAACTACATATAGACCTAGCACGTCTGAGGGCAGCCTGTCTGGGGCTGAGAGTCTCTTGTCGTGAGCAGTGTGCCATAGTACGGTACCTAATACTCTGTATCATTCCCATATATTGCGTACAGTTGGTTTTCTTCCCTCATAGGTTTAATTCATGTCTTCTGTGAGAGTAATTACTAATTAATTCCGAGTGAAAACTTATTAGAGGAACACAGTGATTATGGACTCCTATGAACAACGACTCGTTAGTGGGGCAGTGTTGACAGACTTACTGACTATTTAGGTGCATTGTTTTAATTGATGAGAGTTTCTTAAATGTGTATGAGGACAGTGATATGGTGGACTGATACGTTAAACTTTTGCCACATGTGAATCGTTTTGAACCACTGGAATGTGTTCTGTAATTACTAGACCAGGACGATTTAACAATCTACAAACTAGTGTAGTAGGTAGCGACCAGCTTTCCTTTAGTTCCAACTGATGTAAGACCCGAAACTGGACATATCAGTAACTACTTTACACCGAGAATTTAATGAAAGTGATTTAAATCTACCTCTATTGTCGACAACAATCTTGCTATAAACTGTTAGTACAACTAACATCTTTCAGCCCTTTTTGGAGCCAGTGCGGCTATCGAGAAGAACAGAAGAGGCTTACGCAGAAGGAAGCAGGTTTGTTCCAAACTCCAGAACACATTGTTTTCCATTGCGCATTACACTGACGGGACAAAAGTCATCGGATACCTCCTGATATCGTGTCGCACATCCTTTTGCCCGGCATAGCGCAGCATCTCGACAAGGCATGGAGTCAACCGGCCGCTGTGGCCGAGCAGTTCTACGCACTTCAGTTCGGAACCGCGCTGCTGCTACGGTCACAGGTTCGAACCCTGCCTGGGGCATGGATGTGTATGATGTCCTTAGGTTAGTTAGGTTTAAGTAGTTCTAAGTCTAGGGGACTGATGACCTCAGATGTTAAGTCCCATAATGCTTAGAGCCATTTGAACCAATTTTTTGCTTGGAGTCAGCAACTCGGTTAATGCCCCCTTATGAAATATTCAGCAGTGCTCTCACTATAGCCGTCCATAATTGCGAAAGTGCTGCCGGTGCAGGATTTTGTACGAGAACTGACCTCTGGATTATGTACCATAAATGTTCGATGGGATTCATGTCCGGCGGTCTGGGTGGACAAATCATTCGTTCGAGTTGACCAGCATGTTCTTCAAATCAATCGCGAATACTTGTTACCAGGTGATACGCGCATTGTCATCCATCGTTGTTTCAGAACATGAATACCATGAATAGCTGCAAATGGTTTCCAAGTAGCCGAACATAGCCATTTCGAGTCAATGGTCGGTCCAGTTGTATCAGAGGACCCAGTCCATTCCATGTAAGAGCGGTCAACACCATTATGGAGCCACCACCAGCTTGCACAGTGCCTTGTTGACAAGTTCTGTCCATGGCTTCGTCAGGGCTGCAACACACTCGAACCCTAGCATCAGCTCTTACCAACTGAAATCGGGACTCACCTGACCAGACCACCATCGTTTTCGAGTCGTATAGGATTCAGCTGACATGATGACGAGCCCTGGAGAGGCGCTGCAGGCGATGTCGTGCCGTTGGCAAGGGCTCTCGCGTCGGTCGTCTGCTGCCATAGTTCACTAACGCCAGAAATGGTTCAAATGGCTCTGAGCACTATGGGACTTAACACCTGAGGTCATCAGTCCCCTGTCCGCCCACGGTAGCTGAGTGGTCAGCGTGACGGAACGTCAATCCTAAGGGCCCAGGTTTGATTCCCGTCTGAGTCGGAGTTTTTCTCCGCTCATGGACTGGGTGTTCTGTTGTACTAATCATCATCATTTCATCCCCATCGACGCGCAAGTCGCCGAAGTGGCGTCAAATCGAAAGACTTGCACCAGGCGATCGGTCTACCCGACGGGATGCCCTCGTCACACGACATTCATTCATCAGTTCCCTAGAACTTAGAACTACTTAAACCTAACTAACCTAAGGACATCACACACATCCATGCACGAGGCAGGATTCGAACCTGCGACCGTAGCGGTCGCAGACTGAAGCTCCTAGAACCGCCGACTAGCGCCAGATTTCGCGGCACTGTCGTAACGGGTACGTTCGTCTTACGTCCCACATTGTTTTTCGTTGTTATTTCATGCAGTATTGGTTGTCTGCTGGCACTGACATCTCTACGCTGTCCGTGGCGAGGGGTAATGCCGGAAACTTGGTATTCTTCACACACCCTTGATACTGGGGATCTCGGAATATTGAATTCTCTAATGGTTTCCGAAATAGACTGTCCCATGCGTCTAGCTCCAGGAACAATTCCGCGTTCAGTGTCTGTTAATTCACATTTTGCGGCCTTAATCGCGATGACAGCTTTTTTGTAAGAATCACCTGAGTGCAAATGACAGCTCCACGAAAGCACTACCCTTTTATATCTCGTGTACGCGATACTACCGCCGTGTGTACACTGCACAGCCAGAACATTATGGTCACTGACCTAATATCGACACAAACCCATCCAGACGATAGCAGTGTCACCTGGCGACGAATGACTGCTACTCAGACATACGTACGGTACATACGAGGTGCGGCTGGAAAAAAACCGGACTGATGCTGGAAAAAACATTTATTTACAATTATTTACAATTTCATGTTATCTCCTTCAATGTACTCTCCTCCTCGGTCTCTACACCGCTCCATACGAATTTTCCACTGTTCATAGCAATGCTGCAGATCATTTTCGGTAAGTCCATACATTACTTCTGTCGCTTTTTCTTTTACTGCTTCAACAGTCTCAAATCTACAATCCTGGAAATTGAAATAAGAACACCGTGAATTCATTATCCCAGGAAGGGGAAACTTTATTGACACATTCCTGGGGTCAGATACATCACATGATCACACTGACAGAACCACAGGCACATAGACACAGGCAACAGAGCATGCACAATGTCGGCACTAGTACAGTGTATATCCACCTTTCGCAGCAATGCAGCCTGCTATTCTCCCATGGAGACGATCGTAGACATGCTGGATGTAGTCCTGTGGAACGGCTTGCCATGCCATTTCCACCTGGCGCCTCAGTTGGACCAGCGTTCGTGCTGGACGTGCAGACCGCGTGAGACGACGCTTCATCCAGTCCCAAACATGCTCAATGGGGGACAGATTCGGAGATCTTGCTGGCCAGGGTAGTTGACTTACACCTTCTAGAGCACGTTGGGTGGCACGGGATACATGCGGACGTGCATTGTCCTGTTGGAACAGCTAGTTCCCTTGCCGGTCTAGGAATGGTAGAACGATGGGTTCGATGACGGTTTGGATGTACCGTGCACTATTCAGTGTCCCCTCGACGATCACCAGTGGTGTACGGCCAGTGTAGGAGATCGCTCCCCACACCATGATGCCGGGTGTTGGCCCTGTGTGCCTCGGTCGTATGCAGTCCTGATTGTGGCGCTCACCTGCACGGCGCCAAACACGCATACGACCATCATTGGCACCAAGGCAGAAGCGACTCTCATCGCTGAAGACGACACGTCTCCATTCGTCCCTCCATTCACGCCTGTCGCGACACCACTGGAGGCGGGCTGCACGATGTTGGGGCGTGAGCGGAAGACGGCCTAACGGTGTGAGGGACCGTAGCCCAGCTTCATGGAGACGGTTGCGAATGGTCCTCGCCGATACCCCAGGAGCAACAGTGTCCCTAATTTGCTGGGAAGTGGCGGTGCGGTCCCCTACGGCACTGCGTAGGATCCTACGGTCTTGGCGTGCATCCGTGCGTCGCTGCGGTTCGGTCCCAGGTCGACGGGCAAGTGCACCTTCCGCCGACCACTGGCGACAACATCGATGTACTGTGGAGACCTCACGCCCCACGTGTTGAGCAATTCGGCGGTACGTCCACCCGGCCTCCCGCATGCCCACTATACGCCCTCGCTCAAAGTCCGTCAACTGCACATACGGTTCACGTCCACGCTGTCGCGGCATGCTACCAGTGTTAAAGACTGCGATGGAGCTCCGTATGCCACGGCAAACTGGCTGACAGTGACGGCGGCGGTGCACAAATGCTGCGCAGCTAGCGCCATTCGACGGCCAACACCGCGGTTCCTGGTGTGTCCGCTGTGCCGTGCGTGTGATCATTGCTTGTACAGCCCTCTCGCAGTGTCCGGAGCAAGTATGGTGGGTCTGACACACCGGTGTCAATGTGTTCTTTTTTCCATTTCCAGGAGTGTAGTTCCTTTCAAAGCTGACTTGACTTTAGGGAAAAGAAAAAAGTCACAGGGGGCCAAATCAGGTGAGTAGGGTGGATGATCTAAGATGGGAATGTTGTGTTATGCCAAAAACGTCTTCACTGAGAACGCACTGTGAGCTGGGGCATTGTCTTGGTGAAGGATCCATGACTTTTTTCTCCACAAATCGTTCCGTTTTCTCCGTACTCGCTCACGTAGGGTAGCCAGGACGCTAATGTAGTAATGCTGATTCACTGTTTGTCCCTCTGGTACCCAATCAATGTGCACAATCCCTTTGATGTCAAAAAAAACAATCATCATTGCCTTGAATTTCGATTTTGACATTCGTGCTTTTTTTTGTCGTGGAGAACCAGGAGTTTTCCAATGCATCGATTGGCGTTTAGTTTCGGGATCGTAAGTAAAAAACCACGATTCATCGCAAGTAATAACATTTTGTAAGAAGGTGGGATCACTTTCAATGTTTTCCAGGATGTCAGAACAAATCATTCTTCGGCGTTCCTTCTGTTCAATTGTGAGACACTTTGGAACCATTTTTGAACACACTTTGTTCATGTTGAAACTTTCATGAAGAATCTGCCTAACACTTTCCTTGTCAACTCCTGTTAACTCAGACACTGCTCTGATTGTTAAACGGCGATCTTGTCGAACAAGTTTACCGATTTTTTCAATGTTTGCATCAATTTTTGCTGACAATGGTCTGCCAGTGCGAGTGTCATCACTGGTGTCTTCGCGGCCATCTTTAAATCGTTTAAACCTCTCAAACACTTGTGTTCGCGATAAACAAACATCGCCGTACACTTGTTGTAACATTACAAACGTTTCACTTGCAGATTTTCCTAGTTTGAAACAAAATTTGATGTTAACACGCTGTTCTTTCTGTACACTCAACATTTTCCGACGCACAGACAAAGCGTCAACTACTTAAAACAGACGCCACGGGCAGACTGAGTGCAGGAGGCAGATGAAACTCGAGCAGTAGGCGGAGCGAGAGTCACGTGACAGGCCACGCGACTTTCAGCCTTATTGGATTCGTTTTATTGTTTCACCAGTACTAGTCCGGTTTTTTTCTAGCCACACCTCGTATAGTATCAGCGAGGGTGCTGTCCATATGTAGAATGGGAAAGGAGCGCGATCTATCTGAGTTTGACCGAGGGCGCATTGTGATGGCCTGGAGGTTCGGCACGAGCATTTTGGGAACTGCACTTTGGGTGTTCGAGGAGTGCTGTGGTTAGTGTCTCCAACACGAGGCGACACCAACCAGAAATCACATACAGAAGTCTTGGGGTTGGGCACCCACCCCTCATCAGAGATATGAAACGTCGTAGGCAGGGCAGTCTGGTAAAACACTGACAGATGGCGAGCTGCGACGCAGCTGACATCAGACTTTAGTGCTGGGGAGAGTACAGGTGTGTCTGAACACACAGTGCACCGAACACTCCTAAAGACGACCCTCCACAGCCGATGACCCATGTATGTGCCAATGCTAACATCGGCACTGGAAGAGGGCGCTGTGGCAGACCGTTCCATGGTCTGATGAATCCCGATACCTTCATCATCATGCCGATGGGAGGACACGAATCCGTCGTCTTCCAGGGGAACAGCTCCTTGACACATGTACTATAGGACGGAGACAAGCTGGCGGCGTCTCCATTATGCTCTGGGGAACATTCACGTGGCGTCTATTGCTCCAGTGGAGATCGTGCACGGCACCATGACGGCCAAGGAGTGTCCTACACTGGTTGCAGACCACGCACACGCCTTCATGACGATCACGTTTCCCAATGGCAGTGGGATTTTTCAACAAGATAATGCACAATGTCACAAGGCCAAGAGTGTGATGGAGTGCTTCGAGGAACACACTTTCGAGTTCCAATTGGTGTGCTGGCCCCCCAGCTCGACTGATCTGAACCGGATCCACGACACCTGGGATGTGACTGAACGTGAGTTAGAGCTCATCGCAACCCTCCCCAAAATTTACGGGGATTATGTGACTTGTGTGTGAAGATGTGGTGCAAGCTCCCTTCTGCGATCTACCAAGGCCTCATTGCTTATGCCACTACGCGTCGCCTGTTATCCGTGCCGAAGGTGGACATAACCGACTATTAGGTAGGCGGTCATAATGTTCCGGATGGTCAGTGTATTTGTGCATATCGCTATCCCATGACTTTTGTCACCTCAGTTTATTTAACGCCTCTAATAGAACATCCTATTCACATCCGACATGTAACGGCTGTAAGAGACCCTGGAACAAATCCGCGACAGACCGCTAATAGAACGCTGGACAAGGCGTTGCTGCCGACGTGCCTTGTGTAGAGAATAGGAGCAGGATCCTTCAGAGTGTATGGGGTAGCGACAGTGAAGCGTCAGTGGCGGCTTTAAGTGAGTGGAGTTCACAGCTTATCGTTACTTTCCTGCATCTTCGCTGTTGCTTACACATACAACGCTACCTGCTCACACTCTTCGAGTAGGTCTAACATGTAT
The DNA here is from genome assembly GCF_023898315.1 of Schistocerca nitens. Lineage (NCBI taxonomy): Eukaryota > Metazoa > Arthropoda > Insecta > Orthoptera > Acrididae > Schistocerca > Schistocerca nitens. The sequence continues at coordinate 119,989,867 of NC_064614.1, read as the reverse complement.
GTTTAGGTAACTGTGGACTCGAGCTATACTTGTATAGTATTCAAGAGATTTGGGAAAGTGGGAAGGTTCCAAGGTGATGTACCTCTGCCGATGTTCATCCACTACATCAGAAGGGGCAGAACATATATGAACACCTGCCATGGTATCTCTCTCCTACTCACAACATACAACATCCTCTCAAAACCTTTACAGAATAAAGCGAAAGCACAAATCAGTCCAAAAGTGAAGGAATACAAAGGGGGTTTCAGGAAGAGAGAATCATGTGCGAAGCGGATTATGAATCTGAAATTTATCCCTTCACCCCTGAAAGCCATTTACAGGTAACTCATCGAATCACCTACTTCAAATTCGTGAAGAGTTGGCTTGGATAACAACACGAAACCTATTATACAGAAATCTCTGAGCAATTTTGTCTTCAGAAGGCGAATACATTTTTTGACGGCGACCTAAATAGGGAGAAAAGATCATCATAATAAAATAAGGGAAATCAGAGCTCGCACGGAAAGATATAGATGTTGGTTTTTCCGCGAGCTGTTCGAGAGTGGAATAATAGAGATTTATTGTGAAGGTGGTTCGATTAACTCTCTGCCAGGCACTTCAGTGTAGTTTGCAGAGTATCCATGTAGATGTACATATAGAACAGAGGTTGCTGATGCACAGGGTAGGAGTGAGGAAGCGAGATGGACTATCGGCTTCGCTCTTCAACTGTTTTTAGAAAAGATTGTCCGAGAATGACAGAAAGAAATGAAAAACTCAGGGGTAGAAAACGATGTAAGGCCGGGCTACAAGTAATGAACTGTCCAGATACGTTAATGAGACCATCTGTCAGAAGCCTGAGTAACCACATATTGCAGCACGGACATGCAGTCAGTGAGGTTCTGGAAATTACTGACTGGAATGTGAGAAGTGCTAATTCTAGTGTCGTGCCCACCTGCGCTACGTTCAACGGTTGAGAATCGAGGTGGTCCCTTTGATTCCCGACTGGATTTGCATCTGAGGAGTTTGGTGGCCAGGGGAGTTCGGTAAACTCAGCCTGGTGAACTTCCAACGACGCTTGCACACTGCAAGCTGTTTGACGCAATGCATTGTCATGCTGGCAGATGCCGTCGTGCCAAGGAGAAACAAACTGCATATAGGGTTGGAAGAGCCAGCCGGTGTGGCCGTGCGGTTCTAGGCGCTTAAGTTTGGAACCGCGTGACCACTACGGTCGCAGGATCGAATCCTGCCTCGGGCATGGATGTGTGTGATGTCCTTAGGTTAGTTAGGTTTAAGTAGTTCTAAGTCTAGGGGACTGATGACCTCAGATGTTAAGTCCCATAGTGGGTTGGGCTCAGTTGTTTCGGGGAAGAGACCAAACAGCGAGGTCATCGGTCTCATCGGATTATGGAAGGACGGGGAAGGAAGTCGGCCGTGCCCTTTCAAAGGAACCATCCCGGCATTTGCCTGGGGGACTGATGACCTCAGATGTTAAGTCCCATAGTGGGTTGGGCTGAGTTGTTTTGGGGGAAGAGACCAAACAGTTAGGTCATCGGTCTCATCGGATTATGGAAGGACGGGGAAGGAAGTCGGCCGTGCCCTTTCAAAGGAACCATCCCGGTATTTGCCTGGAGCGATTTAGGGAAAACCTAAATCAGGATGGCCGAACGCGGGATGTCCCATAGTGCTTAGAGACATTGGAACCATTTGAACCACTTGGTGTAGTTTCAATACGGTGGCACGCGAACAATTTACAAATTTAGCCGTTTCGGAAATGCATCCGCCGTTGGCCCGAAAGCTAATGATCATGTTCTTTTCGATGTGAGATAAATAGCTCCGGTTCCGTATTGAGACAACATTTGCACTGTTTTCCGTGTTCTCTCCGACACCTTTTATGTTCACTACACTGGTAGTGCTACCATCTGCCGTCTGTTAGTCGTTATTGTAGGTAGACATCGAACATAGGCGGTGATCATGTTAATTCCACCCTGACACAGTTGGAGAAACTACTGTTTTGTGCAAGGTTTTGTCTTTGGCATGACGCGTCCACGGTCTCAATAGGTTGAAGCTTGCTTGGTTTTTTTTTTTTCATGTTGCTGAGCGACAGTCGTATAATAATTTTTAAATGACCAAACTCCATTTGACTCTACTGTTGTTAATTTAATTATGACCCAGGTTTCGGCCTTTATGCCATTCTCAAGTGATTGAGTGTATATGGTATTTAACACATATTGTAGAACATCAAGCTCAAAATTGGCCGTAAATTAGGAAAAACATATAGGCTCCCCACGAAATATTGCATCTGGCATTTCCTGGGGAGCGAATATTTTTCATTGCTTCCTTTGTTTGGAAAATTGAAATTAAAACATTGTAATGTTTTCCTTTACAACGGTGGTCTTTACATCGCTTTCCCTCTCAATGGAATATTTTGGAGATTGTGCCTAGTTGCCTAGTGAGCTGTACGATCTTTGTATACGTCCGGTGACAGGTTTTGACTCATAGTCTGGAACCGCGTGACTGCTACGGTCGCAGGTTCGAATACTGCCTCGGGCATGGATGTGTGTGATGTCCTTAGGTTAGTTAGGTTTAAGTAGTTCTAAGTTCTAGGGGACTGATGACCACAGCAGTTATGTCCCATAGTGCTCAGAGCCATTTGAACCATTTTTTTTACTCATAATGTGTTCTGTGTTTTATTTTTTCATTGATGATATGGCAGTTATTGTAAAAAAGAAGATGTAATGTAGTAGGAGTATTAACGTTGTTTTATGCGTTATAAGTATTATAAAAACTATGTCTTGGTTTGTCTCCATCTTCGATTTCAACGCCACATGGCGCCAAGTCGATACAGTACGGTCCTCGAGTTCGCAGTCTTCAGTCTGGCATGCGAAGTCTCCAAGTAACATCTTTTGCAAATACGCCTAACGGCAATTGCACATGAGATTGTACGTTTTCTTATACTGCTCACTTGCATGAGCTTTTCTAACCATATTGTGCTTAGTGTGTACTTCCGTTCCTGATATTACATTGGCCTTGACATTATCATGTATTAGAAACTTCCTGGCAAATTAAAATTGTGTGCCTGACTGACATTCGAACTCGGGACCTTTGCCTTCCGCATGGTCCCGCTTTCTAGTCTCGATCCGGCACACAGTTTTAATTGGACTGGAAGTTTCATTACGGCGCACACTCCGCTGCAGAGTGAAAAAAATTCATTCTGGTTTATGTATTAGCTTTTCTAATTTGACTTTTATGTAAATTTTTGCCACAGTTATCTGACGATGAAGACGACTGGAAACGCGTCATAAATAAAATTTTTAGAGATCAAGACGTTTCCATGGAATTACTACATGCCACATTAATTATTATTACAGATACAAAGCATTAACAGCCTCAAGTCTTCCAGTTTCTGCCAGTTCAGAAATAAGCTGTCTAGCAGTTACATGATTTGCAGACTAGGAGACCACATTTTAATTCGGTTGATTTTAAATGGGGCTGCAAAGTGTGATGAAGCAAGAGTCGCTAGGGAGACGAGCGGCGCAGGGGAAGCCTGTCATGTAACAAGCGTCTACCCCTGATGTGGATAGTCAGCTTTCTTTTCTGTGGAGGAGTTGTAGGTAGCACTCGCGATGCACTAATAACTGCTTCATCAGTTTACAAAAAAAGTTATTAGATATAAGCAGTACAAATTGTGTCATTGACTGAGCCCCTGGTTTAGTAAAATATCTACAGGGTGTTTCACAATGTTTTCACGATTGAAATTTGAATAACGCGAGTTAAAAACAAGATACAGTTGTAACGCCGGAAATGCATATCCCCCTATTTCCATCTATGGTACTATAAATTTTTTTCCTTATTTTGTTACCTGAAGATGTGACATTTCTGTGTCTTTATATATTGTAATTGTTTTACTGTTTATATATATATATATATATATATATATATATATATATATATATATATATATATATGCATTTATGTTGGTTTGTTTTGTGAATATTACTTGTATTTATACGCTGGGTCCGGCCTAGGGAAAACTATGCTATCGAACGAATACATCGATAGGTCGTGTGGAGAACCAAAGTGTTTAGGATCTTTGGTAGTGTTAACTCTGTCGCGTGGAACGCGGGCAGAGGGGGAGTCTGGCTGGAGTAGTGCAGTGGAGCAGGTGTGTTGTGTGACGCTCCCGCGAGTTGCCGCGCTTTCGGGGTTTGGCAGCATGTAATTGCGCTCGACTTGCGATGATAGTTTCTGACATGGTGTCGCGGACGGGAAGCGTAAGCTGGCACACATCAAGAGCCCGTTTCGGCTGGAGACCGTGTCGAGAAGAAGGCGCGCCAACACCCAGCTTCTGCAACAGCGACGGCCGACAATGAGTGACTGTCGCCATCTCCTCGATCGAGGGCTTCAAACCTTCAATCAACCAACAAGGAAGACTGGAAGCACGTAAAGTTTTAGAACTGTATGGCAGACCTCAGCTTTTCAAACTTTTAAAATTGTTGCATCACAAAATTACAGCAACTTAGCATGAACCTTTGTTGCTCATTGTCCCAATTGCATTGCCAAGCAGGGTCCCTTCCTTTTCCGAAATGAGCCCGAGTGTCGTTGAAATTCAAACGCCAGCATCATTCGATTTCACTGCTTTAATTTCAAAGTTCAGTTAAGGTATTCATAGCTGGCTACAATATTTAGATTGCACAAGCACAAATTAAGAGTGCGAGTTTTGTTACCGTATTTTAGTTACCTGCGACTGCAGCTCAGCTTGGTACGTACTAAATTTTACTATTGTTAATTGTTCAGAATCATTTAATTCAAGTTCAAAGATAAATCTCTTATTTCTAAATTGCGTAGATTCAAGTAGCTTTTGAAATGATTGTTGAGGTAGTCCAAGACTAACCGTATTTTACTGAATTTCGATGTGCTTCAGAAAGAAAGCTCACTATTAACTTCAGTCACTAAATTAACTTTAGATTTTCCGGTTTTATTAATTCTTTTGCTAAATTAAGTCAGAGTGTAGCTAAATTTATTACTTCTGACAAACTTTCAGTTTTCACACTACACGTGTCAACCTTCAGTTGCCACGCTTCTAGTGCTAATTATATGTGTAATAACCTTTCTTTTTCAGTTACTATAGTAATTGTCCTTAGGACTGGCGACCGTAATTTCCCCCAAATCTCAAATATCTAATTACCGCTAGTTAAATGTTAACGTAACGACCGCACATTTACTTTCTTTATTAACTTTACCCCTTTTCAAAATTAATTTCCACCAGTTTCATTTGCATTTTTCCTTTCATTTAGATGTAACCCTTTCCTCTCTCTTTACCGAAAGATTAACTTCGGTGACGATTGCTTTTCCCAAATTTCCATTAGGTACACGCGGTTTGATTTTTACTGTCATTAAGGTCGATAAGTGAGGGGGATTAGCAGTGCGGAGCGTCAATTTATATTCCATATACAGGTCAGTAATATTTCCATACTGGTCGAAGCAACATGGTGCTTTCACGGTGGAGTGCTATTTCCGCTGCAGCGGATGTATCGTACCCATACAACTTGCCTTCCGTAAGCATTTCGGGATTCAGCGGCTGTATCCAATTCCTCCTCGTGGAACAACAGTAAACTGGGTCAGAAACTTCTGTGTAACTGCCAGTGCATTGAATCGAAAGTCAACGGGCACTCGGAAAACCGCCCGAACTCCCGAGAACATCGAACGCGTGCGTAGCAGTTTACACACAAGCCCTCGTCGTTCGTTACGGAAACGTGCACAAATGCTGAACATTTACCTGGCGTCCGCTCATCACATACCACGGTGTGATCTGCATTATCATCCGTACAAATTATGTGTTGAATTACCGCCTCGATCGCCTGATTTAACTGTGCCAGACTTTTATCTGTGGGGTTATTTCAAGTCTAGAATGTACTCAGGTCGGCCGTGAAGATAGAACAGTTACAAGATCGAATTCACGATGCAGCAGCTACTAAAGATGTGTTCAAAATTTTGGTGAGACGCCCCGTGTATTGTGCAGCCGCGAATTGTCACAATTTGTCCGATGTAGTGCGTCACAAGTAAACTTGAATAAATGCTGTACTTCGTGTAAAATGTTCACTTTTGATTCGCGATTAGTTTGTGTGTTATTCAAATTTGAAATCGTGAAAACATTGTGAAGAATCTTGTATAAAAATCAACTATAATTTATCTCTCGTCATTTTAGGAAAAAAAGTTTTCAGAGGAAATACTTTTTCGTTTTAAAGTTTAGTTTGGCGCTAATGATGTTGATGGTGAGCCGGCCGCTGGTGGCCGAGCGGTTCTAGGCACTTCAGTCTGGAACCGCGCGACCACTACGGTCGCAGGTTCGAATCCTGCCTCGAGCATGGATGTTTGTGATGTCCTTAGGTCCGTTAGGTTTAAGTAGTTCTAAGTTCTAGGGGACTGATCACCTGAGATGTTAAGTCCCATAGTGCTCAGAGCCATTTGAACCATTTGTTGATGGTGAAAGGAAGGGGGCAGGGGTACTAGCGAATACCCGATTGCACTCAGCAATAAGGGTCTCAGAAAGATTGGAAACCGCTGCTCTAGGGGATGGGTACAAGTGTTTTACAAGTCACATTTCTCTCTTTCCTAATTTGGTGTAGCAATAATCAACCTTGGTCCGCGTTCCATTAAGCTAGTTTATGCCAGAGATATGGAGGTAAAAAGACAATGTTTTGGCTCTGAAATATGAATACCTCCAGGGGCAGTAAGCAAGAGGTGGCAGCGCGGAGGAATGTAATTTCGCCTGCCGCTGGCGGGGCGCTGCTCACAGCTCACAGCTGCGGCCGGCATGCAAAGTGGTTGGATGGGTGGGGAGGGGGGAGTGCGGGGGGAAGGGGTAACTCGCGCTGGCTACACCGGCGCCACGCCAAATGAATGGCCCGAGAGCGACGCGCGAAGAATTTTTGCGCCCCGGGGAAATCTTCCGGCTGTCTCGCCATTGTCTAGAGAAACGCAGGTTCATGCCTTCATGGAGCGTCGGAGAAACTGCCAATGGATGGTAATTCGCCGACCACATTTTCAGTGTGGCTTGTTCTGCCGTTCGAATCAATATACACTACTGGCCATTAAAATTGCTACGCCACGAAGATGACGTGCTACTTACGCGAAGTGTAACCGACAGGAAGAAGATGCTGTGATATGCAAACGATTAACTTTTCAGAGCATTCACACACCGTTGGCGCCTGTGGCGACACCTACACCGTGCTGACATGAGGTCGAGCAATTGGCTCGTCACAATACGCCAGTCACTACTCTTGATGAACTGTGGTATCGTGTTGAAGCTGCATACACAAACAGCAGTTCACCGGCGTTGCCTGGTGAAACGTTGTTGTGATGCCTCGTGTAAGGAGGAGAAATGTGTACCATCACGTTTCCGACTTTGGTAAAGGTCGGGTTGTAGCCTATCGCGATTGCGGTTTATAGTATCGCGGCATTGCTGCTCGCGTTGGTCGAGATCCAATGACTGTTAGCGGAATATGGAATCTGTGGGTTCAGGAGGGTAATACGGAACGCCGTGCTGGATCTCAACGGCCTCGTATCACTAGCAATCGAGATGACAGGCATTTTATCCGCATGGCTGTAACGGATCGTGCAGCCACGTGCCGATCCCTGAGTCAACAGATGGGGACGTTTGCAAGACAACAACCATCTGCACGAACAGTTCGACGATGTTTGCAGCAGCATGGACTACCAGCTCGGAGACCATGGCTGCGGTTACCCTTGACGCAGCATCACAGACAGGAGCAACTGCGATGGTGTACTCAACGACGTACGTGGGTGCACGAATGGCAAAACGTCAGTCTGTAGGATGAATCCAGGTTCTGTTTACAGCATCATGATGGTCGCATCCGTGTTTGGTGACATCGCAGTGAACGCACATTGGAAACGTGTATTCGTCATCGCCATACTGGCGTATCACCCGGTGTGATGGTATGGGGTGCCATTGGTTACACGTCTCGGTCACCTCTTGTTCGTATTGACGGTAATTTGAACAGTGGACATTGCATTTCAGATTTGTTACGACCCGTTGCTCTACCTTTCATTCGATCCCGGCGAAACCCTACGTTTCAGCAGGATAATGCACGACAACACGTTGCAGGTCCTGTATGGGCCTTTCTGGATAGAGAAAATGTTCGACTGCTGCCCTGGCCAGCACATTCTCCAGATCTCTCACCAACTGAAAACGTCTAGTGGCCGAGCAATTGGCTCGTCTCAATACGCCAGTCACTACTCTTGATGAACTGTGGTATCGTGTTGAAGCTGCATGGGCTGCTGTACCTGTACAGGCCATCCGAGCTCTGTTTGACTCAATGCCCAGGCGTATCAAGGCCGTTATTACGGCCAGAGGTGGTTGTTGTGGGTACTGATTTCTCAGGATCTATGCACACAAATTGACTGAAAATGTAATCACATGTCAGTTCTAGTATACTATATTTGTCCAATGAATACCCGTTTATCATCTGCATTTCTTCTTGGTGTAGCAATTTTAATGGCCAGTAGCGTAAAAAAGTTATGAGCCTTTATTGATACCTGCAACAAATCCAGAATGTGGATTTCATCAATGTCTTTTGGCGAATATCAGCGGCTGCAGTCAAATTCCAAGTTTCTATATCAATATTGGTATATATTGTGGTATCACGTTTTTCCATGTGCCATACAAGGACGGGGGGCGTTCAATGAGTAATGCAACACATATTTTTTCCGGCTTATCTCGGCCGAAAAAATTTGTTGTTGGAATATTCCCGTTTCAAACTCTAAGTTCCGCGCTATGCGTAGCCTTCAAAAAGAGGTCTGTAACGGAGGTGCGATCCAAGCAGAAAACTGCCACTGAATTTCTTTTGCGGAAAACCAGAGCATCGCAGATATTCCTAGGCACTTGCAAATGTCTACGGAGATCTGGTGAGGAACAAAAGCATGGTGAGTCGTTGCGCGAGGCGTCTGTCATCATCGCAACAAGGTCGTGTGCAAACCTCTCCCATCTCCTGCGTGCCGCCCGGCCGCACACACCTGTGACTGCTACAATGTAGCAACGTGCGGACACTCTCATTCGAGGCGATCGACGGGTCGTAGTCAGACACCTCGCTGCACAACTGGACGTCTCTTTTGGTAGTGCTGAAACACTTGACCACCAGTTAGGGTATTCAAAGGTGTGTGCCAGCTGGCTTCCCAGCCGTCTAACAGAAGGCCATAAAGAGCAACGAAGAACCATCTGTGCGGAATTGCTTACGCGTTACGAGGCTGACCGTGACAATTTTTTTGTCGAACATCGTCACAGGCGATGAAACGTGGGTTCTTGACTTGGAACCGGAAACAAAACGGCAATCCAAGGAGCGGCGCCACACCATCTTCCGTCCGATGACAGAGTTCAAAGCCCTCAGCCCGTAAAGTCATGACGACGATCTTCTAGAACTTTCAAGGAGTTATTCTGTGTGATGTCCTCCCTCATGCTGCAACGATCAAATCTGAAAAGTATCGCACTGCTCTCATTAAACTGAAGACACGATTTCAGTGTTGTTCGTCGCCACAAAAATGCAAACTTACTTCTCCTTCTCAGTGACAACGCAAGACCTCACACGTGCCTGCACATCCGAGTGGACCTTACAAAACTTCATTGAACTGTTCTTCGTTATCCACTCTACAGCCCAGATCTCGCACGTTTCGATTTCCATTTGGTTGGACCAATGGAGGATGCTGAAGGATACACTCTGCAGGAAGCAGTACTTGGTTGACGGGGAGGTCATTGATTTAGGAAGACGTTCGCTCCGACGTGGTACCATGCGGGAATACAGGCCATCAAAGTAAGGGGGCGTAAGGCCCTCGCATTAGACAGAGGTTACTTGTACGTCTAAAAATACGCTTTTTAAACAAAAGAGTGGGGATAACGTGGTGTATTCGAATCCTGTATAAAACCAACCTTCTTTTTGGAAAAGAAAAACTTGAAAGGGTCCTGTAGCCACCTTTCATTGCCAACTCTCGTAGTGGTCAAGTCGGCAAAGAGGTTTCCGCTACTTGTGAGAAATCCACCTGCGTTAGGTTGGTGGCGGAAATGGCATCCTAGGGTTTTCCGGTCCACGCGGAGCGTGGAAGAGGCTGGAGAAGCGGGAGGCAGTCTGCCGCCGGTACGGGAAGCGTACACAGCTGTGCTCCAATCGAAGAAGGGTGAGTTGGACTGACCGCGTGGTGCGTTGTCACATAGAGAGGGGAGCTTTTAGCTTTTGGTCTCGAATTTCGTCTTATAAAGATTTATTTGCTGGGTTGCAGCAGGGAATGCAAGGCTTTTGTAGACTTTCAGTTTGATTCCCAATGCAGTCTTGACATTGATCCGTGAGAGGAACGCAGCACAAAGGAGTTGCATATGTTGAAGTGCCCTCGGTTCAGTGTGAATGTTTATGTGCCTACAACTGTGTATGTATGTTTCTAATCTTTCCCGGATCTTGGTAATTTTTGTGTATTTGTGAATTTTCTTTGTCTCATGTGATTAAAATTTGGCCACGGTCCATAGAAATTGTCTCCGCGGACCGAGTGGGCACGCGAGTCTGTTATGAAACGTATAGTATTTCACAAGCAGTTGTACATAGTTAGCATGCAATAGCAGTCTATAGATGCACTACATCAATGTTTTAAGGAATAAATAATTTTGCCTTCAATCTTATCTTGTGTACCGGTGTTACGTCGCCGTTACCTTCGCCATTTTACCTTGTAGTTTTCCTTGTCGGCCCACCTATAGCGTTTCCATGTGCACAGGTGTAGTGATTAGTGTCCCTTTTTTTATCTGAAACAAATGCTCTGGAATAGATCGTGTTTTCACGAATCTTGCTGTAGGCTGCACTTACGCATGGTGTTCACGCCCTATTTACTTTACTCAATATTTGATTCACGGAAAGAATGCCTGGATCATATTAATAACTACATCCCATTCTTTATCAATGACTTTACAATGAATGTTCTTTTGTGAGTTTTTCTTATTAATAAATTAAGTAATTTTCCGACTCAGTGCTACCTCTTCTTTGTCGTGTGGCTAGAGTTGGTGGCGACCCTATCTTTTATATTGATTTCAGTGTCAAATAGCATTTTCTTATTCAAAGTGCGCGTGGCTCTTTTTGCTATCAGGATACATTCAAAGGGCGCTTCATGCTTCTTGCACATAGCGTCCTTTTATTCACGCTACGTACAAACTGTTGCATCACGTATTGAACGCGCTTCGTATTGATAAGTCAAAACATGTCTCCATAGGACGATATTTATTACATAAACAAAATTCACTAAAAATATCACAGTAGCAACAGATATCGGACATATTTTGGCACTATTGCCGAATTACATTTGGACAGAAGTTTTAGATGTTGTGGATTGCAATGAGAGAAGCGAGGAGCCTCCCACTGTTTCCTCAACTATCAGATTAAAACGATCTCACCCGACAATTTTCTGTCCCCTGGACTGTGGAGACATCGGACAACTTTTCTTACAACAGTGAATGTATTAGCTGAGGTAATTAACTGGATTAATGAAGAAGAATTCCGAAGAATGTTGAAATAGGTAAGGATCGAGGGGGTTCTCCGTAGAATCGGTGAGGAAAAAAATATATGGAAAACGCTGACAAGAAACACGGATAGGATATCTACTAGGACATCAGGGAATAACTTTCATGTTACTAGAGGGAGCTGCATAGGACTTAAACTGCAGAGGAAGACAGAGACTGGAATACATCCAGCAAATAACTGAGGACGTAGGTTGCAAGTGCTACTCTGAGATGAAGAGGTTGGCACAGGAGAGGAATTCGTGGTGGGCCGCATCAAACCAGTCTTCTACAGACCAGTAACAGACACAAAACTTAATTAAACTGGTTACATTCTTGATAAAACACAGATACGGGAAGCAATCAAGTCACAGAAGGTGAGAATTTGCCAGATCACAATTTTGAACTATACAGTGATCCCCAAGCTTTTCGTGGAGCGGGGCAAATGTGCATACACTACTGGCCATTAAAATTTCTACACCAAGAAGAAATGCAGATGATAAACGGGTATTCGTTGGACAAATACATTATACTAGAACAGATATGTGATTACATTTTCACGCTGATTGGGTGCATAGCTCCTGAGAAATCAGTACCCAGAATAACCACCTCTGGCCGTAATAGCGGCTTTGATACACCTGGGCGTTGAGTCAAACAGAGCTTGGATGGCGTGTACAGGTACACATGCCCATGCAGCTTCAACGCGATACCACAGTTCATCAAGAGTACTGACTGGCGTATTGTGATGAGCCAGTTGCTCGGCCACCATTGACCAGACGATTTCAATTGTTGAGAGATATGGAGAATGTGCTGGCCAGGGCAGCAGTAGAACTTTTTCTGTATCCAGAAAGGCCTGTACAGGACCTGCAACATGAGATCGTGCATTATCCTGCTGAAATGTATGGTTTCGCAGGGATCGAATGAAGGGTAGAGGCACGGGTCGTGATACATCTGAAATATAACGTCCACTGTTCAAAGTGCCGTCAATGCGAACAAGAGGTGACCGAGACGTGTAACCAATGGCACCCCATACCATCACATCGGGTGATACGCCAGTATGGCGATGACGAATACACGCTTACAATGTGCGTTCACCGCGATGTCGCCAAACACGGATGCGACCATCACGATGCTGTAAACAGAACCTGGATTCATCCGAAAAAATGACGTTTTGCCATTCGTGCACCCAGTTTCGTCGTTTAGTACACCATCGGAGGCGCTCTTATCTGTGATGCAGCGTCAAGGGTAACCGCAGCCATGGTCTTCGAGCTGATAGTCCATGCTGCTGCAAACGTCGTCGAACTGTTCGTGCAGATGGTTATTGCCTTGCTAATGTCCCCATCTGGTGACTCAGAGATCAAGACGTAGCTGCACGATCCGTTACAGCCATGCGGATAAGATGCCTGTCATTTCGACTGCTAGTGATACGAGGCCGTTGGGATCCAGCACGGCGTTCCGTATTACCCTCCTGAGCCCACCGATCCAATATTCTGCTAACAGTCATTGGATCTCGACCAACGCGAGCAGTAGTGTCGCGATACGATAAACCGCAATCGCGATAGGCTACAATCCGACCTTTATCAAAGTCAGAAACATGATGGTACGCATTTCTCCTCCTTACACGAGGCATCGCAACAACATTTCACCAGGCAACGCCGGTCAACTGCTGTTTGTGTGTGAGAAATCGGTTGGAAACTTTCCTCATGTCAGCACGGTGAAGGTGTCGCCGCTGGCGTCAACGGTGTGTGAATGCTCTGAAAAGCTAATCATTTGCATATCACAGCATCTTCTCCCTGTCGGTTAAATTTCGCGTCTGTAGCACGTCGTCTTCGTGGTGTAGCAATTTTAATGGCCAGTAGTGTATAAAGATATACAGTCTCATGACAATCAATGATAACTGGTCTGATCCCTATCGAGAACGTTGAAGAGAAAAGGAGAGATGAGTATTGGGAATTTACAATTATTTGTACGAAGCAAAAATATTAAACGTCAGTGATCACGTAATGCGAATACACAGACAAGTGCATCATGACAAAACTTACTGCTCTAACATTGGCGGAATCGTAATACTGACTGATCGACACGCAAATCACGCTGGTCTACATTTACATGGATATTCCGCAAATCACATTTAAGTGCCTGGCAGAGGATTCATCGAACCACTTCCACAATTCTCTATTATTCCAATCTCGTATAGCGCGCGGAAAGAACGAACACCTATATCATTCCGGACGACGTCTGATTTCCCTTATTTTATCTTGGTAATCGTTTCTCCCTCTAAATGTCGGCGTCTACAAAATATTTTCGCAATCGAAGGAGAAAGTTGATGTTTGGAATTTCTGGAGAAGATTGCTCCGCAACGAAAAACACATTTCTTTTAATGATTTCCAGCCCAAATCCTTTATTATTTCTGTGACACTCTCTCCCATATTTCGCGATAATACAAAACGTGCTGCCTTTCTGTGAACTTTTTCGATGCACTCAGTCAGTCCTATCTGGTAAGGATCCCACACCGCGCAGCAGTATTCCGTGTTACTTTGTGTCAAGACTGATTTCCTCGAGGCAGTTCATAACGATCGAACGCAAAATATGTTCCAAAATCCTGCTGCATATCGACGTTAATGATACGGGCCTGTAATTTAATGGATTACTCTTACTACTTTTCTTGAATATTGGTGTGACCTGTGCAAATTTCCAGTCGTTGGGTACGGATCTTTCGTAGAGAGAACGGTTGTATGTGGTTGTTAAGCATGGGACTATTGCATCAGCATACTCTGAAAGGAACCTGGTCTGGACCAGAAGACTTCCTTTTATTAAGTGATTTAAGTTGCTTCACTACTCCGGGGATATGTAGTTCTACGTTACTCACGTTGGGAACTGTGCTTGATTCGAATTCTGGAATATTTACTTCGCCTTCTTTTGTGAAGGCATTTCGGAAGGCTGTGTTTAGTAACTCTACTTTGGCAGCCCTGTATTTTATAGAATCTCCATTGCTATCGCCGAAAGAAAGCATTGATTGTGTCTTGCCGCTAACATACTTCACATACGACCACAGTCTCTTTGGATTTTCTGGCAGGTTTGGAGACAAAATTTCACTGTGGAAACTATTATAAGCATCTCGCATTGAAGTCAGCACTAAATTTCGAGCTTCTGTAAAATATCGCAATCTTGGAGATTTTGCATTCGTTTAAATCTGTCATATTTGTTTCGTTTTTCTGCAATAGTGTTCTGACCCGTTTTGTGTATCAAGGTGGATCACCTCCGTCGTTTGTTAATTTATTTGGTACAGATCTCTCAACTGCTGCCGATACTATTTCTTTGAATTCAAGCTACATCTGGTCTACACTTATATTAATTTGGAAGGGCTGGATATTGTCTCTCAGGACGACGTCAAGTGAATTTTTATCTACTTTTATGAATAGGTATATTTTTCGTTGATTTTTAGAGGATTTGGGGGTTACAATATTCAATCTTGCTACGACAAACCTGTGTTCACTAATCCCTGTATCCATTTTGATGTTGGTTACTAACTCAGGATTATTTGTTGCTAAGAAAAATGTTCAAATGTGTGTGAAATCTTATGGGACTTAACTGCTAAGGTCATCCGTCCCTAAGCTTACACACTACTTAACCTAAATTATCCTAAGGACAAACACACACACCCATGCCCGACGGAGGACTCGAACCTCCGCCGGGACCATGTTGCTAAGAAATCAAGTGTCTTTTCACAACCGTTTAGTATTCGTGTGGGCTCATGAACTAACTGCTCGAAATAATTTTTCAGAGAATGCGTTTAGCACAATTTTTGTATACCTCTGGAATTAAACGTGTATTTTCACCAACATGTTGTTGTTGTGGTCTTCAGTCCTGAGACTGGTTTGATGCAGCTCTCCATGCTACTCTATCCTGTGCAAGCTTCTTCATCTCCCAGTACCTACTGCAACCTACATCCTTCTGAATCTGCTTAGTGTATTGATCTCTTGGTCTCCCTCTACGATTTTTACCCTCCACGCTGCTCTCCAATGCTAAATTTGTGATCCCTTGATGCCTCAAAACATGTCCTACCAACCGATCCCTTCATCTAGTCACGTTGTGCCACAAACTTCTCTTCTCCCCAATCCTATTCAATACCTCCTCATTAGTTACGTGATCTACCCACCTTATCCTCAGCATTCTTCTGTAGCACCACATTTCGAAAGCTTCTATTCTCTTCTTGTCCAAACTGGTTATCGTCCATGTTTCACTTCCATACATGGCTACACTCCATATAAATACTTTCAGAAACGACTTCCTGACACTTAAATCTATACTCGATGTTAACAAGTTTATCTTCTTCAGAAACGCTTTCCTTGCCATTGCCAGTCTACATTTTAAATCCTTTCTACTTCGACCATCATCAGTTATTTTGCTCCCCAAGTAGCAAAACTCCTTTACTACTTTAAGTGTCTCATTTCCTAATCTAATCCCCTCAGCATCACCCGATTTAATTTGACTACATTCCATTATCCTCGTTTTGCTTTTGTTGATGTTCATCTTATATCCTCCTTTCAAGACACTGTCCATTCCGTTCAACTGCTCTTCCAAGTCCTTTGCTGTCTCTGACAGAATTACAATGTCATCGGCGAACCTCAAAGTTTTTACTTCTTCTCCATGAATTTAATACCTACTCCGAATTTTTCTTTTGTTTCCTTTACTGCTTGCTCAATATACAGATTGAATAACATCGGGGAGAGGCTACAACCCTGTCTCACTCCTTTCCCAACCACTGCTTCCCTTTCATGCCCCTCGACTCTTATAACTGCCATCTGGTTTCTGTACAAATTGTAAATAGCCTTTCGCTCCCTGTATTTTACACCTGCCACCTTCAGAATTTGAAAGAGAGTATTCCAGTTAACGTTGTCAAAAGCTTTCTCTAAGTCTACAAATGCTAGAAACGTAGGTTTGCCTTTTCTTAATCTTTCTTCTAAGATAAGTCGTAAGGTTAGTATTGCCTCACGTGTTCCAACATTTTTACGGAATCCAAACTGATCTTCCCCGAGGTCCGCTTCTACCAGTTTTTCCATTCGTCTGTAAAGAATTCGCGTTAGTATTTTGCAGCTGTGACTTATTAAACTGATAGTTCGGTAATTTTCACATCTGTCAACACCTGCTTTCTTTGGGATTGGAATTATTATATTCTTCTTGAAGTCTGTGGGTATTTCGCCTGTCTCATACATCTTGCTCACCAGATGGTAGAGTTTTGTCATGACTGGCTCTCCCAAGGCCATCAGTAGTTCTAATGGAATGTTGTCTACCCCAGGGCCTTGTTTCGACTCAGGTCTTTCAGTGCTCTGTCAAACTCTTCACGCAGTATCTTATCTCCCATTTCATCTTCATCTACATCCTCTTCCATTTCCATAATACTGTCCTCAAGTACATCGCCCTTGTATAAACCCTCTAAATACTCCTTCCACCTTTCTGCCTTCCCTTCTTTGCTTAGAACTGGGTTTCCATCTGAGCTCTTGATATTCATACAATTGGTTCTCTTCTCTCCAAAGGTCTCTTTAATTTTCCTGTAGGCAGTATCTATCTTACCCCTAGTGAGACAAGCCTCTACATCCTTACATTTGTCCTCTAGCCATCCCTGCTTAGCCATTTTGCACTTTCTGTCGATCTCATTTTTGAGACGTTTGTATTCCCTTTTGCCTGCTTCATTTACTGCATTTTTATATTTTCTCCTTTCATCAATTAAATTCAATATTTCTTCTGTTACCCAAGGATTTCTATTAGCCCTCGTCTTTTTACCTACTTGATCCTCTGCTGCCTTCACTACTTCATCCCTCAGAGCTACCCATTCTTCTTCTACTGTATTTCTTTCCCCCATTCCTGTCAATTGTTCCCTTATGCTCTCCCTGAAACTCTCTACAACCTCTGGTTCTTTCAGTTTATCCAGGTCCCATCTCCTTAAATTCCAACCTTTTTGCACTTTCTTCAGTTCATAACCAATATATTGTGGTCAGAATCCACATCTGCCCCTGGAGATGTCTTACAATTTAAAACCTGGTTCCTAAATCTCTATCTTACCATTATATAATCTATCTGATACCTATTAGTATCTCCAGGATTCTTCCAGGTATACAACCTTCTTTTATGATTCTTCAACCAAGTGTTAGCTATGATTAAGTTATGCTCTGTGCAAAATTCTACAAGGCGGCTTCCTCTTTCATTTCTTCCCCCAAATCCATATTCACCTACTATGTTTCCTTCTCTCCCTTTTCCTACTGACGAATTCCAGTCACCCATGACTATTAAATTTTCGTCTCCCTTCACTATCTGAATAATTTCTTTTATTTCATCATACATTTCATCAATTTCTTCATCATCTGCAGAGCTAGTTGGCATATAAACTTGTACTACTGTAGTAGGCATGGGCTTTGTGTCTATCTTGGCCACAATAATGCGTTCACTATGCTGTTTGTAGTAGCTAACCCGCACTCCTATTTTTTTATTCATTATTAAACCTTCTTCTGCATTACCCCTATTTGATTTTGTATTTATAACCCTGTAATCACCTGACCAAAAGTCTTATTCCTCCTGCCACCGAACTTCACTAATTCCCACTATATCTAACTTTAACCTATCCATTTCCCTTTTTAAATTTTCTAACCTACCTGCCCGATTAAGGGATCTGACATTCCACGCTCCGATCCGTAGAATGCCAGTTTTCTTTCTCCTGATAACGACGTCCTCTTGATTAGTCCCTGCCCGGAGATCCGAATGGGGGACTATTTTACCTCCGGAATATTTTACCCAAGAGGACGCCATCATCATTTAATCATACAGTAAAGCTGCATGTCCTCGGGAAAAATTACGACTGTAGTTTCCCCTTGCTTTCAGCCGTTCGCAGTACCAGCACAGCAAGGCCGTTTTGGTTAATGTTACAAGGCCAGATCAGTCAATCATCCAGACTGTTGCCCCTGCAACTACTGAAAAGGCTGCTGCCCCTCTTCAGGAACCACATGTTTGTCTGGCCTCTCAACAGATACTCCTCCGTTGTGGTTGCACCTACGGTACGGCCATCTGTATCGCTGAGGCACGCAAGCCTCCCCACCAACGGCAAGGTCCATGGTTCATGGGGGAAGTTCACCAACATATCGAGGATAAATTAAAGTCACCACCAACAGTAATTGTGTGAGTCGGATACGTGTTTGAAATCCAACTGAAGTTTTCTTTGAACCTTTCAGCAATTGTATCATCTGAATTTGGAGGTCGGTAAAATGATCCAATTATTATTTTATTCCGGTTTCCAACAATGACTGCTCATAGTAAGTCACAGGAAATACCTACTTCATTTTCGCTACTTGTAACAGCAACAAACAAGCCACCGCCATCCGTGTTCGGGCTATCCTTTCGGAACAGCATTAGGTTCTTCGCAAAAATTTCGGCTGAGCTTGTCTCCGGCTTCATCCAGCTTTCAGTCCTTGAGCGTTTTGAGCACCAGTGCTTTCTATTAGCGCTTGGAACTCTGGTACTTTTCCAACGCAGCTACGACAATTTACAACTGTTATACCGATGGTTCCTGTACCTTTTTTCTTCCTGTGTGCGGCCTGCATCCTTTGTGACTGAAGCCCTTTTTGTGTTTTCCTGCGACCCTCTAACCTAAGAAACCGCCCAGTCAATTCCTCACACCCCCTGCTACCCGTGTAGCCGCCTCCTTCGTATAGTGGACACCTGACCTATTCAGCGGAATCCGAAACCAAACCACCCTATGGCGCAAGTCCAGGTATCACAGAACTATCTGAGCCTCAGATTCAGACCCTCCACTCGGCTCTGTACCAGAGGTCCGCAATCGGTACTGTCGACTATGCTGAAAATGGTCAGCTGTACTATCATCTCACAAGCAAGACTGGCAGCCTTTACAACTTGTGTTAGCCGCTCGAAATCTCTTCAGATCCAAAGTGATACACATCATTGGTACCGACGTGAGCCACCACCTGCCGTTGGCTGCACCCTGTACTCTTCATGGCATCCGGGAGGACCTGATCCACGTCTGGAATGACTCCACCCGATATGCACACAGAGTGTACATTGGCTTTCTTCCAGTTCTTGGCAGCCATGTCCCTAAGGGGCCTCATAACGCGCCTAATGTTGGAGCTCCCAACTATCAATAATCCCACCCTCTGTGATTGCCCAGATCTTGCAGGCTCGGAGGTTTCCTCTGAAACAGGACAGGCGATGGCATCTGGCTCAGCGACAGTGTCAGCCACAGACAGCGCCTGGAATCTGTTTGTCGGACTACGCCCTTACATGCGGCCCTCTGGAAAGTATTTCATCGCATGCTACGCCCTGGGGCGACTTCCCACTCGACCGCAGGTGAGGGTCAACCTCAGTGTGAGCAATAACTGGGCTGCCAACCAGTGAGGAGCGATCGGAGGTCTCGGAAGTGCTGGACGTCCGTTGGATCCCCACGACCGTCCCCAACACTGGTACCCATCTATTGCAGCCTCAAGCTGTGTAACCGAGGCCATCACAGCCTGGAGATGAGAGCGAAGTGTCACCAACTCGGCTCGCATCTGCACACAACAATCGCAGTCCCTGTACGTACTGAAGACCGTGGAAAATTAAACTATCCAGATAATCGGGCTATCGGTAGGTGCTGCGGGAACTCTATTGCAGACGTTGACTAAAACGCAGGAACTGTGTCTAATAAATTAGATTAACACACAGAGATTCAAAAACCTAGCTACTGAAGCACACAGGTGAAACTATATAATTTGCCCCTGATTACGAACTTGTAATATATCAGAAAATTGGTTTACTTTCCAACGCAAACGAAAACGTGAGAACTGTGTCTATTAGATGTTGAATTGACATGCAGAAACTCAAGAAACTAAAATATTAAAGCACACAGATGAAATTAACAAATCGCTCCTGGTTAGGAGCTCATAACAGTCACAAAATCGGTTACTTCGCTGTTGCTGTGTGTGTCTCGGCCGGCTATTGCGGCGTGACTGGCTGACTAACGCCAAGAAGTTGTCACTAGTTTTCAGAACAAGCAAACGACTGTGACAGACGAAATTAACATGAGCACACTACCACGACTGTCTTGATTAAAGCTGAATGTAACTGTGCATGGTAGCTTCCACGATGTTCGAGGGAACGGATGTTCTCATAAATGGCGGCAAATACCACACTACTACTAGTCGTGAAGTGAAGACTACAACCAACTGGGGTTGGGAAAGCGTCTGTTCAAAATGGTTCAAATGGCTCTGAGCACTATGGGACTTAACTTCTGTGGTCATCAGTCCCCTAGAACTTAGAACTACTTAAACCTAACTAACCTAAGGACATCACAAACATCCATGCCCGAGGCAGGATTCGAACCTGCGACCGTAGCAGTCACGCGGTTCCGGACTGAGTGCCTTAACCGCGAGACCACCGCGGCCGGCGGAAAGCGTCTGTCAGTAGCATTGTCTTCATATAAAATCCCCAGGCCACCCTTCGTGAATAGTGGAGGGTACCTTCTACCACTACTCCTCGTTCCGTTTCCTCTTCCACAAGCAAATAGAGTGAGAAAAAACTATTATCTAAAAGCCTCCGTATGAGCCGTAATTTCTATCAGCTTATTTTTTCAGTTCTTACGCGAAAGGAACGTTGTCGGCAGTAGAATCGTTATGCTGTCGGTCTCCGATGCTGGTTCTCTAATTTTCCGCAGTAGTCCCTCCAAGGAATTCCCGTAGTAGTGGAGCCTCCGAGGAATTCCCATTTGACATCACGATGCATCTCTGCAACATTTGCGTGCTGATCGAACCTACCAGTAACAAACATAGCAGGTCGCCTCCAAATTGCTTCGAAGTCCTTCTTTAATCTGATCTGATCCCAAGCACTCGAGCACTATTCAAGAATGGGTTGCACTAGCGTTCTATACGCCGTCTCTTTTATATACAAGCTACACTTCCCCAAAATTCTCCCAATAAAACAAAGTCGAGAATTCACCTTTCCTACCATATCACTTTGCAACGTTACGCCTTCATATTTAATCACTGTTACTGTGTCAAGCAGCATCCTGTTGATGCTGCATTACAACGTTACAGGATTCTTTTTTCCTTACTCGCCTGTTGTAACGTCCAATTTTTCTACATTCAGAGCAAGCTGCCATTCATCATACCAAACAGGAATTCTAACTCATCTCGTATCTTCTTACAGTCAGTCAACGACTACACATTCCCTTACATCACAGTGTCATCTGCAAAGACACGAAAATTTCTGCTCACCTTATCAGAACATTTATGTACGAGGGCAGTTCAATAAGTAATGCAACACATTTTTTTTCTGAAACAGGGGTTGTTTTATTCAGCATTGAAATACACCAGGTTATTCCCCAATCTTTTAGCTACACAACACTATTTTTCAACGTAATATCCATTCAATGCTACGGCCTTACGCCACCTTGAAATGAGGGCCTGTATGCCTGCACGGTACCATTCCACTGGTCGATGTCGGAGCCAACGTCGTACTGCATCAATAACTTCTTCATCATCTGCGTAGTGCCTCCTACGGATTGCGTCCTTCATTGGGCCAAACATATGGAAATCCGACGGTGCGAGATCGGGGCTGCAGGGTGCATGAGGAAGAACAGTCCACTGAAGTTTTGTGAGCTCCTCTCGTGTGCGAAGACTTGTGTGAGGTCTTGCGTTGTCATGAAGAAGGAGAAGTTCGTTCAGATTTTTGTGCCTACGAACACGCTGAAGTCGTTTCTTCAATTTCTGAAGAGTAGCACAATACACTTCAGAGTTGATTGTTTGACCATGGGGAAGGACATCGAACAGAATAACCCCTTCAGCGTCCCAGAAGACTGTAACCATGACTTTACCGGCTGAGGGTATGGCTTTAAACTTTTTCTTGGTAGGGGAGTGGGGGAGTGGGTGTGGCGCCACTCCATTGATTGCCGTTTTGTTTCAGGTTCGAAGTGATGAACCCATGTTTCATCGCCTGTAACAATCTTTGACAAGGAATTGTCACCCTCAGCCACATGACGAGCAAGCAATTCCGCACAGATGGTTCTCCTTTGCTCTTTATGGTGTTCCGTTAGACAACGAGGGACCCAGCGGGAACAAACCTTTGAATATCCCAACTGGTGAACAATTGTGACAGCACTACCAACAGAGATGTCAAGTTGAGCACTGAGTTGTTTGATGGTGATCCGTCGATCATCTCGAACGAGTGTGTTCGCACGCTCCGCCATTGCAGGAGTCACAGCTGTGCACGGCCGGCCCGCACGCGGGAGATCAGACAGTCTTGCTTGACCTTGCGGCGATGATGACACACGCTTTGCCCAACGACTCACCGTGCTTTTGTCCACTGCTATATCACCGTAGACATTCTGCAAGCGCCTATGAACATCTGAGATGCCCTGGTTTTCCGCCAAAAGAAACTCGATCACTGCCTGTTGTTTGCAACGCACATCCGTTACAGACGCCATTTTAACAGCTCCGTACAGCGCTGCCACCTGTCGGAAGTCAATGAAACTATACGAGACGAAGCGGGAATGTTTGAAAATATTCCACAAGAAATTTCCGGTTTTTTCAACCAAAATTGGCCGAGAAAAAAAATGTGTTGCATTTCTTATTGAACTGCCCTCGTATATTAAGGATAAGGGCTGTCCCATCACATTTCCCTGCGGCACTCTTGACGATACCCTTATCTCTGATCAACACTCGCCGTCGAAGACAACGTCCTGCGTTCCATTACTTGAAAAATATTCGCCTCACTCTATCTGGAAACCTAATCCTATGCACAGACCTTCGTTAATAGTCTGCAGTGGGGCAACGTGTCAAAAGCTTTCCGGAAATCTAGGAATATGGAGTCTGCCTGCTGCCATTCATCCATAGTTCACAGAATATCGTGTGAAGAAAGACAAGCTGAGTTTTACATGAGCGATGTTTTTTAAATCCGTGTTGATTTCTGGACGGAAGCTTTTCTGCCTCAAGGAAGTTGATTATTCCTGAATTCAGAATGTATTCAAAATTTCTGCAGCACATCAGTGTTAAGGATACTGATCTCTAATTATACGGTACCCTCCTTTTACCTTTCTTATACAGTATAAAGGCTTACCTGCACTTTTTTTTCCAATCGCTTGAGACACTGCACCGGGCGACAGATTCGTGATAAAAGCAAGCTAAGGGCCAATGTCGCAGAGTTCTCTTTGTAAAACCGGTTTGGGATTCCATCTGGACCAGTGACTTATTTATTTCCAACTCCTTCAGTTGCTTGTCTACGTCATGGGTGCCTATTTCTATGCCCTCCATAAGGGAGTCTGTGCGACTGTCAAATGATGGTATGTTTGTACCACCCTCGTATCTCAATGATTTCTTCAACGTGGAAGTTGTTGTACGCTTCGTGAATTAATCTTCCTACCGACTAATGTATTTCTACTAACTTTTGCCTGTCGACATTTGAGCGTCCTTTTTCGTGTGGAGAGTGCAACAATCTTTATTTCCTCAGCATTTTCCTAATTATATTATTAAACCACGGAGGATCCTTTCCAATCTTAATCCACTTCCTTGGCACATACGTCTCTGGAGTGCGATTTACAATCAGTTTAAACGTTGCCCTTAATTCCTCTATCACAGCCACGTGCTTCCTCCCACAAAAAAGCGTTCCTTTAGCGAACTTGACTGCAGGTGGAAATCCAGACGGTTGCTACGCCTTATGGACGAGAGGCCAGTTCGGCCTCCCAATGCAAAGGTTTGTGGAAGTGTGGCAGCACCGGTTCTCCGACCACGCGTGGTGTCATTGTCCCCACGCGCCGTCATTGTGGTGGCTTGAATTTGAAAGTAACGGCCCCTTGAATATTTGCCGAACTTCACCATATTATGTATTTTATGAATTTAATGACTCAACGATACAGATAGCCGTACCGTAGGTGCAACCACAACGGAGGGGTATCTGTCGAGAGGCCAGAGAGACGTGTGGTTCCTGAAGAGGGGGAGCAGCCTTTTCAGTAGTTGCAGGGGCAACAGTCTGGATGATTGACTGATCTGGCCCTGTAACACTAACCAAAACGGCCTTGCTGTTTTGGTACTGCGAACGGCTGAAAGCAAGGTGAAGCTACAGCCGTAATTTTCCCGAGGGCATGCAGCTTTACTGTATGGTTAAATGATGATGGCGTCCTCTTGGGTAAAATATTCCGGAGGTAAAATAGTCCCCCATTCGGATCTCCGGGCGGGGACTACTCAAGAGGACATCGTTATCAGGAGAAAGAAAACTGGCATTCTACGGATTGGAGCGTGGAATGTCAGATTCCTTAATCGGGCAGGTAGGTTAGAAAATTTAAAAAGGGAAACAGATAGGTTAAAGTTAGATATAGTGGGAATAACTGAAGTTCGGTGGCAGGAGGAACAAGACTTCTGGTCAGGTGAATACAGGGTTACAAATACAAAATCAAATAGGGGTAATGCAGAAGAAGGTTTAATAATGAATAAAAAAAATAGAAGTGCGGGTAAGCTACTACAAACAGCATAGTGAACCCATTATTGTGGCCAAGATAGACACGAAGCCCACGCCTACTACAGTAGTACAAGTTTATATGCCAACTAGCTCTGCAGATGATGAAGAAGTTGATGAAATGTATGATGAGATAAAAGAAATTATTCAGATAGTGAAGAGAGATGAAAATTTAATAGTCATGGGTGACTGGAATTCGACAGTAGGAAAAGGAAGAGAATGAAACGTAGTAGGTGAATATGGATTGGGGCTAAGAAATGACAGAGGAAGCCGCCTGGTAGAATTTTACACAGAGCATAGCTTAATCATAGCTAACACTTGGTTTAAGAATCAAGAAAGAAGGTTGTATACATGGAAGAATCCTGGTGATACTAAAAGGTTTCAGATAGATTATATAATGGTAAGACAGAGATTTGCCGGCCGCGGTGGCCGTGCGGTTCTGGCGCTGCAGTCCGGAACCGCGGGACTTCTACGGTCGCAGGTTCGAATCCTGCCTCGGGCATGGGTGTGTGTGATGTCCTTGGGTTAGTTAGGTTTAAGTAGTTCTACGTTCTAGGGGACTTATGACCTAAGATGTTGAGTCCCATAGTGCTCAGAGCCATTTGAACCAAGACAGAGATTTAGGAACCAGATTTTAAATTGTAAGACATTTCTAGGGGCAGATGTGGACTCTGACCACAATCTATTGGTTAAAACTGAAGAAACTGAAAAAAGGTGGGAATTTAAGGAGATGGGACCTGGATAAAGTGAAAGAACCAGAGGTTGTACAGAGTTTCAGGGAGAGCATAAGGGAACAATTGACAGGAATGGGGGAAAGAAATACAGTAGAAGAGGAATGGGTAGCTTTGAGGAATGAAATAGTGAAGGCAGCAGAGGATCAAGTAGGTAAAAAGACGAGGACTAGTAGAAATTCTTGGGTAACAGAAGAGATACTGAATTTAATTGATGAAAGGAGAAATTACAAAAATACAGCAAGTGAAGCTTACCCCTCATGAGATAAGCCTCTACATCCTTACATTTGTCCTCTACCCATCCCTGCTTAGCCATTTTGCACAAAAGATGCTACTGGGCGGGGGACGATGGGGGGGGGGGGGGGATTGAAGACAGGCTCGTATCTGCTGTCATGCTTCCGTCGTGCTGGCGCTGGAAACTGACGTCGGAATGCACGGGCCATGGACAAGATGCTTTCTGCAGCTCGATCCGGGCTGTACGAGAAGGTGACAGATGATAGACTTCGGTACTGTCCTATAAAACTCCGCACCCATCATGAGTGCGGAACAGCACCGATACCGCGACATCGTCATGGAATCCACATAATTTCCCGTGAGCAGAATGACAATGAAAACTTGCAAGACATGTACTGATAACTTAAGTCGTAGTACCCCAGTATCGTGTTTGGCATTGTTCGACCTGCAGTTCAGTATAGTCACAATCCTTGCCAGGAATTCGCGAGAATAGTGTTATAAATGGAAGAACCTTTACCCAGGATCCAAGGGGGAACCCTTCTGGATGCCTATGACTCTAGTTAACATACAGACAAATTATCCATGGACGTTACAAAGCTGATTGCTATTTTTTCATACAAACTTTTAAATAATACCTTTATTACAACCAAATAGCCGTACAACTTCAAAGTACGATAATAATAACAGACGAAATTAGAAATTTTACGTATAGTGGTTTGCGTAGTCACTTGTTGACCCTGTCTTTTTGGTACAGAGTTCTATAAGGTAACGTTTGCAGATTCGATGACACAGTTTAGAGTCACACATTCCCTTTGGTTCACGATATGACATGCCGCTGCAAATATGGTGGTGGAAACCATGGACTACCATTTTATCTCACCTCGAAGTTTCCCTTCGTCCGTGTTCAGTCAATCATGTCGCCTGTGCTGTAAAATTCTGGAGGTATGCCTTCCCTTCTTTCCTTCAATGTTTTTAATAGACTTTCCGAAGCGCCGGTGCTGGGCAGCATCAGATTTGTCAGTAGATCTTCACTGAGCAAAGATTCCGTCGCCAGCAGGTATAAGAGTATGGACCGTGTTGTTTTGGACACTCCGATTGCTTCCTTTATGAAGAGTTTCACAAAAATGTACGGCACAAATTATAGGACACATTTCCTCAGACATATACGACCAAATTATGTTATAAGGACATGGGCCTGGAAACGCTTCGTTTCCGTGTTACAGCTCATTTTCTCTAACTCATTAATCATCCAAAACACATATGACCAGAACGCACCACCATACCATATGGAACTTTTTGTCACAGCAGATATTACATAAGCCCTCCTTGGGCATTGATAAGTGCATCAGCCCGCCCTCATAGTGAATCTTGGATGCGCTGGCGATACCTGGAGTATTACGTATGGTTTCGCACCCTTCCATAATATGGACTCGGAGACTCTGAACGTCTTGTACTGGGGTTCCACACACAAGAGCTTTCAAATGCCCCCACAAATAAAAGTCCAGTAAGTTTGGGTTCGGAGAGGGTGGAGGCCAGGCAATTGGTCCATCTTTACCTATCCAACCATCACCGAATCTGTCATTTAGAAGCTGACGGACATTAACACTAAAAATGAGGAGATATTGCGGGTTGCATCATGTTTCAGCGCCCACGCAGGACATATTGAACATCTCCTGTGAGAAAGAGTTGCATGTGTATGGTGGTGCGGTCTGGTCGTGTGTGTTCCTCATGATTTATGAGTTGGAGGAAATGAGATGTGGCCGGCCAGTGTGGCCGTGCGGTTCTAGGCGCTTCAGTCTGGAACCGCGTGACCGCTACGGTCGCAGGTTTGAATCCTGCCTGGGGCATGGATGTGTGTGATGTCCTTAGGTTAGTTATGTTTAAGTAGTTCTAAGTTCTAGGTGACTGATAACCTGAGATGTTCAGTCCCATAGTGCTCAGAGCCATTTGAACCATTTCAAATGAGATGTAACATGGAAACAAAGCGTTTCCAGACCCATGTTCATACAACATAATTTCTTCGTCTATGTATGAGGAATGTGGGCAACGGCCTTGCCGCAGTGGATGCACCGACTCCTGTGAGATAACCGAAGTTAAGCGTTGTCGGGCGTGGTCGGCACTTGGATGGGTGACCATCCAGGCCGCCATACGCTGTTGCCATTTTTCGGGCTGCACTCAGCCTCGTGATGCCAATTAAGGAGCTTCGGTCAAGAATACCATCATAACCACCGGGAGAGCGGTGTGCTGACCCCACGCCCCTCCTACCCGCATCCTCCACTGAGGATGACACGGCGGTCGGATGGTCCCGGTAGGCCACTCTTGGCCCGAAGACGGAGTGTTTTTTTCTATGTATGAGGAATGTGTCCTTAAAATTGTGGCGTACGTTTTTGTTACATCCTGTATACGTGGTCTTTGCGCTTTCCAGTGTCCTCAGGGAATTCACAGTGAGATGTGGTCAGGTAATTTATATGATGGACGTGAATATTGGCAAGATTTTGGCTCTGGATAGTCCCACTGCTGTAGGCTGAGGGATTTCATGTGATCTATTTTATGGGTAGCCATTATTCCTTGGACTGTTTTCTTTGTTGTATGTTTTGCGAAACATTTTACACTTGTTTGTAGGTACTTGGAGTCTGGTACGATTTTCAGTTTTATCTCCCTTATGAATATGCAAGCCGATTTTTTAAAGGAACGAGTTTACTAAGCTTTTTATCAAATACATCAAATCTTCTGCCATAAGGGAAGATGAGGAGTTGTGGCAAATTTTTAAATATACCGAAACCACTATACTGCTAAGAGAAGGGAAACGTCCAGGGTGTAATATGGTTAGCTGTCCTTGAGGGTACTGTCACCGTAGGAGAGCAACGTATTTTGTCTCAGTAGCCCTCTTCACGTCTGTTGGCGACCCCCAAGGGTCGCCGTCTGAGAGGAATGAGAGACCAAAGGACGGCCTAAGACGCAGATGAACAAGTGAGTCGCGCCGGCCTAGTGAGAGCCTTTGTCTGGCCTCGCGCCGACACAATGCTGCGTCCGGCGTCTCGCGGAGGGGGTGAGGGGATGAGGGGATGGGCCACCAGAGAGAGACTTGTAACGGCTAATGGCCGAGACACGGGCAGGGCGCGAGAGCAGACAGCAACAAGTAGCGGCGCGGTCGATGACAGCCGGGCAGAGCTCCGCTGGTCCCAGACACCGGGCGGCAGGTGCCAGCCAGCTGAGGCCGCGTCTGCACGCTCCGCCACCTGCGCTGGAGTGTAGCATAACGGCAATAATGGTGACTCCGAGACGCAGTGTTTCACGATCATTACTGTGAACGGTATTTACGTAGATACTACATATGATAACAAAAGATGGAGGTATATGGAAACTGTGGTGTCACCGCCAGACACCGCACTTGCTAGGTGGTAGCCTTCAAATCGGCCGCGGTCCGTTACTATACGTCGGACCCGCGTGTCGCCACTATCAGTGATTGCAGACCGAGCGCCGCCACACGGCAGGTCTAGTCTAGAGAGACTCCCTAGCACTCGCCCCAGTTGGACAGCCGACTTTGTTAGCGATGGTTCACTGTCTACCTACGCTCTCATTTGCGGGGACGACAGTTTAGCATAGCCTTCAGCTACGTCAATTGCTACGACCTAGCAAGGCGCCATATTCAGTTACCTTATGTCTTCTGAACAGATAATATTGTGAATCATGTACCGTCAAGAGCGACGATCATCATTAATGGATTAAAGTTAAGTATCAAACTAATTTCGTCTGCTTTCTGAATTCTAATTGCTTGTCATGTTCCAGGCCTCACGTCAGTATAGTTCTTCCCTCCTCACGCCAGCCTGCGTGAGCTAAAACGCGTGCATTTCGGCCTCCACTAGTAACACGGTGTTGGCTCTTCTGCCAACACAACAGAAACAAAGCTCGGCACATTAGAAGACACCGGGTGAAGTAATGCCGATACAACGATCAGGCAGAACGTTATGACCACGTACCTAAAGCTGGTATGTAAACATATGGCACTGATAACAGAGGTGACGCGTCGTGGCAACGGAAGCAGTGAGCTCTTGGTAGCTCGCTGTAGGGAGCTGACACCACATCTGCACACACAAGTCACCTAATTCCCGTAAATTCCTGGGAGGGAGGCGGTGAGCTCTGGCGTCACGTTTAATCACATCCCAGATGTGTTCGATCGGGTTCAGATCTGGTTAGTTGGAGGACCAGCACACCAATTGAAACTCGCCTCTGTGTTCCTCGATCCACTCCATCTCACTCCTGGCATTATCTTGCTGAAAAATGCCACTGGCGTCGGGAGACATGATCGACCTTAAAAGGTATGGGGAGTCTGCAGCCAGTGTACGATACTCCTTGGCCGTCATGGTGTCTTGCATGGGCTCCACTGGACCCATGATTGCCCACATGAATGTTCCCCAGAGATGTCCCGCAGAACAGGTGTCAAGGATCTGTTTCGCTGGAAGACGACGGATTCGCACTCTCCCATCGGCATGATGAAGAAGGTGCTCTGCCGCTACGCCAACGTCCGGTGCCGATGGTCACGTGCTCATTTCAGTCGTAGTTGTCGGTGTCGTGGTGTTAACATTGGCACATGTATGGGTCGTCGGCTGCGGAGGCCCATAGTCAGGAGTGTTCAGTGCACTGTGTATTCAGAAACACTTGTACTCTGCCCAGCATTAAAGTCTGGCGCTAGCCCCGCCACAGTTCGCCGTCTGGCAATTTTACCAGTCAGCCCAGCCTACGACGTCTGACATCCCTGACGAGGGGTGGCCGCCCTACCCCACGACTCCTGGACGAGGTTTCATCTTGGTTTCGCCACGTGTTGAAGACACTCGCCACAGCACACTCAAAAAGTGCAGTTTCCGAAATGCTCGTGCCCAGCCTTTGGGCCATCAAAATCTGACCTCAGTCAGGCTCAGATACGTCGCGCGCCTTCCCCATCCTACACCTGGACACCACGCTCACTGATACTATATGCACCGTGTCTGTGTTCGACAGCAGCCATTCCTCGTCAGGTGACGGTACTATCGCCTGGACACGTTTATGTCGATTGTAGGTCGGTGCCCATAATGTTCTGGCTGACTGGTGTAATCAGACATTTGATTGTAACGCATACATAGCAGCAGTTATAAACTCAGATCATAATTTTACGGGTGGCGAAGAGTGGGCTGAAGTTTAATGGAATCATTAGAAAGAATTAACTACGAGGGCAGTTCAATAAGTAATGCAACACATTTTTTTATGAAACAGGGGTTGTTTTATTCAGCATTGAAATACACCAGGTTATTCCCCAATCTTTTAGCTACACAACACTATTTTTCAACGTAATCTCCATTCAATGCTACGGCCTTGCGCCACCTTGAAATGAGGGCCTGTATGCCTGCACGGTACCATTTCACTGGTCGATGTCGGAGCCAACGTCGTACTGCATCAATAACTTCTTCATCATCCGCGTAGTGCCTCCCACGGATTGCGTCCTTCATTGGGCCAAACATACGGAAATCCGACGGTGCGAGATCGGGGCTGTAGGTTGCATGAGGAAGAACAGTCCACTGAAGTTTTGTGAGCTCCTCTCGGATGCGAAGACTTGTGTGAGGTCTTGCGTTGTCATGAAGAAGGAGAAGTTCGTTCAGATTTTTGTGCCTACGAACACGCTGAAGTCGTTTCTTCAATTTCTGAAGAGTAGCACAATACACTTCAGAGTTGATCGTTTGACCATGGGGAAGGACATCGAACAGAATAACCCCTTCAGCGTCCCACAAGACTGTAACGATGACTTTACCGGCTGAGGGTATGGCTTTAAACTTTTTCTTGGTGGGGGAGTGGGTGTGGCGCCACTCCATTGATTGCCGTTTTGTTTCAGGTTCGAAGTGATGAACCCATGTTTCATCACCTGTAACAATCTTTTACAAGAAATTGTCACCCTCAGCCACATGACGAGCAAGCAATTCCGCACAGATGGTTCTCCTTTGCTCTTTATGGTGTTCGGTTAGACAACGAGGGACCCAGCGGGAAAAAACCTTTGAATATCCCAACTGGTGAACAATTGTGACAGCACTACCAACAGAGATGTCAAGTTGAGCACTGAGTTGTTTGATGGTGATCCGTCGATCATCTCGAACGAGTGTGTTCGCACGCTCCGCCATTGCAGGAGTCACAGCTGTGCACGGCCGGCCCGCACGCGGGAGATCAGACAGTCTTGCTTGACCTTGCGGCGATGATGACACACGCTTTGCCCAACGACTCACCGTGCTTTTGTCCACTGCCAGATCACCGTAGACATTCTGCAAGCGCCTATGAATATCTGAGATGCCCTGGTTTTCCGCCAAAAGAAACTCGATCACTGCCCGTTGTTTGCAACGCACATCCGTTACAGACGCCATTTTAACAGCTCCGTACAGCGCTGCCACCTGTCGGAAGTCAATGAAACTATACGAGACGAAGCGGGAATGTTTGAAAATATTCCACAAGAAATTTCCGGTTTTTTCAACCAAAATTGGCCGAGAAAAAAAATGTGTTGCATTACTTATTGAACTGCCCTCGTAGTAATAATGTGTGATACTTAACTACTGAGGAATCGTGACATGAGCTTAAAGGTCTCTGACGTTGTGGATACAGCGCTAATAAATTGCACGGTAAACTGTTCATTTAAAGGAAAACGAGCATCCATAAGAGGTCAACCGTAGCAACCGGAAACTCCGGAAAAAACCGACAACGCACCACGAAGGACTGATGGGACAGAAATCGGTAGACGTGATGTACATGTTATTAGGCTTGGCACTGATTGATAGAGTTGTCTCCCTGAGGCATATCGTACCACGTTCTGTCCAATAGGAGCGTTAGATCATGAAAATCCTGGGCTGGGTGGAGGACATTGGCCATAATGCTCCAAACGTTCTCGATAGGGGAGAGATTCAGAGACCCTGCTGGCCAAACTAGTGTGTGGTAGTCACGAAGACAAGCAGTAGAACCTTGTCTTTTCTGGTCATCGTGGCTCATTTCAAAGTGGGACTCATCACGGAAGTCAGCTCTACTCCTGTTGATGAGATTCCAGGCGGAAGACATATCTGGAGACGCCCCTGTCAGCAGTGGGATACCTACCTGACTGTCGCCAGCCCTACAGCCCGATAACCAGGAGTGATGGTCTAGGGTGTCATTTGTTTTTCATGGCAGGACAAATTTGGTTGGCACCGGCCGAAGTGGCCGAGCGGTTCTAGGCGCTACAGTCTGGTACCACGCGACCGCTACGGTTGCAGGTTCGAATCCTGCCTCGGGCATGGATGTGTGTGATGACCTTAGGTTAGTTAGGTTTAAGTAGTTCTAAGTTCTAGGGGACTGATGACCTCAGACGTTAAGTCCCATAGTGCTCACAGCCATTTGAACCGTTGTTTTGAATTTTGGTTGGCATCTGCGAAACGCGTGCAGCACAGCGATACATCGACGATATTTTACGCCCCGTTTAGTTGCCCTTCATGGCAAGTCTTGCTAGGATTACATTTCACCAAGACAATGACCAACCGCAAATGGCGAGAGTTTCTATGGCAAAACCATACCTTGGCCAGTGACGTGGTCGGATCTCTCCCCAAGTGAGAACGCTTATAGCAGTTCTCGCGTTTTAGTTTGCGTCGGAAAGTAAACCGATTTTGTGACATATTACAAGTTCCTAATCAGAGGCGAATTATTTAGTTTCGCCTGAGTGCTTCGGTAGTTAGGGTTTTGAATCTCTGCGTATTAATCTAATTTATTAGACATAGTTCCTGCGTTTCCACCAGTGTCTATAGTAGAGTTGCGCAGCACATGCAGATAGTCCGTTTATCTGCATAGTTTAGTTTTCCAAGGTCTTTAGTATGGACAGGGACTGTGATTGTTGTGTGCGGATACGAGCCGAGTTGGTGACACTTTGCTCTCAGCTCCAGGCTGTGGTGACCTCGGTTACACAGCTTGAGGCTGCAGTGGATTAGCACCACTGTTGTGGGCCGCCCGTGGGGATCCAACGGACGTAGAGCATGTCTCAGTCCTCAGATCGGTCCTCACTGGTGGCCAGCTCAATTACTGCTCGCACTGAGGTTGACCCCTCACCTGCGTGCAGCAACTGTTGAAAAACTTCCCAGGGGGCCACACATAAGGCCTCCCTGGTTGGTATGACAAACAGGTTCCAGGTGCTGTCTGTCACTGACACTGTTGCTGAGCCAGATGACATCTCCTGTCCTGCTTCAGAGGAAACCTCTCAGCCTGCAACATCCGGGCAATCCCAGAGGGTGAGATTATTGACAGACGGGAGCTCCAACTTAGGCGCGTTATGGGGCCCCTTAGGGATATGGCTGCCAAGAATAGGAAGAAAGCCAAGGTGCTATCTTTCTGGATACCGGCTGGAGTCATTCCATACATGGAACGGGTCTGTCCGGATGCCATGAAGAACACAGAGTGGAGCCAGCTTCAGGTGGTGGCTCACGTCGGTACCAATAATATATGTATCACTTTGGATCAGAAGAGATCCTCTCTGGTTTCGAGCGGCTTACAGAAGTGGTAAAGGCTGCCAGTCTTACTTGCAAGATGAAACCAGAGCTGACTATTTGCAGCACAGTTGACAGGACGGATTGCGGATTACTGGTACAGTGCCGAAAGAAGGGTTGATGTTAGAAGTAGTTTATCTTGTTGCGAAATTGAAGTAGATAGTTCCTGTGTGTTAGTATGGACAGAAGTTATTGTTGTCAACCGGAATAAAAGAATAATTGGATCCTTTTACCGACCTCCCAACTCAGATGATACAGTTGGTGAAAGGTTCAAAGAAAACTTGAGTTAGATTTCAAACATGTACCCGACTCATACAATTATAGTTGGTGGTGACTTTAATTTAGTCTCGATATGATGAAGAAAACACATGTTTAATTCTGGAGGTACGCATACAACATCATCCGAAATTGTGCTAAACGCATTCTCTGAAAAAATATTTCGAGCAGTTAGTTCATGAGCCCACGCGAGTAGTAAACGGTTGTGAAAACACACTTGACCTCTTAGCAAAAAATAATCCTGAGTTAACAACCAGCATCAGAACGGATACAGGGATTAGTGAACACGGGGTTGTCGTTGAGAGATTGAATTTTGTAGCCCCCAAATCCTCCAAAAATCAACGAAAAATATACCTATTTAAAAAAGCAGTTAAAAATTCACTTGACGTCTTTCTGAGAGACGATTGCCACCCCTTACAAATTAATATATATGTAGACCAGATGTGGCATGAATTCACGGAAATCGGCAGCAATTGCGAGATTTATACCAAATAAATTAACAGACGACCGAGTTGATCCCCATTGGTACACAAAACGGGTCAGAAGACTGTTACAAAAACAACGAAACAAACATGCCAAATTTAAACAGACACAAAATCCCCAAGATTGGCGATCTTTTACACAAGCTCGAAATTTAACCAGACTTCAATGCGAGATGCTTTTAATAGTTTCCACAACGAAACTTTGTCTCAAAAACTGACAGAAAATCCAAAGAGATTCTGGTCGTATGTGCAGTATGTTAGAGCCAAGAAACAATCAATGCCTTATCTGCGCGATAGCAATGGAGATACTATCGAAGACAGTGCTGCCAAAGAAGAGTTACTACACACAGCCTTCAGAAATGCCTTCACAAAAGAAAATGAAGTAAATGTTCCAGAATTGAAACCAAGAAAAGCTGTCAACATGAGTAACGTAGAAGTAAATATCCTCAGAGTAGTGAAGCAACTGAAATCACTTAATAAAAGCAAGCCTTCCGGTCCAGACTGTATACCAATTAGGTTCCTCTCAGACTATGCTGATGCAATAGCTCCATGCTTAACAACCATATATAACCGTTGGCTCTACGGTAGATCCGTAGCCAAGATTGGAAATTTACACAGGTCACGCCAATATTCAAGAAAGGTAACAGGAGTAATTCTCTAAATTACAGGCCCATATCATTAAAGTCTATATGCAGCAAGATTTTGGAACATATTATATTGTGAAACTTCCTGGCAGATTAAAACTGTGTGCCCGACCGAGACTCGAACTCGGGACCTTTGCCTTTCGCGGGCAAGTGCTCTACTAACTGAGCTACCGAAGCACGACTCACGCCCGGTACTCACAGCTTTACTTCTGCCAGTACCTCGTCTCCTACCTTCCAAACTTTACAGAAGCTCTCCTGCGAACCCTGCAGAACTAGCACTCCTGAAAGAAAGGATATTGCGGAGACATGGCTTAGCCACAGCCTGGGGGATGTTTCCAGAATGAGATTTTCACTCTGCAGCGGAGTGTGCGCTGATATGAAACTTCCTGGCAGATTAAAACTGTGTGCCCGACCGAGACTCGAACTCGGGACCTTTGCCTTTCGCGGGCAAGTGCTCTACCAACTGAGCTACCGAAGCACGACTCACGCCCGGTACTCACAGCTTTACTTCTGCCAGTACCTCGTCTCCTACCTTCCAAACTTTACAGAAGCTCTCCTGCGAACCCTGCAGAACTAGCACTCCTGAAAGAAAGGATATTGCGGAGACATGGCTTAGCCACAGCCTGGGGGATGTTTCCAGAATGAGATTTTCACTCTGCAGCGGAGTGTGCGCTGATATGAAACTTCCTGGCAGATTAAAACTGTGTGCCCGACCGAGACTCGAACTCGGGACCTTTGCCTTTCGCGGGCAAGTGCTCTACCAACTGAGCTACCGAAGCACGACTCACGCCCGGTACTCACAGCTTTACTTCTGCCAGTACCTCGTCTCCTACCTTCCAAGGTACTGGCAGAAGTAAAGCTGTGAGTACCGGGCGTGAGTCGTGCTTCGGTAGCTCAGTTGGTAGAGCACTTGCCCGCGAAAGGCAAAGGTCCCGAGTTCGAGTCTCGGTCGGGCACACAGTTTTAATCTGCCAGGAAGTTTCATATCAGCGCACACTCCGCTGCAGAGTGAAAATCTCATTCTGGATATTATATTGTGGTTGAACATTATGAATTACCTCGAAGGAAATAGTCTATTGACACACAGTCAACATGGATTTAGAAAACATGGTTCTTGTGAAACACAACTAGTTCTTTATTTGCATGAGGTGTTGAGTGCTATTGACAAGGGATTTCAGATTGATTCCGTACTTCTGGATTTCTGGAAGGCTTTTGACACTGCACAACACAAGCGGCTTGTAGTGAAATAGCGCGCCGTTTATGGAATATCGTCTCAGTTATGTGACTGGATTTGTGATTTCCTGTCAGAGAGATCACAGTTCCTAGTAATTGACGGAAAGTCATCGAGTAAAACAAAAGTGGTTTTTGGCGTTCCCCAAGGTAGTGTTATAGGCCCTTTGCTGTTAGTAATGATTTGGGAGACAATCTGAGCAGCCGTCTTAGGTTGTTTGCAGATGACGCTGTCGTATATCAACTAATAAAGTCACCAGAAGATCGAAACAAATTGCAAAACATAGAGAAGATATCTGAATGGTGCGAAAATTGGCAATTCACCCTAAATAAATAAAAGTGTGAGGTGATCCACAAGAGTGCTAAAAGGAATCCGTTAAAATTCGGTTACATGATAAATCAGTCAAATCTAAAGGCCTTAAATTCAACTAAATACCTAGGAATTACAATTACGAACAACTTAAATTGGAAGGAACACAGAAAATGTTGTGGGGAAGGCCAATCGAAGACTGCGTTTAATTAGCAGGACACTTAGAAAATGCAACAGATCTACTACGGAGACTGTCTACACTACGCTTGTCCGTCCTCTTTTAGAACACTGCCGCGCGGTGTGGGATCCTTACCACATAGGACTGACGGAGTACATCGAAAAAGTTCGAAGAAGGGCAGCACGTTTCGTATTATCGCGAAATATGGGAGAGAGTGTCACTGAAATGATACAAAATTTGGGCTGGACATCATTATAACAAAGGCGCTACTCGTTGCGACGGAATCTTCTTACGGCCGAGCGGTTCTAGGCGCTACAGTCTGGAACCGCTCGACCGCTACGGTCGCAGGTTCGAATCCTGCCTCGGGCATGGGTGTGTGTGATGTCCATAGGTTAGTTAGGTTTAAGTAGTTCTAAGTTCTAAGGGACTGATGACCTCAGAAGTTAAGTCCCATAGTGCTCAGAGCCATTTGAACCATTTGAATCTTCTCACGAGATACCAATCACCAACTTTCTTCTCCGAATAGGAAAATATTTTGTTGACACCGACCTACATAGGGAGAAACGATCACCATGATAAAATAAGGGAAATCAGAGCTCGTACCGTGGTCGCTCTTTCCGCGCGCTATACCAGATTGGAATAATAGAGAATTGTGAAGGTGGTTCGATGAACCCTCTGCCAGGCACTTAAATGTGATTTGCGGAGTATCTGCGTAGATGTAGACGTTGATGTATAAGTAAGGGGCTGAAACCAGTTCGGGATTTTGACTATGCGACATTCTAAGACGGCAGAATTTGGCACGATATCCCTCTAGAATACAACCAACAACTCTATCAATCAACGTCAAGCCGAATACCTGCTCACATAAGGCCGTAGGTGGACCAATGCATAACTGACATGCTCAGTTTGTGAAGCTCTTTCTCTTGAATGCATCATCCAGTTTTTCTGACACTGTAATCATTTGTTTGTCTGTACATGTACATCACATTTATCGATTTCCATCCTACTCCCCCTTTCGGATGATTCCTTCGTGGTGCGTCTTTTTTTTCCTTAGAGTGTATAAGCGCAAGAAAGGTAATCCTGAAGAACGTGAAGAGAACACTGACGACAAATCCTGGTTCTCCAGGTTAGAGGTTGTGTGATGAGCCAACTGCCCATCCACAAACAACACAGCCAGCTAAAATATCCAGTAATACGACTCGGTTTTTCGGATGGTTGTAATGGAATTCGTTAACGGGAAGGAAATTGGCATTTTTCATTTGTGTGTCTGGAATGAACAGGGCATCCGGAATAGAAAAGAAGAAGTTTCAATTGATATAATACAGCAGAAGTAGTTGCGAATATCTCCAGGAGATCTTCCATTATTTTAGTGGAGTGGACGTAAGCGGTGGGTCGAGAGCAGGAGTATGTTCAAATGTTCAAATGTGTGTGAAATCTTATGGGACTTAACTGCTAAGGTCATCAGTCCCTAAGCTTACACACTACTTAAGGGGCTCCGGAAAGGCTCAAAATCATGAAAAGTTCAATTTTTACTTTTTTGCGTTTTCTGAATCTGCAGACTATTACCTTTTAATAGATATATAATTTATTCAATTCCGAAGACTACAACTATTTTTAATTTTTTTTTGAAATGTGTTCTACATGGGCGTGACCCACTGTGGCGCTGTAAAAACTGCTGTGAAATGGTGTTATTATTAACGTCCGTGTTCATCAGGTACATTTTAGTGATGTGAGATAAAGTATGTGTTGTGGCTAACCTGTGATGGTTCAATATATATCGCTGGTGTGATTGTCGATTGTTTCATGTTTATTTACTCTGTCGTTATCTCGAAAATATTCGTAATTAATTCTGTTTCTTGAGTCTCTGTTTTGTTGAAGTATAATAATGAGTAAAAGTAAAGTTATTAGAAATCCTCTGAAGGCTTTTAAGAAAAGGAGAAATGTTGGAAAGCCAAAGGTATTTAGAAATATGGGAATGAAGATAGGTTCTAACATGGTACGAGCGATGCTTGCTTTAGACAAGGAACGCCTTCGGGCTGCAGACAGGGCTGTAAAGAGTCTAGAAATACAAGCAAGAGTAAACAGGAGGAGGAACAAGAGGAAGCTGGAGGAGGAGTTTGCAGAGGATGAAGATAATCCATCCTATGGACCTGGAATGCACTAAAAAGTTAATCCAATCTTTGTCGCTCGATTCCCAAAACTTTTATTTTCTCATACTAATTACATGTTTTCTAAGGATCTTCCAAACATATTTGTTTCAAACTTTCAGTAAATGTTACACAGTACCTTCTGCATAATTTAACACAGCCTTTTTCCAAAAAACTGTATATTTTTGAATATATAAATAAAAAATTGCAAAAAAAATGTTGTGAATTTTCATTACAATTGAAAAAAAATCATCTTTAATAACTGAACTAAAATTTTGTAAAATCCCTGTGTTAAGTTGTAGTCCATATTCCAATAAATAATCTGTAAAAAGTTCAACTTCCTACCTCAAATACTTTGTGAGGAAAGATGTAATTTATAAGCGTTATTTTAACATTGCAAGTATAGGGCGTTCCGGAGCCCCTTAACCTAAATTATCCTAAGGACAAACACACACACCCATGCCCGAGGGAGGACTCGAACCTCCGCCGGGACCAGCCGCACAGTCCATGACTGCAGCGCTTGAGACAGCTCGGCTAATCCCGCGCGTCTAGAGGAGGAGTATCCATCATTCTCAATAAGCAGTATCCAAATTATGTATCCTCGTGGGAAGTACTTAATGAAAACCTGATAAGGCTCAATCTGAGAGCCAGAGCTATGAGTACAGTGACAGTGGGAGTCTATGCCCCAACTGAAAGTGCACTTTTGAAGGGAAAAGCAAATTTTAAATGGATGCTGATAGAGAATATAGCAGCCGTTTCAAGTGACCATGAACCGGCAGGAGATTTTAATACTTGAGTACCTAAAGAGAGGAATGGTAAGGCTATTGGTATGTACTTGGAGGATATCAGGAATGAGAATGGGGAAGTTCGTGGATTTATTGGGTTACTATGAATTGCGAGTGGAAAATATATTATTGGTTCCCAAGGATGAACACAAGTTTACTTGGTATATTCATACAAGAGGGATGAAATCAATTATTATCGGATCTTGAGGCAAAAGGCCGGTTTAAAAATTGAGGATGTCACAATTAAAAGACGAGCTGTTTGTGGAAGTGACCATAATATGGCAAAATGTAAAATTTATATCCCTCTACTTTCTAAAAAAAAACATGTAACAGCCTAGATCGAATTAAGTATTTCATTATTTAAGATAACTGGTTTCTACAGGCCTTGATGTCACCTAGGTCTTTTTGTTGTGAAACTGTTCATATTACGTTGAACCTCACGAAAAGATGTCATGTGGATAAAAATCAGAACATTATAAATGGTTTGTCATAACTAGAATATTTAAAAACGTGAAGCACCTTCTTCAAAAGGAGATATATTTAGATACTGATCAGATTGAGACAGTCTAAGGGAAGATAGTACTAAATACTTATTCCAACAGCCATCATCAAAAAATTGGAGAGGGCAGAAAGAACAGCAGAAGAGAAATATGAGCAAATAAAGAAGGCCACAGACGAAGCAGCAAGAGAAGCACATGAAGAATATGAAAATAAAATGATACCAGTAGTCTGAGATGCAGAACTAACAGAAATGAATAATGGTAAGAAAAGTATATCATCTGACTTTCCTGATTGTGAGTGACAATCAAAGTAGTTGCAGATATGGGACTCTAAACAGAGAAGTGCAAAGAGAAGTGTTAAAAAGGGAAAACAAGGCGTGGAAGGAAATGTGTGAATATGTAGAGAGGACGACTGGTCGAGCTCGAAGAGCTGAGGTATGGAGAAAAATGAAAATGGTTCAAATGGCTCTGAGCACTATGGGACTTAACTGCTGAGGACATCAGTCCCCTTGAACTTAGAAGTAGTTAAACCTAACTAACCTAAGGACAACACACACATCCATGCCCGAGGCAGGATTCGAACCTGCGATCGTAGTGGTCGCGCGGCTCCAGACTGTAGCGCTTAGAACCGCTCGGCCACTCCGGCCGGCTAGAAAAATCAAGTCAATGCGAGAGTCTTCTAGTGATAAGTTCCATCGTAATATAAGATTTTGATTTTAGCCATGGTGTTCCATGGTGTATATGAGGTCGTTGTAAAAATTAATGTGAAAACACGTACAAAAGCACTAGAATTTCAAGCGTTTCGAAGGTGGAGCCTTGATCATCAGGATTACTGTGCAGGAACCTCTAAAGCGACCAGTATACAGGGTGACTATAATTAAAGTTAAACATTAAAAACGCTGAAGAAATAACAACATTAGTCAGAATGACGTCGAACTGCAACGGAATATTATCGGAGAAGGGGGAAAACTTATAACAGAAGAAAAAAAAAACAGTGTGAAAATTGATCAATAAATGGCGCTATATGTGTCACAATACGTAAATGAAAACACCTGTCATGCGAATGGCCCATTGAAGTTGGTATAAACACATCGGGTACACGGCTTTTCCTCCTTTCGCGTCTGCCACGTTTGCCATAACTGTCTCAATGCAGGATCGCGCTCTGCTTGTAAAGCTGTATTTCAAGAATGATGACTGTGCACATGTCACTCTGCAGAAGTTCCGGACTCTGAAGGGTTAGAAAAAATGCGATGGTCCAATGACTGCCGTGGGTCTGGACAAACTGATTCGGAAATTCGGGTTCTTTTGGTGTGCAACCTGGTAGAGGGAGGAAACGAATTGATTCGACGTTAGTGAAAGCAGTGGCTACAGCAGTGCAGGAAAAGACGAGTGGTGGTGTGCAAACGTTCAGTGCACTGAGAATTACCCGAACATTAGACATATACCTGAGACGGTGCGTAAAATCCTACGAAACATCCTTCTTTGCTATACACTCAAAATTACCCATGTGCACGGATTGCTTCCTGTTGACCTGCCAGCAAGAGAGACCTTTGCTTTAGAATTTCTTGTTCGCTTGGAACTGGACAATGATTGGTTGTGGAA
Source organism: Schistocerca nitens (assembly GCF_023898315.1). Lineage (NCBI taxonomy): Eukaryota > Metazoa > Arthropoda > Insecta > Orthoptera > Acrididae > Schistocerca > Schistocerca nitens. The sequence goes on along the minus strand of NC_064614.1, from coordinate 119,947,229 downwards.
GATTTTGTGGATAGAAGAAGCCCACTTCCATCTGACAGGATATGTCAATACACAGAACTGTCGAATATGGGCAACGGAAAATCCACACGCAAATCAACCAGTACCACTTCATCCTGAAAAGATCCCTGTGTGGTGCGGGTTTGCGGCATCATTTATCATGGGGCCATACTTTTTCGAAAAGACAGGTGCTTCTGGTCCTGTTACTTGTACCGTCACTGGTAAGCGCCATGAGTGTCTTTTGCGCAACCACGTCATTTTAGCTCTCCAACAGCGTGGATGTGTGGATGGGATCATAATTTATAGAAAATGGCGCACCTCCGCTTATTGCAAATCCAGTTGAAGCAGCTGCTGAAGCGCCATTTCAGAAATGCTAGAATTATCAGCCGCCATTTCCCTACATTTCCCAACACCTGATTTTAATCCGTGTGACTTCTGGCTGTGGGCTATCTGAGAGATGTTGTGTTCAGTGTTCCGATTTCAAACTCAGCTGCATTGAAGGCACGCACTGCGCAACACATTCTGAACGTGACCCCGGAAACACTTCGATCAGTTGTGCAACATTCTGTTTTTCGATTTCAACTTGTTGCAGAAAACGGTGGACAGCATATTGAACATGTTTTGCGTCAGTCACACGGATATTAATAATCCGATTTGATTTTGGTTGATGCTTTTTCTACAGTCTTTGGTCTCAGGACAAGTAAAAATGGATGTGATTAGTGCTTTTTATGCGGTTTTAGGCATAAGGACAATTAAAAACCGATTTTTCCCATCCGATGTGATATGGCCTTGCCGTGGTGGATGGGCTTACGTAACTAACAGTATCACACCTGTACATACACTCCTGGAAATGGAAAAAAGAACACATTGACACCGGTGTGTCAGACCCACCATACTTGCTCCGGACACTGCGAGAGGGCTGTACAAGCAATGATCACACGCACGGCACAGCGGACACACCAGGAACCGCGGTGTTGGCCGTCGAATGGCGCTAGCTGCGCAGCATTTGTGCACCGCCGCCGTCAGTGTCAGCCAGTTTGCCGTGGTATACGGAGCTCCATCGCAGTCCTTAACACTGGTAGCATGCCGCGACAGCGTGGACGTGAGCCGTATGTGCAGTTGACGGACTTTGAGCGAGGGCGTATAGTGGGCATGCGGGAGGCCGGGTGGACGTACCGCCGAATTGCTCAACACGTGGGGCGTGAGGTCTCCACAGTACATCGATGTTGTCGCCAGTGGTCGGCGGAAGGTGCACGTGCCCGTCGACCTGGGACCGGGCCGCAGCGACGCACGGATGCACGCCAAGACCGTAGGATCCTACGCAGTGCCGTAGGGGACCGCACCGCCACTTCCCAGCAAATTAGGGACACTGTTGCTCCTGGGGTATCGGCGAGGACCATTCGCAACCGTCTCCATGAAGCTGGGCTACGGTCCCGCACACCGTTAGGCCGTCTTCCGCTCACGCCCCAACATCGTGCAGCCCGCCTCCAGTGGTGTCGCGACAGGCGTGAATGGAGGGACGAATGGGGACGTGTCGTCTTCAGCGATGAGAGTCGCTTCTGCCTCGGTGCCAATGATGGTCGTATGCGTGTTTGGCGCCGTGCAGGTGAGCGCCACAATCAGGACTGCATACGACCGAGGCACACAGGGCCAACACCCGGAATCATGGTGTGGGGAGCGATCTCCTACACTGGCCGTACACCACTGGTGATCGTCGAGGGGACACTGAATAGTGCACGGTACATCCAAACCGTCATCGAACCCATCGTTCTACCATTCCTAGACCGGCAAGGGAACTTGCTGTTCCAACAGGACAATGCACGTCCGCATGTATCCCGTGCCACCCAACGTGCTCTAGAAGGTGTAAGTCAACTACCCTGGCCAGCAAGATCTCCGGATCTGTCCCCCATTGAGCATGTTTGGGACTGGATGAAGCGTCGTCTCACGCGGTCTGCACGTCCAGCACGAACGCTGGTCCAACTGAGGCGCCAGGTGGAAATGGCATGGCAAGCCGTTCCACAGGACTACATCCAGCATCTCTACGATCGTCTCCATGGGAGAATAGCAGCGTGCATTGCTGCGAAAGGTGGATATACACTGTACTAGTGCCGACATTGTGCATGCTCTGTTGCCTGTGTCTATGTGCCTGTGGTTCTGTCAGTGTGATCATGTGATGTATCTGACCCCAGGAATGTGTCAATAAAGTTTCCCCTTCCTGGGACAATGAATTCACGGTGTTCTCATTTCAATTTCCAGGAGTGTAGATGCACAATGAGTAGTACAGTTTGTTTAACATCAAACGTGCACCTTTGACATTGTTGTATGATTCATTTGTCATTTGCAGTCGACCACTGTTAAATTATGATGCTTACAGCGCCATCTATCGCTGCATTTTGTAACTATTTATTTTTTTCTTCCCCCTTCTCCGATAATATTCCGTTGCAATTTGACGTCATTCTGACCAGTTTTGTTATTTCTATAGCGGTTTAAAAGTTTAACTTCAATTATAATCACCCTGTAAAATTTAAACAAGAACAATAAAAAAAATATGGCTACTTCCTTTGTAGCTGTGTCTTCTTGAGCTGTAAGTCCACATCACCGTCAACTGCTAATATAGGTTATAATGGAATGGCACATCTGTACACGGGTATTGGCAACATCACAATTACAACCATATATGCGGTCACGGCTGTGTATCTTCCGAAAAGCCACATCCCGTAGAAAAATAGAGCAATAACGCGAATGAGCCCTATGTTAATGTAGGTGCGGAATCAAAGAGATGCCGATGAAAACAAATATGATGTATAATTATGGTGGATAGCCTGCAAATTCAAATCCCGCCGTGAACATAAAGCTAATGGTTTACTGTTAAGTCACTAAATAATTACAGATATTAAAGAATATCCGAAAAGTTTATGAAAAAATTACTTGTGCCACCTGTAAGCTGTTCATTTAATGTATTATGATTTCCCACGCAGTGTATGATAATCACTAATTGTTGCAGTAGAGCCGGTTTCTTGCCGTTAAGTTGTATATGCAAAACTACGAGAGATACTCATCAATTCCCAACATGACTTGGCCAGTTTCATGAATATGCATGGCTGCAGCTGCCATCTCGATGTTTTAAACCGAGAAAGGGTCCCTATGTCCTTTCTCGCTTAAAGGACCTACCAGTTTGGTCTATGTGGTTCGCATTGCAGGCATTATTACATTGAATTTTGTGGATCGCAGCTCTCTCGTATTTGTCGATTTTATGTTGTAAACTGTTTTTTAGCTTGAATTTCAGAGTATTGTTGATCTCAAATATGGCATCGACTTTAACAGATTTGAAAATATTAGCCACTTTCTGAGAAAATTTACAGAAGTTTGGAATTTTGACTCTTAGTATTTCATGTGGCATTTTCCTTCACATTCATTCGCTGATCACGGCGTATTAATTTATTCAATATGTTTTCGTGGTACCCTTTAGCTCTGTCTGCCTGTTTTATAATGTTTTACCTCAGTCATTGTGTCATAATTATTCATCAGGACTTTAAAATTCTATGCACGAGTGTTAGACAGTGAAATGCAGAAAACTCGAGAAATTACAGTTCATCATTTTTCTCCCGTTCTTCAGCGAATCCAGTTTTATCATGTAATTCATTAAATTTATATGCAATTTCGGTAACTTTTTCCCCTTCCGTTGATCTGAAGCAGCTACATGGCGCTTATAGTACAAAATTTTATCCGTGGTGTGTTGCAGGTTAATGAGAATAATTAATGAAAATGTCTGCTATGGTTCCAGATACTGTAGCCGATCACTAGTCTGCTCTACCGCATATAAAATTTATTGTTAAAAGAAAAATAATCGTTTTTGGTGACAAATTCTAGAAGTTCAATAAATTCGACAATTTCTTGCTGACGCAGTGTTTCATGCTTTAAAAAAATGCTTTGATAACAGCAATAGCCTTTTTAATAGGTACAATTACATAAGGGCTTTTAATGTCTGAAGATACTAGATGGGCATTGTTAGCCACAGACTTATCCTTGATTTCATTAATGCTGGATTGATACTTGCGCGGGTTTAGCCGAGCGGGTGTGATGAGCTGCAGTCATGGACTGAGCGGCTGGTCCCGGCGGAGGTTGGAGTCCTCCCTCGGGCATGGGTGTGTGTCTTTGTACTTAGGATAATTTGGGTTAAGTAGTGTGTAAGCTTAGGGACTGATGACCCTAGCAGTTAAGTCCCATAAGATTTCACACACGTTTGAACATTTTGATTGATACTTTGAAGAATCGTCCTCGGAGACGTAAAACTCTTTTAATATTGTGTCAAGTACTTTGGTTAATTTTGCTTAATTTCCTAGAATTAACAATCTGTCTAATAGGACGACATTGTGTTATGATAGGGACATATGCCGTGGACTTTTTGGATTCATGACAGAACAACGCACTTTATCCCCTTCTGTCGGTGGTAAAGATGTCAATTGTAATAAATTTTTAAATTTTGCATTTACCTTTTCCAGTTTCGGTAGTATCGTTTTCTGAAAAGTACTGTAATTTTTTGCTGACGTACTGGTGTTCACTAAAAATGACTCTTGTTTTTCATTTGTCAGCTTTAGTGACGATCACTTTATTAGTATCAAGCGTTTCGTTAATTGAAGTAACAGCTTTGTAATGTTTACCACACATAAACTGGTTGAAGCAATTAAAACTGAAAAAGTTAAAATCTCGAATAATAGATATGCACGTTGCACTGATTAACCTGGAAAAAGCTTATATAATGTACCCAGCAACAGACTGAGAGAAAAGTTGAATTGAATCAAAGATTGCTAAAGGCCGTTATGAAATTTTGTAAAAATAACACAGCGATTATAAGGATTGGGAGTAGTTGAATACAAGACTTAAAGGTGATTAAGGGTCTGCAGCAGAGCTGTGGGCTACCGACGACCCTCTTTAAGCTGTCTTTATGACAAATCTTGCAGACTTGGCACAGAAAACGCCAGGCTATGGGAATTACAGTAGAGGACAGTGAGATATTTAGCTCATATTTCGCAGAGCACCAGATTGTACTAGCAGAAGAGGAAGATGACCTGAGGTAAATGATCAGAAAGCTTGAAGAGAAATACTGTAAGGCTGGCCTGAAGAGGAACATGAAGAAGTACCGAGGGAGGTGGCGCAGTAGTTAGCACACTGGACTCGCATTCGGGAGGGCGACGGTTCATACCCGCTTCCGGCCACCCTGCTTTAAGCATTCCGTGATTTCCCTAAATCGCTTCAGGCAAATTCCGGGATGGTTCCTTTGAAAGGGCACGACCGACTTCCTTCCCATTCTTCCCTAATCCGATGGGACTGATGACCTCGGTGTTTGGTCCCCTCCCGCAAATCAGCCAACGAACCAACCATTAACAAGTGTGAATACTTGGCCGTTGGAATGGAAAAATTTATTAATTTGGATGTAGATTGTGTGGAAAAGGTATAATACCATAGTGTCTTATTGAATGAACGGGGCACAAAAAATGATGAAATCACTAGTAACATTAATAAAGGAAGAAATGTAACCGATCAGTGAGCTCTGTTCTGCGCAAAAATAAGAACACTCCGGAGGAGAATGTATGAGACTATAGTCCATAGTGTAAATTCGTAAGGAGCAGAAGCCCGAAACATGAGGGAAAAAATGAATTTTTTCCACTTAGATGGATCTCCTACGACGAGGCTCAGGCTGTACTAGGATGCATAAAAGGGGGGGGGGGGGGTAGGGAACAAGCGCGAGTATTACTCTCGTACTCACGCTTCTGTACAAACTTAACTATGTATATGGGTAGTTCATATGTAGGTACTCATGAGTGAGCTTGCGTGTATCACAATATGTGACATAAACGGCGTATCTTTTGATTACATTGACTTTGAAGCTTAATTTTTTTGCAACTCCAAGGGACCGTAGACGTTAGTATTCGACATAAATTTCAACTTGATAGCTCTACCTATTCCTGAGAAAAAGGGCTCATAAGAGGAGAACTGACAGACAGACGGACAACAAATGGCAAAAAATATTTTTATGTGATATAATTATAAATTAACAACCTTCGTATTTTTTCCTAAACTTTTACTACTACACCTTGCTTCTTACCCAATTTCACGATTATAGGTCAACGGGAAGTACCCTATAGGTACTGACGACGAGTTTGCGAGAATAAAAGAATGTGACGTAAGCGGCCGTATCTTTTGATTGGATTGACTTAAAGGCTTAAATTTTTGCACTGCTAAGATTTGACATAAATTTCAAGTTGTTACGCCTAGCCGTTCCTGGGAAAAATGGGTCTTAGCAGACGGACAGACAGACAAGTGGACAACAAAGTGATTGTATTTTCTCATTTTGAGAGTACTGAAGAGCGATCTGTTTTAATTGTTAAAGCCATTCAACTGCAAACATCACACAAACTATTTCTTTATTTGAGACAACCGGTTTCAACAGACATTACTGTCATTTCACATCTTAAAAATGTTTTTCTTGTAAAACGCGTCCGTTTTAAGTTGAACCTCATGCACAAGATGTCAAATGCGTAAAGTCAGCACATTATAAAAAGTTTTTCATTGCTGAAATATTCCAAAACATAATTCACATTGTGCAAAAGGCATTAGGCATTTGGCATAGCATTTCACACAAGGTGCTTTATATTTTTAAATATATGACAAACCTTTTAGAAGGTAAATTTCTGGCAGAGTAAAACTGTGTGCCGGGCCGAGACTGCAGCTGGGGACCTTGCTGGCAACTGCTCTGCCAACTGAGCTACCCAAGCACGACTCACGATCCGCCCTCACAATTTCACTTCCGCCACTACCTCGTCTCCTACCTTCCAAACTTCACTTTAAAATTTGCTGTTGGGTTGGGTTGTTTGGGTGAAGAGACCAAACAGTGAGGTCGTCGGTCTCATCGGATTAGGGAAGGACGGGGAAGGAAGTCGGCCGTGCCCTTTCAAAGGAACCATCCCGGCATTTGCCTGGAGCAATTTAGGTAAATCACGGAAAACCTAAACCAGGATGACCGGGTGCGGGATTGAACCGTCGTTCTCCCGAATACGAGTCCAGCGTGCTAACCGTTGAGCCACAAATTTGTCTTTATCTACATGACGTCTTGCGATTTTTGGTTCAAAATGGCTCTGAGCACTATGGGACTCAACTGCTGAGGTCATCAGTCCCCTAGAACTTAGAACTAGTTAAACCTAACTAACCTAAGGACATCACAAACATCCATGCCCGAGGCAGGATTCGAACCTGCGACCGTAGCGGTCTTGCGGTTCCAGACTGCAGCGCCTTTAACCGCACGGCCACTTCGCGATTTTTGGAGTTGAATGGTTTTTAAGGACAACAAAGTGACCCTGTAGGGGTTAGGGTTTTACCGATTGAGATACGGAACCGTAAGAAACGACGTAATCCTACAACGGTTGAAAATTGATAGGGATGTCTATGACGATATCCAGTGAAATGATCGTATGGCATTTATAGACGGGAGTCCCTATCTGGGAAATTCGGCCGCTGAGTTAAAGGTTTTTCAGTTGACGACACAGTGAGCGACTTGCGTGTCGATGATGATGAGGGCAACACAAGACCCAGTTCCCGAACGGAGAAAATCTCCGACCCGATCGAGAATCGAGCCCGGGACCGGTGCAGGGCAATCAGACGTGCTGTCCACTCAGATAAGGGGGCGGACAAGGCATCCAATAAGAACTGATGATGTGAATAGGATAAATGAAGGGATGATGCCAGATAGGATACTAATCGCAGGTAAGACAGGTAAAACGTAAATGTCGTGTGACTAGGTGCTAGACTCAGATTTATTGGGAGAATCTTCAAGAAACGTAATCTGTCTACAAAGGAGATACCGTATAAAACTCTCGTTAGTCCAGTACTGGTTGGCAGTTAGGGATGCATACCAGATACGATAGATGTAAGGAATAGAGAATATCCAAGGAGGAGCTGCGCGTTTCGTTAGAGCTTTATTTAGTAAACACGGAAAGTCACAGCGATGGTGAACCAACTAAAGTGGCAGACACTGCAAGAGAGGCGTTCTGCATCGCAATGTGGTTTACTATTAAAGTTCTGAGACCTTACATTCCTAGGAGAGTCAACAAATATACACTGACTGAGAGAAGAAGTTGTGCGACATAAATGAAAGTTGATAGGCATGTTTCTGGCGTGTTTCTGAAAGATGGTTATTCAACTTAAAAAAAAAAAAAAAAAAAAAAAAAAACGCTGTAACGGTCGAGATCGTTAGTCACCTTCGACATTGGACGCTGTGAGGTAATATTACTCCAGAAGGCCTTTAAGGCGACAAAGACGCCACTATCAAGATCCCACTGAGTTTGAACGAGGTTGTGTAGCAGGGCTACGAGAAGCTGGGTGTTCCTTCTGAGATACTGGAGAGGGACTTGCAGGAATGTAGCCATTGTACATTACTGCTGCGAACGGTGGTCATGACAATGTACAGTCGCAAGAACACCGACTTCTGGACGGCCACGTGGCACTATCGAGAGGGAAGACCATCGTGTTCGGTGTATGGCTATGGCGCATCGTGGTTCACCTGCAGCGGGAATTTCAGCAGTAATTGGTACCACAGTGACACAACGAACTATTACAAATCGAATGCTACAAGGACATATCGGAGCCAGGCGCTCTACAGTGTGCATTCAAAATACCCCATAACCCCGCGATTTGCGACTTGAAAAAATGTTCAAATGTGTGTGAAATCTTATGGGACTTAACTGCTAAGGTCATCAGTCCCTAAGCTTACACAATACTTAACCTAAATTATCCTAAAGACAAACACACACACCCATGCCAGAGGGAGGACTCGAACCTCCGCCGGGAGCAGCTTCACAGTCCATGACTGCAGCGCTTGAGACCGCTCGGCTAATCCCGTGCGGCTTTGCGGCTTGAGTGGTGTCAAGCGAGAGCTCATTGGATGTCAGGGTGGAGGCCTGTTGTGTTTTCTGATGAAAGCCGGTTCCCATTTGGTGCCAGTGATGACCGCGTGTTGGTTACAAGGCGGCCAGCTGAAGGCCTGCAACACTGTCTGCATGCTAGACACTGACTTTACGTCTGGAGTTATGGTCTGGGGTGCGATTTCTTATGACAGCAGGAGCACTCTCGTGGTCACCCCATGTATCCTGACTGCAAAAGTGTTTGTCATTCTGGTGATTCGATCTGTTGTGCTGCCATGCATCAACAGCATTCCGGGGGATCTTTTCCAACAGGATAACTTTCACCCACATACCACCGTAGTAACCCAACATGCTCTGCAGAGTGTCGACATGCTGCCTTGGTCTCCTCGATCATCACATCTGTCTCTAGTGAATCAAATATGGGACATCATCGGACGATAACTCCAACGTCATCCTCAAACAACATTAACCGTCCCTGTATTAATTGACCAAGTGCAACAAGCATGCAACTGCGTCCCACAAACTGTCATCCGGCATCTATACAAAACAATGCACGCGCGTTTGCCTGCTAGCATTCAACATTCTGGCATCTACAGCGATTGTTAAAGTATCAGCATTTCACATTCGCAGTGGCTTATCTCACGCTTACGTTAACTTTTCATCTTGCACTGTTAATCGCTTAAAAATGGTACATAGACAAATTACTTCCAAAAGTTAGCTACTCTATATTAACTATTTCTTGAAACTTCCTGGCAGATTAAAAGTGTGTGCCGGATCGAGACTCTAACTCGGGACCTGATGGTCCTCAGATGGTAGAGCACTTCCCCTTGAAAGGCAAAGGTCCCAAGTTCGAGTCTCGGTCCGGCACACAGTTTTAATCTGTCAGGAAGTTTCATATCAACGCACACTCCGCTGCAGTGTGAAAATCTCATTCTGGAAACATCCCCCAGGCTGTGGCTAAGCCATGTCTCCTCAATATCCTTTCTTTCAGGAGTGCTAGTTCTGCAAGGTTCGCAGGAAAGCTTCTGTAAAGTTTGGAAGGTATGTGACTGGGTAGTGGCAGAAGTAGAGCTGTGAGGGGACGTGAGTTGTGCTTGGGTAACTCAGATGGTTTTTGTTCGTTGTTGATCGTTGTGTTTGGTCGTTGCGGACGTCACACGACATCTGTTCAAGTTCGGTTGTGGATCCTACCACTCAGTTTTTTTTGTTACAGAGGCCAACCAGGTCTCTGACCGAACACGCTGAGCTACCGTGTCGGCTTACGAACAAAACGCAAAAAAAAAAAGATGGTAGAGCACTTGCCCGCGAAAAGCAAAGGTCCCGAGTTCGAATCTCGGCCCGGCACACAGTTTTAATCTGCCAGGAAGTTTCATATCAGCCCACACTCCGCTGCAGAGTGAAAATCTCATTCTGGAACTATTTCTTGGTGCTGCGATTTTTTTTTACTTTTTTTTTTCGTCTGTGTCTTACTTCCTCCTTCGTACAGCTCGCAAAATCAGCATGAAGATAAAATCTCAGAGATTCGAACCCGCGCGGAGGGTTACCGGCAATCGGTCTTCCCGCGAACCATTCGCGACAGGAACAAGGAAGGGAGGAAGTGACAGTGGGTCTCAAATACCCTCTATCACACACCGCAAGGTGTCTTGTTGGAGTATAGGTGTCGATGTAGATGGATACCATCCGAGCGGAAGAAGGGGTCGCCCACAACGACCATTTGGGATTCGTGCCAAGCATTTGCTTTAGTCCCTTGGTGTGGAGCGTGTGGCACCCCAACTCCAGGGTTTTACCCGCCTGCCTCCCTGGTTGCTCCAGAGGCCCAGCGTCCTTTTAGACTTGTCAGAGTACCGGAGGAGCTGCACTCCTGCGTTTGTTTTTCGTCCTTATTTTACATTATTTTAAACCAGCATCCCGACCATGTACCAGTATTTACGGATGGCTCTAAACAGGGGGACTCTGTTGGTTGTGCTTTTGTTTTCCCTTATCGAGTCGTCAAGTTACGGCTTCGTGCGGCGTTTACCATCTTTGATGCCGAATTGTCTGCGATCTTGCGGGCATTGGAAGAGATGAGATGTGTTCCCAGTCTTAAGTTTCTCATCTGTTCTGACTCCCTGAGTGCCCTTCAGACCATGCAACACTTGTACCCTGCGGATACGGTCGTCCAGAACATCCATGACGCCCTACACCACCTGCAACGGCAGGGGAAGGAGGTTTCCTTCTGCTGGGTGCCGGGGCACATGGGTATTAGGGGAAACTAACTGGCGGATGTGGCTGCCAAAGATGCATGCATGTTCCCTCCCTCACGTTGTTGAATGTGCCGTCCCCCTCCATGCTGTTACCTCCCTTTTGCGTTTTCGTGTTATGCGTCAATGAGGAGTGGCTGGTAGTCGGTGAAAATAACCTGCGTCTGGTCAAGGCCACCACGCGGCCATGGCGTACGTCCTACCAGTCGTGCAGGCGGGACGAGGTTCTCCTCACTCGTCTCCGCATCGGGCACCGTTCCTTAACGCATGGTTTTTTACTCCGGTGGAGGACCCCCCAATCTGCAGTGCTTGTGGCGTCCAGATTACTGTCCGCTACATTTTACTTTACTGTCTTTTATTCTCTGACCAGAGGGCGGTGGTTTCCTTGCCACCGGATTTGCCCTCTATTTTGCAAGAGGACGCAACGACTGTGGTTAGGGTCTTACGGTTTTGTGTCCTGTCCAATTTGTTGCCTCACATTTTAGGGAGAGGATTTTAATGTGCTGCTGGGTGACTGGCTCACCCAGGGTTTAGGTAAGAGGTCCGCCAGTCACGATTACCTACTTGTTTCACTTCGATTTCTGTTCTCTTTTCCTTGTATTTCCTTTCCTTTTATGTGTGTTTCTTTTCCTCTTGTTTTGCCTCTGTATGTGAGGATTTGGAACTGCGTCAGGTCTGTGTCTTTTAGCCGTTCTCCTCGTTCGCTGTCCGTCTTCGTCCTTTCACCGCATGATTTCCTGTTTCTATGTGTTTGGGCGCTGATAACCACGCTGTTTAGCGCCCGAAAACCTCAAACCACACACACACACACACACGCACGCACGCAACTGGCAAGGCGATTTGGAGGAGCAGGAGCGAGGAACATAATCATTGAGGAAAGTCGAGACATGAGAATATAGCGACCGAGGGACGGAGAACACGATCATAAAGAGAAGTACGTGAAAGGCGCGCCACGTCGCACGCCAGTCCTTCATTAAAAGTGGACGCGACTGCGTGGTACCGCAGGTGCGGGTATTTCCTGCCGGCTTCAACGAATCGCGCCGCGGCCGGCGCCAGCTGCCAGCTACCAGGAAGACGCGGCGGGGCCCACTCCCTCCCTCCCTCCCTCCCTCCCTCCCCCCCTCCCGCCCTCACAGCCTCAGCGACCCACTGCGGTTAGTCATTTCCCGGCTGGCCGGTGAGCAGCGCCGCAGGCATCCAGGGCGGTCATCGCTCCGCCCTCGCCGCCCATTCCCATTCCAGCCGGCGCCCCAGCCGCTGCGTGTCCAGCACGGGGATGGCAGAGTCTGACTGGAGAGCTTAACGTCGGCTTGTCGTAGGGCTCCCGCGTGAGGTACCGTTTCTACCATTCCGCACAGCGCCGGTTTTAGGAAACCAGGCGGTTTCTTCTCCGTTCATTTTGCAGTTTTATATGCAGGTGTTGTCATCAAACAGTAAGAATAGTAATGCAATTTACAAATGTTACATACACTACTGGCCGTTACAATTGCTACACCACGAAGGTGACGTGCTACAGACGCGAAATTTAACCGATAGGAACAAGATGCTGTGATATGCAAATGGTTAGCTTTTCAGAGTATTCACACAAGGTTGGCGCCGGTGGCGACATCTACAACGTGCTCACATGAGGAACGTTTCCAACCAATTTCTCATACACAAACAGCAGTTTACCGGCGTTGCCTGGTGAAACGTTGTTGTGATGCCTCGTGTAAGGAGGAGAAATGCGTACCATCACGTTTCCGACTTTGATGAAGGTAGGAATGTAGCCTATCGCGATTGCGGTTTATTGTATAGGGACATTCTACATCTACACCTGCATCCATACTACGCAAGCCACCCAACGGTGTGTGGCGGAGGGTACCTTGAGTACCTCTATCGGTTCTCCCTTCTATTCCAGTCTCGTATTGTTCGTGGAAAGTAGGATTGTCGGTATACTTTTGTGTGGGCTCTAATCTCTCTGATTTTATCCACATGGTCTCTTCGCGAGATATACGTAGGAGGGAGCAATATACTGCTTGACTCTTCGGTGAAGGTATGTTCTCGAAACTTCAACAAAAGCCCGTACGGAGCTACTGAGCGTCTCTCCTGCAGTCTTCCACTGGAGTTTATATATCATTTCCGTAACGCTTTCGCAATTGCTAAATGATCCTGTAACGAAGCGCGCTGCTCTCCGTTGGATCTTCTCTATCTCTTCTATCAACCCTATCTGGTACGGATCCCACACTGCTGAGCAGTATTCAAGCAGTGCGCGAACAAGCGTACTGTAACCTACTTCCTTTGTTTTCGGATTGCATTTCCTTAGGATTCTTCCAATGAATCTCAGTCTGGCATCTCCTCTACCAACGATCAACTTTATATGATCATTCCATTTTAAATCACTCCTAATATGTACTCCCAGATAATTTATGTAATTAACTGCTTCCAATTGCTGACCTGCTATTTTGTAGCTAAATGATAAGGGATCTATCTTTCTATGTATTCGCAGCACATTACACTTGTCAACATTGAGATTCAGTTGCCATTCCCTGCACCATGCGTCAATTCGCTGCAGATCCTCCTGCATTTCATTACAATTTTCCATTGTTACAACCTCTCGATATACCACAGCATCATCCGCAAAAAGCCTCAGTGAACTTCCGATGTCATCCACAAGGTCATTTATGTATATTGCTGCTCGTGTTGGTCGAGATCCAATGACTGTTAGCAGAATATGGAATCGGTGGGTTCAGGAGGGTAATACGGAACGCCGTGCTGGATCCCAACGGCCTTGTATCACTAGCAGTCGAGATGACAAGCATCTTATCCGCATGGCTGTAACGGATCGTGCAGCCACGTCTCGATCCCTGAGTCAACAGATGGGGACGTTTGCAAGACAACAACCATCTGCACGAACAGTTCGACGACGTTTGCAGCAGCATGGACTGTCAGCTCGGCGACCATGGCTACGGTTACCCTTGACGCTCCATCACAGGCAGGAGCGCCTGCGATGGTATACTCAACGACGAACCTGGGTGCACGAATGGCAAAACGTCATTTTTGCGGATGAATCCAGGTTCTGCTTACAGCATCATGATGCTCGCATCCGTGTTTGGCGACATCGCGGTGAACGCACGTTGGAAGCGTGTATTCGCCATCGCCATACTGGCGTATCACCCGGCGTGATGGTATGGGGTGCCATTGCTTACACGTCTCGGTCACCTCTTGTTCGCATTGACGGCACTTTGAACAGTGGATGTTACATTTCAGATGTGTTATGACCCGTGGCTCTACTATTGATTCGATCCCTGCGAAACCCTACATTTCAGCAGGATAATGCACGACATCATGCTGCAGGTCCAGTACGGGCCTTTCTGGATACAGAAAATGTTCGACTGCTGCCCTGGCCAGCACATTCTCCAGATATCTCACCAACTGAAAACGTCTGGTCAATGGTGGCCGAGCAACTGGCTCGTCACAATACGCCAGTCACTACTCTTGATGAACTGTGGTATCGTGTTGAAGCTGCATGGGTAGCTCTACCTGTACATGCCATCCAAGTCCTGTTTGACTCAATTCCCAGGCGTATCAAGGCCGTTATTACAACCAGAGGTGGTTGTTCTGGGTACTGATTTCTCAGGATCTATGCACCCAAATTGCGTGAAAATGTAATCACATGCCAGTTCTAGTATAATATATTTGTCCAATGAATACCAGTTTATCATCTGCATTTCTTCTTGGTGTAGCAATTTTAATGGCCAGTAGTGTACGAGGTGTGACTATAAAATAAGAGGACTGATACTGTCACAGAGAAGGTACGCATGCGCCAAGGATCAACGGCCAATAGCTGTGAAGCGTGAAGCCTTCTCTGCCGAATACATTATCTCTGGCGTCTGTACACAAATCAGTGAGGACCACAGACATATAGTTTTAGACTGGCAACGGCGAATCTTTTACTGAAACCTGACGTTTGGTGAGGTAAGATAGCGGCGTCAGGAAGTTTGTGTATAGCGCTACTACAATTTTCTGAAACGAAATGACGTTGTAAGCGTTACGTGGTGATCCAAACAAATTCTGCAATTGAGGAAATATTTGCGTACTAGTTGATTTTAAAACGTACATCCTAGAATTGCATTATGAGAAGAACATCAAGTTACATATACACACACATTTAAAGCAAAACGCAGTTTGCGTAAGAATAATGAAATGAATAAAAACACTTGTTACCACGGACAAATAGCACGTTCTATTTACACGAGCACTTTCATAACGAGCATACTACGTGAAGAAAAGCCGAAGTTGATCAAAACTCATTAAAATGCATCATTAAGCTACGTCTGTTTATATTAGATTTATTAAACACCTTAAAATACTCATAAACGTTTTAGACACTGCCGGTATTTCAGGTAATCCTAACTGAAATGGAATTATTTAGGCTACATCGAGTATAAAAGCAAAAAATATGTAAAATATTTCTTGTTATGCTTGCACTGAGATACATTACTTTCCTTACATCTTCCGTCTACTGTACGAAAAATGACATCCAAACACGACGGATGTACTGACCATAATGCCAAGAGTCTAAATGTAACGTAGTTATATCAGTTTATCCCCGTCTCTTACTACTGCATTATGAGTAAATAAACAGCTGTTCACACGCCCTTTGCGGTAGCCGCCATACTGTAATTCTGACACCAGTGATATTGTAGACGGTATTGCCAGTCTAGTAAGGTATGTTTGTGGTGTGGCCGTGGCCATCGTTTATGTAGAAACTGTTATTTTGTTTTTCCCGAAAAATGAGAAGTGTAATAATATAGCAACGAACTGTCGAAGTTTTACTTGGAATTTGAAAAAAACTCCTACTGAAACCTATCTTTTACTAAAATAAATGTATGGCTAAGAGTGTTTATCACGTTCGCGAGTTTTTTAGTGATTCAAGATGGCCGAGAAGAGGTTGAAGATGACTCACGACTGAGGCGCCCTTCAACATCAGAAACGGACGAAAGTATCGAAAAAGTGGGTTCAAAAATGGTTCAAATAGTTCTGAGCACTATGGGACTTAACTGCTGAGGTCATTAGTCCCCTATACCTTGGAACTACTTAAACCTAACTAACCTAAGGACATCACACACATCCATGCCCGAGGCAGGATTCGAACCTGCCACCGTAGCGGTCGCGCGGTTCCAGACTGTAGCGCCTAGAACCGCTCGGCCACTTAGGCAGGCGAAAAAAAAAAGTGGGTGGCGTCGGTTGGGTACTCGATCAGTTGCTGAAATTGTACGGATTGACAAAGAATGCGTAAGATAAATTTTATATAAACAATTAAACATGAGAAAATTCTCACGATCGAACGATAATAACCTCCTGGAAATGTTCGTACTAACTCTTTGATACCGCTGAAAATGGTCCTACCTTCTTGGAGTGAGTGATAACATGCGAAGAATCTGGGATTTTCACTTATGATCCAGGAATTAAGAGCCACCCATCACCGGAAATACCCAGCTTCGCCGAGAGCGAAAAAAGTTCGAAAAATCAAATCAAGACTGAAAGCAACGATGGTAGTTTTTCGATATTCAAGGAATTGTGTATCTTAACTGCGTCACTGAAAATCAGACCATTAATCAGCATTTGTACCTTGAGATTCTTGAGCAATTCCCAGCGAAAATAAGGAAAAAAACTACCGTGATTATGGAATAAAAGGTCATCGGTTCTGCATCACAGCAATGCACAGACTCATACAGCATTAAGTGAAATTTATTCATAATGGATGCAGCTGAAGACCGTGGCTGTTCCTTTGAATTATCTTATTCTGAGAACACTGAGGGAGCGATCTGTTTCACTTGCTAAAAACATTCAACATAGCATAAAATATTTCTTTATTTAAGACAACCGGTTTCGAAAGACTTTACTGTAATCTTCACATGTTAAAAATCTTTTTGTTGTGAAACGTACTCATCTTACGTTGACACTTGGCTGAAGATGATAGTAAAGTCTATGGAAACTGGTTGTCTTAAATAGAGAAACATTTTATGTGATCTAGGCTATTAAATGTTTTATAGACTGTTCCTTTACAGGGTGTAGAATAATAACAACTACGTGGCCCAATAGAAAGTGATTTTATCTAATTCACAGCCGGTTTCTGACATGTGCCCATCTCCGAGTGATTTTACGTTCAATTATATGTTTCAGAGTTCAATGTTGGAGATCATTGTTTAAATGAAAAACAAATAATGTGATGATAAGTAAACAGACTGAAACAATGGAAGTTAATAAGAGACATGTGTTGCAAAGTACTGTAGTGCTTACAATACAGCTGTAGTATCTATGTAGTTTCCACATTAGATTCATCACGTTTTTACAAAAATAACTGGATTTTTTACCCATTAATTGCGTGTTATACATCCTGGTAAATATTTATAATTCGTTGTTATGCCTTTGATGTATGTTAATAACTTCAGAACATTTAACTTGTTTACATAGGAACATAGGGTTTATGGTCAAAGACTTCAGATCTACAAAGTTCGAAGATGTTACACATACAGGAACGTCACAGATATTAGAGGTAATGAAAGTGAAATTGTTACACGATCATGTAACTACAAAGTCATTTATAATACAATATGTGATCAACAGTATCTGGACACCACCAAAAACATACGTTTTTCATATTAGGTGCACTGTGCTGGCACCTACTTCCAGGTACACCTTATCAACGACCTCAGTAGTCATTAGACATCGTGAGAGAGCAGAATGCGGCGCTCCGCGGAACTCACGGACTTCGAACGTGGTCAGGTGATTGGGTGTCACTTGTGTCATACGTCTGTACGCCAGATTTCCACACTCTTAAACATCCCTAGGTTCACTGCTTCCGATGTGATAGTGAAGTCGAAACGTGAAGGGACAAGTTCAGCACAAAAGCGTGCAGGCCGGCCTCGTCTGTTGACTGACACAGACCATCGACAGTTGAAGAGGGTCGTAAAGTGTAATAGGCAAGTCGGCCAGTGTGGCCGAGCGGTTCTAGGTGCTTCAGTCTGGAACCACGCGACCGCTACGGTCGTAGGTTCGAATCCTTCCACGGGCATGGATGTGTGTGATGTCCTTAGGTTAGTTAGTTTTAAGTAGTTCTAAGTTCTAGGGCACTGATAACCTCAACTGTTAAGTCCCATAGTGCTCATAGCCATTTGAACCATTTTGTAATAGGCAAACATCTATCCAGACCATCACACAGGAATTCCAGACTGCATCAGAATCCACTGCAAGCACTATGACAGTTAAGCAGGAGGTGAGAAAACTTGGATTTCATGGTCGAGCGGCTACTCGTAAGCCACACATCACGCCGGTAAATGGCAAACGTCAACTGCCAGCGTGTGTAGTGGCAACAGTAAAATTCGGAGGCGGTGGTGTTATGGTGTAGTCGCGTTTTTCATGGAGGGGGCATGCACCCCTTGTTGTTTTGCGTGGCACTATCACAGCACAGGCCTACATTCATGTTTTAAGCGCCATCTTGCTTCCCACTGTTGAAGAGCAATTCGGGAATGGCGAATGCATCTTTCAACACGATCGAGCACCTATTCATAATGCACGGCCTGTGGCGGAGTGGTTACACGACAGTAACATCCCTGTAATGGATTGGCCTGCACAGAGTCCTGACCTGAATGCTACGGAACACCTTTGGGATGTTTTGGAACGCCGACTTCGTGCCAAGCCTTACCGACTGACAACGATAACTCTCCTCAGTGCAGCACTCCGTGAAGAGCAGGGTGCCATTCCCCAAGAAACCTTCCAGTACCTGATTGAAAGTATACCTGCTAGAGTGGAAGCTGTCGTCAAGGCTAAGAGTGGGCCAACATCATATTGAATTCCAGCATTACCGATGGCGGACGCCTCGTACTTGTAAGTCATTTTCAGCCAGATATGATGATACTTTTGGTCATATAGTATGCATAGAATGGTTGCTGGCAAATCATATAATGTTGTAATCATTGTCAACTTTTTTTACTAACTATTTGTGATGTGGCGATGAGTAATAGTTATGGTTTTTTAGCAATTTCATCAAAGATGTGTAGAAATGACTTGTTCGTAAGTCATTCTGCAGCTCACACAGCTTTGTCTGTTAAGAGGTTTGTAGCGAAGTAGAGCATCCCAGGGTTAGATCACCCACCTTATTCGCCATACCTAGCAACATGTGACTTTTATCCATTCCCTAAGGTGAAATCTGCAATAAAATGAATGAGATTTCAGTCCGTTAAAGCAGTGAAAGAAAAAGCAGCATGTGTCATCAAGGAGCTCACAGAGGAAGAGTTGCAGCACTGTTTCCGTCAATGTAAAATTCACATGGAGCGTTGTAAGGATAAAGGAGGGGAGTGTATTGAGGACGACAATAACGAAATATGTATGTTCTTTCAATAAAATATTTTACAGCAGGATTCCCGTTATTTTGTATCCTCACCCCATATCTTTAATTGTGACTTAAATATTGTGATCAAGGCACTGATTCCTGCCTGTTTTTTGCATTTTACGAACACACGACCACGGCACCCGCGCCATCTGCCAGGCGATGACGTAAATACTCTCATGATGTGTTTCTGATGCTGAGAGAGAGATGGCGCTCGGTACTCATCACGTCTCTGCGCACGCCTTATGGCCTTGTTTCGCTGAGATGTGTCTTGATTTATTTTTTATTTTTTAGAAATTTTATCTGTTGTTGTTGTTGTTGTGGTCTTCCGTCCTGAGACTGGTTTGATGCAGATCTCCATGCTACTCTATCCTGTGCAAGCTTCTTCATCTCCCAGTACCTACTGCAACCTACATCCTTCTGAATCTGTTTAATGTATTCATCTCTTGGTCTCCCTCTACGATTTTTACCCTCCACGCCGCCATCCAATACCAAATTGGTGATCCCTTGATGCCTCAGAACATGTCCTACCAACCGATCCCTTCTTCTAGTCACGTTGTGCCACAAACTTCTCTTCTCCCCTATCCTATTCAATACCTCATCATTAGTTATGTGATTTACCTATCTAATCTTCAGCATTCTTCTGTAGCACCACATTTCGAAAGCTTCTATTCTCTTCTTGTCCAAACTATTTATCGTCCATGTTTCACTTCCATACATGGTTACACTCCATACAAATAATTTCAGAAATGACTTCCTGACACTTAAATCTATACTCGATGTTAACGAATTTATCTTCTTCAGAAACACTTTCCTTGCCATTGCCAGTCTACATTTTATACCCTCTCTACTTCGACCATCACCAGTTATTTTGCTCCTCAAATAGCAAAATTCCTTTACTACTTTAAGTGTCTCATTTTCTAATCTAATTCCCTCAGCATCGCCCGACTTAATTCGAATACATTCCATTATCCTCGTTTTGCTTTTGTTGATGTTCATCTTATATCCTCCTTTCAAGACATTATCCATTCCGTTCAATTGCTCTTCCAAGTCCTTTGCTGTCTTTGACAGAATTACAATGTCATCGGCAAACCTCAAAGTTTTAATTTCTTCTCCATGGATTTTAATACCTACTCCGAATTTATCTTTTGTTTCCTTCATTGCTTGCTCAATATACAGATTGAATAACATCGGGGAGAGGCTACAACCCTGTCTCACTCCCTTCCCAACCACTGCTTCACCTTCATGCCGCTCGACTCTTATAACTGCCATCTGGTTTCAGTACAAATTGTAAATAGCCTTTCGCTCCCTGTATTTTACCCCTGCCACTTTCAGAATTTGAAAGAGAGTATTCCAGTTAACGTTGTCAAAAGCTTTCTCTAAGTCTACAAATTCTAGGAACGTAGGTTTGCCTTTCCTTAATCTAGCTTCTAAGATAAGTCGTAGGGTCAGTATTGCCTCATGTGTTCCAATATTTCTACGGGATCCAAACTGATCTTCCCCGAGGTCGGCTTCTACCAGTTTTTCCATTCGTCTGTAAAGAATTCGCGTTTGTATTTTGCAGCTGTGACTTATTAAACTGATAGTTCGGTAATTTTCACATCTGTCAGCACCTACTTTCTTTGGGATTGGAATTATTGCATTCTTCTTGAAGTCTGAGGTATTTCGCCTGTCTCACACACCTTGCTCACCAGATGGTAGAGTTTTGTCAGGACTGGCTCGCCCAAGGCCGTCAGTAGTTCCAATGGAATGTTGTCTACTCCGGGGGCCTTGTTTCAACTCAGGTCTTTCAGTGCTCTGTCAAACTCTTCACGCAGTATCGTGTCTCCCATTTCATCTTCATCTACATCCTCTTCCATTTCCCTAATATTGTCCTCAAGTACATCGCCCTTGTATAGACCCTCTATATACTCCTTCCACCTTTCTGCTTTCCCTTCTTTGCTTAGAACTGGGTTTCCATCTGAGCTCTTGATATTCATACAAGTGGTTCTCTTTTCTCCAAAGATCTCTTTAATTTTCCTGTAGGCAGTATCTATCTTACCCCTAGTGAGATAAGCCTCCCCATCCTTACATTTGTCATCTAGCCATCCCTGCTTAGCCATTTTGCACTTCCTGTCGATCTCATTTTTGAGACGTTTGTATTCCTTTTTGCCTGCTTCATTTACTGCATTTTTATATTTTCTCCTTTCATCAATTAAATTCAATATTTCTTCTGTTACCCAAGGATTTCTACTAGCCCTCGTCTTTTTACCTACTTGATCCTCTGCTGCCTTCACTACTTCATCCCTCAGAGCTACCCATTCTTCTTCTACTATACTTCTTTCCCCCATTCCTGTCAATTGTTCCCTTATGCTCTCCCTGAAACTCTGTACAACATCTGGTTCTTTCAGTTTATCCAGGTCCCATCTCCTTAAATTCCCACCTTTTTGCAGTTTCTTCAGTTTTAATTTACAGTTCATAACCAATAGATTGTGGTCAGAGTCCTCATCTGCCCCTGGAAATGTCTTGCAATTTAAAACCTGGTTCCTAAATCTCTGTTTTACCATTGTATAATCTATCTGAAACCTGTCAGTATCTCCAGGCTCCTTCCATGTATACAGTCTTCTTTTATGATTCTTGAACCAAGTGTTGGCTATGATTAAGTTGTTCTCTGTGCAAAATTCTACCAGGCGGCTTCCTCTATCATTACTTAACCGCAATCCATATTCACCTACTACGTTTCCTTCTCTCCCTTTTCCTACTACCGAATTACAGTCACCCATGACTATTAAATTTTCGGCTCCCTTCACTATCTGAATAATTTCTTTTATTTCATCATACATTTCTTCAGTTTGTTCGTCATCTGTAGAGATAGTTGACATATGAACTTGTACTACTGTAGTAGGCATGGGCTTCGTGTCTATCATGGCCACAATAATGCGTTAACTATGCTGTTTGTAGTAGCTTACCCTTGCTCATATTTTTTATTCATTATTAAATCGACTCCTGCATTGCCCCTATTTGATTTTGTATTTATAACCCTGTATTCGCCGGACCAAAAGTCTTGTTCCTCCTGCCACCGAATTTAACTAATTCCCACTACATCTAACTTTAACCTATCCATTTCCCTTTTTAAATTTTCTAACCTACCTACCCGATTAAGGGATCTGACATTCCACGCTCGGATCCGTATAACGCCAGTTTTCTTTCTTCTGATAACGACGTCCTCCTGAGTAGTCCCCGCCCGGAGATCCGAATGGGGGACTATTTTACCTCCGGAATATTTTACCCAAGAGGACGCCATCATCATTTTACCATACAGTAAAGCTGCATGCTGCATCTGTCTATCACACATAAATCCCGTTTAGAAAAAAAAAGGAAGAAAAATGGTGTGACAGTAGGGGAGAGTGTTATCCTAAAGGATAGTGTACCTATGATTACGTGATGATTTTTGGTCGGTACTTCAGTCTAGTGACTGATTTCAGAATCACATGAAAGAATGCACACCAGAGATCGACATAAACAGTTCCTGCCATTTTATACACTTCTATTATTGTTAGACATGAGGTTGTCTTCTGTGCAGCACTTGTAAATATGTCGATTTCTACAGATTTAAGTGCTGTGTAATACATTAAATGTACTTGGAATATATTGTTACTTTATCAGTTCCAGTTTTTTAGAGCAAGAAAAATTGTGCATGTTTTCAAAACCAGGCATTTAACTTGTGGACAGCTCAGCCATACTTCGACGGTCGTGCTCCATCTTGTACCATGAAACAGAAGAAGGTCTTTCCCTGTTGTGTACATAGTTCCGCGTAGTCAGCGCGTACACAACTTT
The DNA here is from genome assembly GCF_023898315.1 of Schistocerca nitens. Lineage (NCBI taxonomy): Eukaryota > Metazoa > Arthropoda > Insecta > Orthoptera > Acrididae > Schistocerca > Schistocerca nitens. Next base: position 119,923,887 of record NC_064614.1, on the reverse strand, counting down.
CCCACTAGAGCGCGCCCCGCTAAGCACAACAGCGCAGGCGCAGCGCTCGTCCGTCTGCACACTACGAGATGGCGCTCCCTAGAGACGGACCAAATTCTGCTTCCGCCGATCCGCGTATTAATATGTAACGCAGCCAATGAGATTGCTGCTAACGTAGAACCTTTTCTCCTCGCGGATCACACTCGCGCAGTGATACCTGAACGCTCGAGGTATTATAACGAGTGTACAGACCTCCGATTAGTCAGTCTGCCTTAGTCTGCATTTGTCTGTACCAGTCTATAGTCAAGTTTCAGTCAGCGCCTAATAAGATTACCATATTCCTGTACATAGCCATGAAGAGAAATGTATAGACACTTTGTCAAGTATTAGAGATATGTGAGAATAAGATTAACGTACCAAGACCAAAGGAACTTCAGATTGTCAATTGTAAATAGTATCCAGAATCAAGTTAAGTAAGGTTTATGATTGTTATTATTTTAATAAATATGTGTGAAAATTAATCAAGTTCTGTTTAAAGTTGGTCACCGTCAATCTGCTACTCTAAGCGTCCAAGTGGCATTTCTATCGTCTGACCTAACGGCAGAAGATAAACACGCCACGATAAGACCACGAGACATATTGCTGACACTCGACTACTTCGTTAGAGCGACAAATCAAATAATCTGATAGTGTGTGTACCGAAGGTCTTACAGTGCGCACACCACATTACCGTGGAACGTGTGATATTTGCAAGGTAACTAGGTTTCGTTAACAGCCGAACAGTTTTAACCGTTTTAAAAATGAAAATTTGTATTAATTTCCCATAGCTTTAATTTCAAATTATATTTAAATCGTAACTGCTTTTAGATAATACTTCTGCTTAATTTGACATCACTTAATGATTACTGGTGTCCTGTGGAGTAATAATGTAAGACATTGATGACTATATATAGTACTGGCAAGATTTTCTCGGTTGCAACTCTTTCATATTTGAATACAATATTTGTTCCTAAGCATCTCATTAGGATGCATTCTGGGTGTTCGCAAATTTTTAGATTTTTTAAATCTGAGAGTGTGAAATTAATAGAATTTTTTATGTAACATTTATTTTTCTCAACATATTTATATAGATGCAGCCACTGCCAATAACAATAATAACAACGTCAATACGCATAACTTGTCTCAAATTGTTTTTGTGAAATTTTGTTGTTTTGTGCAGTTTAGGGCAAAAACGAAATATTGTTTAAGCTTTCGCTACTCTCCATTTCGAATTTTTGTGAAATTGGGTGTTTTCGTGTTTCCTCATTTTTTACGACAAATGTTCAAGATCTCTAACACATTTATTCAGGCACGAATTAATTTCCGGGCTGGAAATCAGACACTCTTACGTTGACCCATACAACAACTCACACTTATTATACAGTTCCTTGTAAAAAGTTCGTTTGATTTCATCACTTTCTGACTCGACGAATATGGTCTGGGAGACATTAGTTCCTTTGCGGCTAACTTTTCCTGGTAATTTTCTCTTCTATTAGCACTTGAAACAAATTCAACAGAGTTCATGTTACCACTGCTCTCGAAGGCCGTTTCCCGCACAGTGAACAACCAACGTCCAAACACAAACTGCCGTTTGTGAAAATGACTACATTCAAGTAGTAATGTGTACGAACAAGTCCACTTGACTTGAATACAGATTAGGCGCTGGAAGCCTCAAGGGCCAAAGGCGCACCGTCGTCGACCTCCCATATTTAAGTGCATATGAGAGAAACCAGTGAGGCACCTCTTTGTGAATGTTCATACGTACAATGTGGACCTACAGTATAGATAAACCTGACGCATAATAAGATGAACGGATGTCAGAAGCATGAATTTAAAATGTTACAGTCTCACAAACGCACAAAGTAGGTTTTTCTATCAGTAAAACTATAACATAAACTGATGTGAAATGGCCTCTTTCAAAAATTAAGAATGACTGTGCTGGAAAAACTCTTACGTTATGTGATTTTCAAACAGCTGAGCAAAACTGAACGTACTCAGACAGTTCTCAAAAAATGGCTCAAATGGCTCTGAGCACTATGGGACTTAACTTCTGAGGTCATCAGTCCCCTAGAACTAAGAACTACTGAAACCTAACTAACCTAAGGACATCACACTCATCCATGCCCAAGGCAGGATTGGAACCGGAACCTGCGACCGTTGCGGTCATGCGGTTCCAGACTGTAGCGTCTAGAACCACTCGGCCACTTATTCTGATCATCACTACACTGGCACACAATATTTTTAGGGCAACGCAATCTGACTTTCAATAATCCCTACAAAAGAATGGCCCTGAATGACTATAACCTATACCTTTCATCAATCACTCACCTCACAAAAATCTTCGTTACTCGAATTACTGCAATACAGCGAGCGCCAATACTGCCAGCTAAATAAAAGATTCTAACTACTGAAGGCACTAACTACTGATAGAATTAGCAAATAAAAGGTGTTGATAGAGGACAAACAATTTACCTTATAATGTTGAAAAGTCATTGATAGGAGATTTTGCGCATGTGCAACTGGCAAGACGTAATTGCCTTACGAGCCACGTACATATGGATTTGATAAACAACGAGCACAGTTCATGGCACTTTGTCAATGCCCCCAACTGGTAGGACGCTGCAGCAGACTTTTATCCCAGTTTGCTTGACGTAAATCCCGCTAGGCGGTAGCACACTCTTCGACTTGCCAGTTCACTCACTATATACTAAAATTAGATACAATTGTAAGTAGGCTGTTTAGGTTTTTATGTTGGTAACGCCACATAGTGCTCTGTATGAAAATCGCTGACTGTGCTGTGTGAAATCTGTGGCTGGTTGGACTCATTGTTGGAAAATTCGCTTGTGTAGTGTTGGGCAGTTGGATGTGAACAGCGCGTAGCGTTGTGCAGTTGGAGGTGCGAAGCCAGCAGTGGTGGATGTGGGGAGAGAGATGCCAGAGTTTTGAGAGGTTACTGTAAGCGGACGATCTGGACGTGTGTCCGCCATGAAAAGGAAATTTGTAAAGATGGATGTCATGAATTGATAGATATACAGGGTGGTCCATCGATCGTGACCGGGCCAAACATCTCACGAAATAAGCGTCAAACGAAAAAACTACAAAGAACGATACTTGTCTAGCTTGAAGGGGGAAACCAGATGGCGCTATGGTTGGCCCGCTAGATGGCGCTGCCATAGGTCACACGGATATCAACTGCGTTTTTTTTAAAATAGGAACCCCCATTTTTATTACATATTCGTGTAGTACGTAAAGCAATATAAATGTTTTAGTTGGGCCACTTTTTCCGCTTTGTGATAGATGGCACTGTAATAGTCACAAACATATGGCTCACAATTTTAGACGAACAGTTTGTAACAAGTAGGTTTTTTAAATTAAAATACAGAACGTAGGTACGTTTGAACATTTCATTTCGGTTGTTCCAATGTGATACATGCACCTTAGAGAACTTACCATTTCTGAGAACGCATGCTGTTACAGCGTGATTATCTGTAAATACCACATTAATGCAATAAATGCTCAAAATGATGTCCGTCAACCTCATATCATTTGGCAATAAGTTTTACGACATTCCGCTCAACAGCGAGTAGTTCGCCTTCCGAAATGTTCGCACATGCATTGACAATGCGCTGACGCATGTTGTCAGGCATTGTCGGTGGATCACGATGGCAAATATCCTTCAATTTTCCCCACAGAAAGAAATCCGGGGACGTCAGATCCGGTGAACGTGCGAGCCATGGTATGGTGCTTCGACGACCAATCCACCTGTCATGAAATATGCTATTCAATACCGCGTCAACCGCACGCGAGCTATGTGCCGGACATGCAACATGTTGGAAGTACATCGCCATTCTGTCATGCTGTGAAACATCTTGCAGTAACATCAGTAGAACATTACGTAGGAAATCAGCATACATTGCACCATTTATATTGCCACCAATAAAATGGGGGCCAATAACCCTTCCTCCCATAATGCTGCACCGTACATTATCCAACCAAGGTCGCTGATATTCCACTTGTCGCAGCGATCGTGGATTTTCGGTTGCCCAATAGTGCATATTATGCCGGTTTACGTTACCGCTTTTGGTGAATGACGCTTCGTCACTAAACAGAACGCGTGCAAAAAATCTGTCAACGTCCCTTAATTTCTCTTGTGCCCAGTCGTCGCCATGCAATTCTTGGTGCATAGAAATATGTTACGGGTGCAATCGATGTTGCTGAGGCATTCTCAACACCGACGTTTCTGAGATTCCCGGTTCTCGCGCAATTTGTCTGATACTGATGTGCGGATTAACCGCGGCAGCAGCTAAAACACCTCCTTGACATCATCATTTGTTGCAAGTCGTGGTTGACGTTTCACATGTGGCTGAACACTTGCTGTTTCCTTTAATAACGTAACTCCACAATGGCAGGTGTCAAATCTACGTGTACCATAAGGGAATTGCCAAAAACAGGAACAAACGACGTGCACTCTTTTCTTGTGGGTTATATCCACAATAATGTTAGAGAAAACACTGAAGTTTTCTACCTATTTTCTGAAGGATGTACAGCATAAAACAAAAAAAATGATTAGTTTATAGAAAAGTGTACTGGACGTGCAGAAAATAAAATATTTTCTGAGATTTTTCGTCGCTGCCCTGTGCAAGACCATTTGTTTCTTGTTTTGCCAGGAACTTTGGATTTTTTAAAAAGAAACGTTAAGAAGTGCGATCGGCTTTATATACCCATGGAATAATGTGAAATCATTACAAAGGCGAAACAGAAAGTTCTTCTTAAAATGGTAAAGCTGAATCGAAGTAATGGTGTCCATAACGGTACAAGTAAACTGCACTCAGTTATTAATCTTGCGGACGATGCGTCACTAGAAAGTAAAATATTTCTTTTTCTTCTTCTCAAGTAGTCTTATTCTTATCCTGGGGACATATATATACTGTGCATCTATATACTGGAAGCATTGCAGAGAACACCTTCAGCTTATCGCAGCCCTGACGAAGGAAAGAAAAATACATTTGCAAAGGGCTAACGTAAGTCTTTTTCGAAGGTGTACTATAAGTGTGTCCCGAAGGACAAGTTCCCATACAAAATAAAATATAAAAATTAAGCGAAGTTATCGCTATGTTATGAGTTAAGAAGACACTAAGCTTTCTATGAGGTTATATTACATTGGCCTACTACTGACTAATTTGTGTTAATGAAATCTATTATGCAACTATGGAAAGTAGAGGATCTAATAACAGAAATATTGAATATACAGATAGCTACTCATTCATAAAAGAGGCCTGTCCCTTCCACGTTATTGTTAAAATCTATTATGTAACTCATTACCTTTCCAATCATCATTACTTCTTTCTCTTCAGGTAACTTTAGTTTTAAAATAAAACTTAGTACAAATATTGTTCAGTATTTTTAATGTGTATCTCACGAAAATCAAGTATCAATATTTTCTGGGTTACAAAAAAATTTTCAACACTTTTCTAAAAATGTTTGGGTAATTATTCTGTTTAATATTGAAAGAAATAAAGTGCAAAATTTACAAAATAGTATAATGCGTATTGCGCAAATGTTATTGGATTTCTTTAGTTCAAGAAGTCTCTGGATACTAACATAAAAGTAATCGAAAACAATTAATTGCGAAATTTGTAAATCGATAAATGTAAAACAGTTTTTAATTTTTGTTTTCCAAAGATTCAAACATTAGTATTTAATTACATGCAACAATCCCCGTTTGATTTGTAGTCAAGGATTAGCTTCACATTACTGTTGGAGGTATATTTCAACGACACATACTAGATTCAGAAGATTGGGGCTTATATTAGTGTAAATACGGTGGCACAATTGCTCGCAGTAACCTTGATTTCTTAAAACACTTGACAGAAAGATGGTCAAGCCACAAACTGTAGTTCAAGCGCAAAAAACCTCACTACGATCTACCCTACACAGTATCCATGACGGGCGCTGGGGACCCGGTGAGACCTGTAGTAAGAGTGTTTTTAGATGTGTCTGTTAGGAGCGAGTGAACCAGTAACGGGAGTCTCCCTTATTGCGTTCCCACAGGTGTGGAAGGGGCTGTTTCGGCCGTCCCAGAGGTCTGGCGGGAGGGAAAAATCGATGGTAATGCAGTTACGTGGCTCCCTTTAAATGTCGGGAAACTAATAAACTGGCCAAATCTGCGCTCTTTGAGGGACGGCCGAGTTGACGGGGAGAGGAAATTGCAGCGGGGAAAGTTTGATGGCGTTGCTCACCAGGGGACTCGCTTTAAGGGGGAGCCTCTCCGTGTCTCCCACCCGAAGCGTCATATCTTTAACGTGTTGTATACGTATACACAGTGTTTCAGGCAACATATTTTTCCCAGTAACTTGCAAAATAATATGCGATGCAAATATTTGTTTAGACAAGTAAGCGTAAAAAATTTTTCCGAGGAGTTATTAACATACTTTACACAGGGTGCTAACCAGTAAGTGGGAAACCTCTGGGGAATGGATAGAGGATTTAAGAATAAGCAAGGAATATCAAACGAAGATATGATCAATATTTTCCGTTTTATTAGCTAGACACATTTGTCGTTACATGTTTGCTTCGTTTCTGTCTTATTGCTTCAAATATTCAGCTTGGCTCAATAGCTGTTTTAAGTTTTTAAATGACATCCTCTAATGGTTAAATGAAATGCTCAAAATACCTACCATTACCCCCAATACAATCTTCTAGACGCCATGTCATGAACTGACTAACTCGCTTCCATATTCCAGGTGGCAGGTGTATCTGCTGAAATACTTGCTAAACTCGCTGGCGAAGATTATCAACATTCACAGTAGGTCGCGAATGCACTGTTGTTGTTGTTGTTGTGGTCTTCATTCCTGAGACTGCTTTGATGCAGGTATCCATGCTACTCTATCCTCTGCAAGCTGCTTCATCTCCCAGTACCTACTGCAACCTACATCCTTCTGAATCTGTTTAGTGTAATCATCTCTTGGTCTCCCTCTACGATTTTTACCCTCCACTCTGCCCTCCAATACTAAATTGGTGATCCCTTGATGCCTCAGAATATGTCCTAGCAACCGATCCCTTCTTCTAATCAAGTTGTGCCACAAATTTCTTTTCTCCCCAATTCGATTCAATACCTCTTCATTAGTTATGTGAACTACCCATCTTATCTTCAGCATTCTTCTGTAGCACCATATTTAGAAAGCTTCTATTCTCTTCTTGTCAATATTTTCCGTTTTGTTAGTTACAGATACTTTTGTTGTTACATGTTTGCTTTATTTCTGTCTTATTGCTTCAAGTATCCAGCTTGGCTTAATACCTGTTTTAAGTTTTTAAATGACATCATCTGATGGTTAAATGAAATGCTAAAAATACCTACCATCTTCTAGACGACACGCCTTGGACTGTCTAACTCGCTTCCATATTCCAGGTGTCAGGTGTATCCGCTGAAATACTTGCTAAACACGGGTAAGATTGTCAACATTCACAATAGGTCGCGAATGCACCGTGTCCTTTAAATGCCCCCAAACAAAAGTAAAAATCCAATAAACTGAGAGTAGGAGATCGAGTAGACTAAGATGTTGCTGCTCCACGATCTATCCATTTATTTGGGATACGCTGATTTAGAATTTTCCTTGCTTGCAGAACAAAATGAGTTGGTGCCTCATCACGCATGAACGCCATGTTCTGACGTAAGTGTAGTGGAGCGTCTTCCAGCAAGACATTTCGACGTCCCATTAAATATTCACTGTGGATGCTACAGTGTTGCGACCATATATTAATGGTCAGCTGTTGTTGATGTCTTGTTTCTAAGACTGTACTTCATTACTATTAAATTTTACCTTACCAGTGAATAGTATGATAGAAAGTGTTGGTTCCGAACACATATCCCCAATAACCAAGTGCAGGAAAGTTTTCTGGACTGAAATAAGACCTTGAACACTCTTAACATGGTGTGGATGAAGGAGTTGCTCTCCTAACACTTTCTACACTGTCACATGACTCGTATTCTCAGTTCATGCAGTTTCTCTTGTACTGCTGCAATTATTGTGCTCAATGCGACGAGGAAAATCAGGTGTTCAACACTATCTGGTCTTCCGCAATCAAATGACATTTCCTCAAAAGAATCTGTCTTCATGTAATCTATTCTTAGAAATTTTTCGGGATGCAAACGGTGGCTTCAGACACTTTGGAATTTCCAAGTCCATTCATTAGGTGCATATCTGCCGCGTGCTGACAAGAATACGTTTTAGCTAGAAATGTGCAGCACACACTTCAGCTGCCAGTGGTTGGAAGCGAGATACAACACGTCGCTGTCTGGCTGAGATCGCTGACGCATAATTGTTCAGCGGTGCCCCTCCCAGAAAGAGCCGATTCGATTCCTGGTGGGGGAAGAATGTTCAGTGCACACTAGACACTAGTCGAATAAGAAATGCAGAGTGAGTTTTCGCTACCGATTGTGTTCCCTGCCCTAAAAGGATTTGTTTATTTTTTTTAGTACCATGGCAACTAAGTTGAGATAAGTTTTTGATACGCCCGCTAAACCCGCTGGGCAGAGCAGGTAATAGGATTCTGGAAAGGGCCAAAGGTTGACGTCAGTTTCTCCTTCTAATTGTCATTTATTGTAATTAAATAACCTTTACAACCAAAGCGGCACATAGCTGGACCTTTATCGAGTGCAACTCTTTCACGGCTGAAGGCCTCCAAAAAAGAAATCTCAACAAATCAACAAGATAAAAATCCATTTAAGATAACAATAAAATAATTTAAAAAAACAGCAAACAGATGCAAAGTGCAATACAAATGGCTGAGGGCCACAATTAAATTTCAAAATTTTATAATGTATTACCATAGACTTTTAAAGGCAGAAGGTCAGAATGTTTAACAACAAGAAATCTTAAAAATCAACAAGATTAAAATGCAATTAAAGAGGCAGATCAAATAAATAAAGAAACGTATCACGACTTCGTGGAAAGCCTTAAGGCTAATCGAATAGAACATAGATATGCAAGGTGCAATACAAATGGCTGAAGGCCACAACTAAGTTTCAAAATTTTAAAATATATTACCATAATCTTTTAAAGGCAGAAGGCCACAAAGTTTAAGCTTGGAAGATAAATTTAAAAATTAATTTTTGCAAAATTTTTAAGAAAATAAAGAAATAACCATAAGCCTTGAATTTAAAGTAGCTGACAACAGATAATTAGGCACCGGTGGCACTCAGAAGCCTCCAGGGAGGTCGGTCTGCCCTCGTTCACGTAGGCGAGGCAGGTGGTGAGCCCAACTACACTTGATGCGTCGGAACCCAACCAGGGGCCAGCCACGGACCGACATACACAACGACTTGCTTCCCGTCAATCAGTGCATGAGAACTCAAACGGGCAATGTTACAAACGTGATAATCGCCAGTAGAGTATGTATTAGCTGTCAAAATTACACACCATGTTGGACAGCGACAACAGGTGAGCAAAGGACGCTGCCTGAAATTACGTTAGTGGCCAGGACAGGTAACCAGAACGCTAACGGCCACAAGACAGAAAATTCCACTGGTGCACTCAGATTGTAGTCGACCAAAAAATAGTTAATTGCACCGCATGGCGGTTAAATTTCAGCAGTAGAAACACTCGGTGTTGCTCACAGGAAAACCTCCCCAACAGCAAACCACCGAAACGAACCACCACAACATGAATAGACGTGGGTGACTTTGGTAGTTGAAACCACTACTCAACTTTGACGCCCTGGGCCGGCGAACCACGAAGCTCGTAGCCATCGGACAGCTCCACACACGCTCCGACACTGCGCAGGGGCTGCCAGCGGCCCCAGCCGACTGCACCGCGCGGAGATAACTTCCCTCGTCCGCAAATACCGACCGACTGCCTCCAGACCCCCTAGCTGGAATTTATATGCACCAAACCAAAGATGGTGCACGGCGCAAATATCGATACACATAACGGTTGCCACACGTAGAAGGAAGAAGAACTATCACGTAACTGCAACACAGATAGACAGGGAAGTTCACGAAAATGCATAGTTGGGCGTGAGCACGGCTCAGTTTTGACTTAACGCATCGCAAAGCAAACGTTTGATCAGAAAAAAATACCTTTACAATCAAGGAGTTTATCTGAAAACAGAAAGAAAAGAAGCATCATGATGCAACAAAATTCTCTTTAACTAAGAAAATACAAAAAATTGACCATATGTATATGTGATCCTTTTTGCTTCTTTTTAAGTCCTCTATCCTTTCACCAGAGGTTACTCAGATATTGATTGACACTCTGAATAACTATTTTCCAGAGATAGACAGCAATGAGGTATTTTTTTTTAATGGTACATTATCATTGAATGTGGAGACTCTGAATCCGGCTGATAAAATTTTTATTTATTGCAATTCCAATTTCGACATATAGCCACTGTCAAGTATTCTTAAACAGCCACCAAATAAAATACACTAGAATTAAAAAATTCTGTAACAGATCCATAAAACAGAAAACATAATGGTACTTACGTGAGATGTCGAAACCCATTCTAGAATATTACGTTGTAACACTCTGGAATATAATTACCAGCAGCGTGAAGCCAGATAAAAATGGAGGTATGAATGCACTCACTGTTGCACACATGATGTGAGCACACGCCATGCAGCTAATACAATAACAGCTAACAGTTAACGTGACTACAAACAACGCCCACCACACGTTCCGAAGTATAACGCTTGCATCGCCAGCATTATGGATGTGCGCAATGGCGCTAAAATGGCAAACATGTAAACATACAAAGCTTGTGAGCTAGAGAGTATGTAGAGTCGATATTATACTTTGTAGAGGCCGTTTCAACATCCCATGTTAAGTACCGTTATGTTTTCAGCATTATAGGTAAGTTAATTACTCAATTTGGTGTCGGCATTCGGAATACTTGACAACTATCTGTCGAAACTGCAGTCGGAATAAATAAAACAGTCCATTGTGGAATATCTATTTCGATAATTGTACTAAGGCTCTAGAATCAATCATCAAAATTCCAGAATATAACTGTTTTCCATCATGTAGCTGATGTTTAAACCCTTTATAAGTGGATGTAACTTGATGTACGTACTTGACTGTGTTCAGGTAGATATTTCTAGTGGCGGAACCTTCACGTAAGTGGGGTGCTCAAAGATGTGTCCATTTTCCCGAATGCATACCTCGATGCTTCTAAACGACCTGCAGACGAGATGTAAGCTTTCTGGTGTAGTAGAGCAACAAGATTCCTTCTTGCGCTTTTTAAGGACATGTTCGGTTAGAGTGTTAGAGTGACACTTCCGTATACAAAGCACGCCGGAATCTACAAACAAATGAGGTTCGGCCTCTTACGGATATTCACATTAAATATACAAACCCCAGGTGAGTCCACACAGCGCATCAAGGAAGCTTGGACGTCCGTGACAACAACAACTTTACATCATGGTTCTAAAAATGGTTCAAATGGCTCTAAGCACTATGGGACTTAACATCGGAGATCATCAGTCCCCTACACTTAGAACGACTTAAACGTAACTAACCTAAGGACATCACACACATCCATGCCCGAGGCAGATTTCGAACCCGAGACCGTAGCAGCCGCTTGGTTCCGGACTGAAGCGCAAAGAACCGCTCGACCACCGTGGCCGGCATCTTGGTTCTAGAGACAACTGTAGAGGGTAAAAACTGTAGAGGAAGCCAAAGATTGCACTGTACCAACAAATAACTGAGGATGTAGGGTGCAAGAGCTACTCTGACAAGAAACAGTGCAAGGTCGGAAGTTCAGTCTTAAGTAAGCATCACTTAAAAGTGTAGGGTTAACAATTTTGACAGCAAAAATACACTACTGGCCATTAAAATTGCTACACCAAGAAGAAATGCAGATGATAAACTGGTATCCATTGGACAAATATATTATACTAGAACTCACATGTGATTACATTTTCATGCAATTTTGGTGCGTAGATACTGAGAAATCAGTACCCAGAACAACCATCTCTGGCCGTAATAACGGCCTTGATACGCCTGGGCATTGAGTCCAACAGAGCTTGACGGCGTGTACAGGTACAGCTCCTAATCCAGCTTCAACACTATACCACCGTTCATCAAGAGCAGTGACTGCCACCATTGACCAGACGTTTTCAATTGGTGAGAGATCTGGAGAATGTGCTGGCCAGGGCAGCAGTCGAACATTTTCTGTATCCAAAAAGGCCCGTACAGAACCCGCAACATGCGGTCGTGCATTATCCTGTTGAAATGTAGGGTTTCGCAGGGATCGAATGAAGCGTAGAGCCACGGGTCGTAACACATCTGAAATGTAACGTCCACTGTTCAAAGTGCCGTCAATGCGAACAAGAGGTGACCGAGACGTGTAACCAATGGTACCCTATACCATCATGCTGGGTAATACGCCAGTATGGAGATGACGAATACACGCTTCCAATGTGCGCTCACCACGGTGTCGCCAAACACGGGTGCGACCATCATGATGCTGTAAACAAAACCTGGATTTAACTCTTCAGGCTTTCCCGGCGATCTAATGACATCTTGGGTTGTCGGGTGTTCTGCCGGATATCAGCGTCGTACTTGCACGATATTTCGGTCACGTAGCTCGTAACCTTCATCAGGTGCGACCTGAGACTGCTCTGTCTCAGGTCGCACCTGATGAAGGTTACGAGCTAAGTGACCGAAATATCGTACAAGTACGACGCTGATATCCGGCAGAACACCCGACAACCCATGATGTCAGAACCTGGATTCATTCGAAAAAATTAAGTTTTGCCATTCGTGCACCCAGGTTCGTCGTTGAGTACACCTTCGCAGGCGCTCCTGTCTGTGATGCAGCGTCAAGGGTAACCGCAGCCACGGTCTCCGAACTAATATTCCATGCTGCTGCAAACGTCGTCGAACTGTTCGTGCAGACGGTTGTTATCTTGCAGACGTCCCCATCTGTTGACTCAGGGATCGAGACGAGGATGCACGATTCGTTACAGCCATGCGGATAAGATGCCTGTCATCTCGACTGCTAGTGATACGAGGCCGTTGGGATCCAGCACGGCGTTCCGTATTACCCACCTGAACCCACCGATTCCGTATTTTGCTAACAGTCATTGGATCTCGACCAACGGGAGCAGCAATTTCGCGATACGATAAACCGCAATTGCGAGAGGCTACAATCCGCCCTTTATCAAAGTCGGAAACGTGATGGTACGCATTTCTCCGCCTTACACGAGGCATCACAACAACGTTGCACCAGGCGACTCCGGTCAACTGTTGTTTGTGTATGAGAAATCGGTTGGAAACTTTCCTCATGTTAGCACGTTGTATGTGTCGCCACCGGCGCCAACGTTGTGTGAATGCTCTGAAGAGCTAATTATTTGCATATCACAGCATCTTCTTCCTGTCGGTTAAATTTCGCGTCTGTAGCACGTCATCTTCGTGGTGTAGCAATTTTAATGGCCAGTAGTGTATTAGCTGCTATTGAGTCACCACGTGCATCATGACGGCGACAAGAAATGAGTGTCCGGGAGCTGCAAAGAGCAATCTTCTATGGGACCCATGTATTACACCCCGCGAAATGGACATCGACGACATTCAAGAAATGTTCGAAACAAACCGTTAAGTTGCAGCGTGAGCACCGAATGAAAAATGGCACGCCACAGTGATCGCACGACCAAGATCGACGGCGAACTCCTTGGGAGTTACAAACCGTCCAGGACTTTTAGCTAGGTAAAAGGACGCATATACAGGGCTATTACAAATGATTGAAGCGATTTCATAAATTCACTGTAGCTCCATTCATAGACATATGGTCACGACACACTATAGATACGTAGAAAAACTCATAAAGTTTTGTTCGGCTGAAGCCGCACTTCAGGTTTCTGCCGCCAGAGCGCTCGAGAGCGCAGTGAGACAAAATGGCGACAGGAACCGAGAAAGCATATGTCGTACTTGAAATGCACTCACATCAGTCAGTCATAACAGTGCAACAACACTTCAGGACGAAGTTCAACAAAGAGCCACCAACTGCTAACTCCATTCGGCGATGGTATGCGCAGTTTAAAGCTTCTGGATGCCTCTGTAAGGGGAAATCAACGGGTCGGCCTGCAGTGAGCGAAGAAACGGTTGAACGCGTGCGGGCAAGTTTCACGCGTAGCCCGCGGAAGTCGACGAATAAAGCAAGCAGGGAGCTAAACGTACCACAGCCGACGGTTTGGAAAGTCTTACGGAAAAGGCTAAAGCAGAAGCCTCACCGTTTACAATTGCTACAAGCCCTGACACCCGATGAGAAAGTCAAACGCTTTGAATTTTCGGCGCGGTTGCAACAGCTCATGGAAGAGGATGCGTTCAGTGCGAAACTTGTTTTCAGTGATGAAGCAACATTTTTTCTTAATGGTGAAGTGAACAGACGCAATGTGCGAATCTGGGCGGTAGAGAATACTCACGCATTCGTGCAGCAAATTCGCAATTCACCAAAAGTTAACGTGTTTTGTGCAATCTCACGGTTTAAAGTTTACGTCCCCTTTTTCTTCTGTGAAAAAAACGTTACAGGACACGTGTATCTGGACATGCTGGAAAATTGGCTCATGCCACAACTGGAGACCGACAGCGCCGACTTCAACTTTCAACAGGATGGTGCTCCACCGCACTTCCATCATGATGTTCGGCGTTTCTTAAACAGGAGATTGGAAAACCGATGGATCGGTCGTGGTGGAGATCATGATCAGCAATTCATGTCATGGCCTCCACACTCTCCCGACTTAACCCCAGGCGATTTCTTTCTGTGGGGTTATGTGAAAGATTCAGTGTTTAAACCTCATCTACCAAGAAACGTGCCAGAACTGCGAGCTCGCATCAACGATGCTTTCGAACTCATTGACGGGGACATGCTGCGCCGAGTGTGGGAGGAACTTGATTATCGGCTTGATGTCTGCCGAATCACTAAATGGCCACACATCGAACATTTGTGAATGCCTAAAAAAACTTTTTGAGGTTTTGTATGTGTGTGCAAAGCATTGTGAAAATATCTCAAATAATAAAGTTATTGTAGAGCTGTGAAATCGCTTCAATCATTTGTAATAACCCTGTACAATGATACTGATGTAGCGGGCTGAGGAGAAACGATGAAAGGTGATGGATGCCCAGTGTAATAGCGGCCATGTTGATTCGACTTCCACCGTTATAAAAATGAATTTTAAAAATACTAATATTCTTAATTTAAAAACAAAATCTGAAATAATTACAACGGCAGGTATGAACCTTGAGGTGCTAACGTCACTGTCTGAAAGTCGTCGCAACGCAAAGAATGCAACCGTGGGTCAGTGGTGCCGTTACCTGATACTGACGCGTTGCGCCTTCGTAATTCATACAGTGATGTTGTTCGCATTTTTAATGACAAAGAAATGTTGTAACTTTGATAACGTCTTCCTCTTACAACTTTTCGTCCCACACTGTGAAAGTACAACATTGGCTTTCATCGACGTAGTTATAGGCAACAGAAAAGGACATTACAAAGATACATACATTACAGTTTTTTATTTGTCGATCCCCACATTGGACGCCATAGAAATTTTCCCTCTAGAATTTATAGTACAAGAAAAAGGCCTATGATATGAAGGGCTTATTTCAATAGTGTTAAAAGTCCATTTTTGTTCATTCTGAGATACAGAGTCCTAAAGTGAAATGAGCGCCGAAAAACCTGCAGTTGAGATACCAGAAATATTCCAGCATATGGCTTCTTGCTAGAGATCAACCTTTCTTTCTGTTTGTTTGGATCATTAATTTCCGAAGCATTATAGGCAGATAAGTGGAGGTAATGGACTTGTACCATTGTTGAAATAAGCCCTTCATATTACAATTATGAAAACTTTTCCCAGTATGTCAAGGCCAATAAAAATGCATATATTACGGAGGCAGTTCCGCGACGGGCGAGAGAAACGTTAAAAGACGACAAAACTGAGTATATGTACATATACCGGGTGATCAAAAAGTCAGTATAAATTTGAAAGCCGGCCGCGGTGGTCTAGCGGTTCTGGCGCTGCAGTCCGGAACCGCGGGACTGCTACGGTCGCAGGTTCGAATCCTGCCTCGGGCATGGATGTGTGTGATGTCCTTAGGTTAGTTAGGTTTAAGTAGTTCTAAGTTCTAGGGGACTTATGACCTAAGATGTTGAGTCCCATAGTGCTCAGAGCCATTTTTTTAAATTTGAAAACTGAATAAATCACGGAATAATGTATATAGAGAGGTACAAATTGACACACATGCTTGGAATGACATGGGGTTTTATTAGAACAAAAAAAAAATACAAAGTTAAAAATGTGCGACAGATAGCGCTTCATCTGATCAGAATAGCAATAATTAGCATAAAAACGTAAGACAAAGCAAAGATGATGTTCTTTACAGTAAATGCTCAATATTTCCACCATCATTCCTCAACAATAGCTGTAGTCTAGGAATAAGGTTGTGAACAGCACTGTAAAGCATGTCCGGAGTTATGGTGAGGCATTGGCGTCGGACGTTGTGTTTCACGATCCCTAGAGATGTCGGTCGATCACGATACACTTGCGACTTCAGGTAACCCCAAAGCCAATAATCGCACGGACTGAGGTCTGAGGACCTGGCAGGCCAAGCATGACGAAAGTGGCGGCTGAGCACACGATCATCACCAAACGACGCGCGCAAGAGATCTTTCACGCGTCTAGCAATACTTTTTTTTTGTTCTAATAAAACCCCATGTCATTCCAAGCATGTGTGTCAATTTTTACCTCTCTGTCTACGTTAATCCGTGGTTTATTAAATTTTCAAATTTATACTGACTTTTTGATCACCCGGTATATGCTGCGGTGAGTGTCTCTAACACACAGCGAAAATAAGGTGAAACCACATGCAGATGTCGTGGGGTTGGGCGGCCACCCCCTCATTACAAATGTCGGAAGTCGTACGTAGGCTGGGCAGACTGATAAAACAGGAAAGGCGGCGAACAGTAGCTGAACTATCATCAGGCATTAAAGCTGGGCAGAATACAAGTGTGAACACACGGTACACCGAACACTACTAATGACGGGCGTGTGCCAGTGCTAACATCACGACATCTGCAACGCCGACTGAACGTTGGCGCAGTGGCAGAGCGTCGCACGATCCGATGAATCTCGATACCTTCTTCATAATGCCGATGGGAGGACACGGATCTGTCCTCTTGCAGGGGAACAGCTCTTTGACACCTGTACTGCGCGACGGAGAGAAGCTTGTGCCCTGGGGAACATTCACGTGGGCATCCACAGGTCAACGGCAGCTCGTGCAAGACACCATAACGACCAAGGAGAATCGCACACTGAGTGCAGACCACGTACACCCCTTCATGACGATCACGTTTCCCGACGTCAGTGGCTTTTTTCAGCGAGACAGTGTACCATGTCACACGGCCACGAGTTTGATGGACTGGTCTGAAGATTACAGGGGCGTGTTCCAAATCATGTGCTGGCCCACCAACTCACCAAATCTGAAAGCAATCGAACACATCTGGGATGTGATTGAACTTGGAGTCAGAGCTCATCGCCCCCACCCCCGGAATTTTGCGGGAATTAGGTGACGTGTGTGTACAGATGTGGTGTGAGCTCCCTCCAGCGAGCTACCAAGGCCTCACTGCTTCCAAGCCATAACTCGTCGCTGCTGTTATCTATGACAAAGTTGGACACACTGGCTATTAGATAGGTGGTCTTAATATCATGGGTTAATAGTGTGTAGATAAAAGAAAATAATAATTACTGTCAAAAGAGATAAATTATGTATTTACATAATTGTCAGGTTACCGCCTATTAATATCGTGATGCACGATATTAATTCAATCATTGAAGCGACTGCCTTTCTGAAATATTCTGAAGTGCTTTGTCTTCCAGCAAGCGAGACACAATCAGTAACTCATCTTTGTATAGAGATGGGGCCCCTCCACGCCCGCACCAAACCAAAAGTTCTACTGTCACGTCCGTGAACATGTTAGTTATCTGGTAAGTGGATCACAGGATGCTGGGCTGTGATGTTGTCCGAGCGTCTGGGTAAGACTACAAATTAACACGGTCCATCAGGTGATAGATAGTGGACGAAACGCGAGTGAGAGTAGCGATTTGAACAGCAGAGGAAAAAAGTGCCATGGCTCGTGCCGTGGGAAAAAAAACCTCTGCGACAGTGGGATGGGTAGTAGGAGCAGTAGTGGCTTACTAGCTGCGATAGTTCATGCAAGGTTGGATTTGTTAGTATAGGTAGCATGCATCATTACCGTGGCAAGCGATGGCGATGTGTCCCAGTTGCTGCAGCTGCTACATTCCTGGAACAATCAAGATCGTTATACAGTAGTGGGAGATCGGCCATAGATCATCTCACTGTGTGGGGGATGTGTGGAGCTTGTCTGCATGCAGTGTACGGTACGGCTTCCCTGTGTGGTGCCAGTTATTCGGCAGTGTATTTCAGCTGGATATCCAGTAATGGCGTCTGATTAACAGGGGCTCGCCTGTACCGTTATGTTTGCGTATGCTTGGCCATAGATGTTATGTCCTTACAAGTATGTCTTTTGGTCTTTTATGTTTCCATGTATGGTTGTGGTCGTAGTTCCCCAGATTCAGAATAAACGGGTTCTGCGAATGTCTGGAGTTTCTGTATAGTCTTGTGGTGAGTTTGTGGATTACCTCCGTGAGAGTCTCAAGTCGGTATTCCCGGTGAAGGTCCGCGATGCGTGTGTATCGTGGAGCGTTGCTTATGATTTTGAGTACTTTGTTTTGTATGAGCTGCAGACGGCGCAGGCGTGTAGGCGCAGCGTATCCCCAGACAGGAGCTGCGTACGTCATCAGAGGTCGGATAAGTGTCATGTACATTGACCTCGACACCCTTCTGTTCAGTGTGCTACGCCTGTTGAGCATAGGACAGAGGTGTTTGAGCCTCGCGCTTGCTCGGTTGGTCATGTGTTGTATGTGGTACCCCCAGAGTAATTTCCGGTCCAGCCAGACACCGAGGTATTTGACTTTCTCGCGGAAACGTATTGGGGTGCATGTAGAGTTATTGGTCTGCAGTAGCGGTGTTTGCGCAGTTGCTTCGGTCTTCTAGTGAACAGAACGGCTTCGCACTTGTCGACGTTTACTCTAACACGCCATTTCTCCAACCAAGGCTCAGCCACTCTGAGTGCAGTCTGTAGGCGTGACGTAATGTTTGATGGTTTCCAATCTTGCGCAAGGATGGCTGTGTCATCCGCGTGGATTGCCATCGTTCAATTGTGTGTGCTTGGGAGATCGTTATGTAGAGGTTAAACAGTAGGGGCCCTAGGATGCTTCCCTGGGGTACTCCCGCGTGTATACCGTGTCGTGTTGATTGTTTTCCCTGCACGTCAGTGTTGAAACTCCTGTCTGTGAGGTATGAGTGTATTAGACGCAGCAGCCCGTCGGGGAATCCCGCGTCGCTGAGTTTACGGATGAGGCCGTTGTGCCATAGACGGTCGAAAGCCTTTTCGATGTCCAGGAACACCGCCCCTATAGCTTTGTTTATGTTGTAGCCATATGCTATATGTTCAACGACCCGTAGGAGTTGTTGTGTTGTGGAGTGGTGATTCCTGAAGCCGAATTGCTCCGGTCTCAGGATGTCATTTGTTATGCAGTACCTAGTGATGCGTTTGAGAATCACCTTCTCAACAATCTTACTGAGCGAGCTCAGAAGGCTGATGGGTCGGTAATTTTGTGGGAGGCTGTGGTCTTTCCCCGGCTTCCTGAACATCAGGACCTTGGCCGTCTTCCAAAAGGCGGGGAAGTGTTGGTGTTTTAGTATGGCATTCGTTATGTGTGTTAGGTCCTCAGTTGCTTTATCCGTGAACTCCTGGAGGACACGGTTTTGAATGCCATCATGACCAGGGGCTTTCCTAGCAGCGGAATGCATTATAGCCCAGGAGACTTCGGCTGTGCTAGCATGTCGAATGTCGTCGCGCGATGGTTGGGCTAGAATGCGTGTAACCTCTTGGTCAGTAGCAAGTGTGAACACTGGATCTGATGGTACCAGGTTCGGTGTGAATGACGCTGCGAGTGTTCGAGCCATTAGTTCTGCTTTCTCTTCCGCTGAGTATGCAGGTCCGTCAGGCCCTTGAAGCGTTGGGGTGTATATTTTCTCCCTGGTGAAGTGTCGGGCTAGTTGCCACACGCCAGGTCGTGCGGTGTCCTGCCCTTCGAGTTTTTGGTTCCACTGTTGTGTTCTATGTGTTTGTATTTTATCGTGTATGATGCCCTGTAGCCTGTTAATGTGCCGTTTGAAGTACGGACGCCTGGTGCGCTGCCATTGTCTCCTGAGGCGATTCCTCATTGAGATTAGGCCCAGGATTTCCTGGGGCAGGGCCGCACTGTGTGAGGTGCGATCAGGTATGGTGTCCGCCATTGCGTCCTGGCCGGCGTTAGTGAGGGTTTCTGCTGCCTCGTCAATTTGTGCTGTTTCATTAATTTCGTGTATAGGTGGGATGTGGCTATCGAGCGTTTGCTTGAACAATGTCCAATTCGCACGCCCGTTGTCCGACATCTTGCGTTGTTGCATGTGCTGCAGTGTTTCCTCAATGTACAGTATTACAGGTTGGTGGTTTGAGGGCAGATCGTTTTCAACGGCAACGTTGAGTGTCGCTGTAATGCCCTTGATGAGTGCCATGTCTATCACGTCTGGCCTGTGTCCCCTCTGATAGGGAATGTGCGTCGGTTCAGTCGGCGCTAGTATAATGTAGTTTCTGCCTAGTGAATGTTCGTACAGTTTTTAGCCGTTGGGATTTCGTATGCGTGAATTCCATTCTGGGTGTTATGCGTTCAGATCTCCAGCGACTATTACTCGCGTTGAAATGTTGAGTAATGTGCTGATATCGCGTGTCGAAATGCCTACAGGGCTGTTGTATACCGATATCAGTGTGGTAACCAATATGTTTTACACACTTCCGTCTAGCACGATTATAGAAATCCATCTATTTTTGTCGATATTAAGGACTACGTAAATAGTAAAGGTTTGTCTCGTCTAGTTCGGGCATACAGCAGAAGGGAAGCAAACGCAGGTCTGACGCGGAGGTTAAATTCCAGGGAAATCGCTCAGTATTGACTGACGCCAATCGACGTTGGGAGAACGGGGCGGTCCGCTTCACTAGACGGGCCGCCTGGGTACAAAGCCTGCGAGAGCAATTAGCGCTGGACAACGGGGTGAATCGCGGGTACCCACCGCTGGCCGGAGGTCATTAAACTGATCCGCTCAGGCGCCCACAGGTTCCACATAATGAGATCCGTGCTGCAGATTAAGGCCAATTACCCTCTATAGCCCAAACTGTGCTGTTATGGCAGTGAGGTGCTGTAAGAAACGCAAATTACTCTCGCACAAAATGTTCTAACCATATCAGAGATACACATTTGTTTAGTAAACATATGACGTAACTACACTGCCAAATTGCATCTAATATTTGTTTCGTCTAATATCCTTTGATTTGTCTAATATCGGTTATTATATTTATAGATTCTGTATGTGGGAAAACTAGAGGCCGGCCGGAGTGGCCGAACGGTTCTGTGCGCTTCAGTCTGGAACCGCCAGACCGCTACGGTCGCAGGTTCGAATCCTGCCTCGGGCATGGATGTGTGTGATGTCCTTAGGTTAGTAAGGTTTAAGTAGTTCTAAGTTCTAGGAGACTGATGACCTCAGATTTTAAGTCCCGTAGTGCTCAGAGCCATTTGTACCGTTTGAATTTGAAAACAAGAGAATCGAAGCATTTGAGATGTGGTGCTATAGACGAATACTGGAAAGTAGGTGCACTGGTAAGGTAAGGAATGAGGAGGTTCTGCGCAGAATCGGAGAGGAAAAGAATGTGTGGAAAATACCGACAAGGAGAAAGGACAGGATGATACGATATCTGTTAAGACATCAGGGAATGACTGCCGTGGTACTAGAGGGAGTTGCAGAGGGCAAAAGCTGTAGAGGAAGACAGAGGTTGGAATACAACCAGCAAATAATTGAGGACGTAGGTTGCAAGTGCTGGTCTGAGATGAAGAAGTTGGCACAGGAAAGGAATTCGTGGGGGGCCGCATCAAACCAGTCGGAAGACTGATGACCCAAAAAAAAAAAAAAAAAAAAAAAAAAAAAAAAAAAAAAAAAAAAAAAAAGATTGTAAGCATTACAAAAAACTTACCACTTCATATAGAGAAAGAAACCAATTTATTTAAGAAGTTGTGAAATTTAACAACCCGAAATGAATGTAAAAAATGAGCATTAAATATTTAATACTTCATATTCGAGAAATTTGCAGTTGAGGTTGGACAGCATGATTTTGCGTAGGGCTCCTGTGACAAAATAAATTAAATAAACCACAGAATGAATTCAGGCACTATGGGAACACACAAAAAAGATTTTCAGTTCTCACATGTTAGAAAAAGTACATCAAGCATCACTAAACATTTAGTTAACACGTCAGTTAATAGGTATGAGAGCAGCAGATCAGAACAATCAATGAGAAGCTATAAAATAATTTAAAATATTATCTTTAGACAAATCAGAGAAATATTATTTGAACTCTTTAGGTAGAACGCAAATAACTCATGCTAATTCTTTAAAAAGACGTTTAAGTGATATGTAAACAACAACGCCCACATGGCTTCAACTAAAACATCAGGTATTAAAGTCGAATTTACTTTAACCCTGCGTACAAAATACGTTACTAATAATACTGACAAATTACCAACAGGTCAGAAGTCCTACAAATATTTTCAGCAGTGTCAGTTAACCAAACCGTTAAACTATTTACACAAAATGGGGGTGAACTCGGACCTAAGCACTTAGTATAAAGAACCTTCTTACAGCACCGGAAATATCTCCGAATTGTTGTTCGTATAATCGACACACATAGGTGCTCAGCATACAAGTCCAGTAAGCGCCGATGACTACGGCTCAGTAATCCACTTTGCATGTGAATTCTGTAGACATCAAAGAGGAGACAGAGTTCCCAGGCCGACTTCTACCAGATCGGAGCAGCGTGTTTTTCAAGCATGTAAACTGATAGAATCAAAAAGCACACATATCCGCTCAACCCCTAACCACCAGCACTTGTCCTTGGAAAATGGTTCAAATGGCCCTGAGCACTATGGGACGTAACTTCTGACGTCATCAGTCCCCTAGAACTTAGAACTACTTAAACCTAACTTAACCTAAGGACATCGCACACATCCATGCCCGAGGCAGGATTCGAACCTGCGACTGTAGCGGTCGCGCGGTTCCAGACTGTAGCGTCTAGAACCGCTCGGCCACTGCTGCCGGCGACGTCCTTGGACGGCCATCCTGTTCTTACGAGTGGTTAACGACTGAGAGAGCGTGTATTCCCCTTCGAGGGACGCGAATGAGGCTGTTGGTTAGCTACAGATGGTTCAAATGCCTCTAAGCAGTATGGGACTTAACTTCTGACGTCATCAGTCCCCTAGAACTTAGAACTACTTAAACCTAACTAACCTAAGGACATCACACACATCCATGCCCTAGTCAGGATTCGAACCTGCGACTGTAGCAGCAGCGCGGTTCCGGACCGAAGCGCCTAGAACCGCTCGGCCACAGCGACCGGCTGGTTAGCTACACATGAGTAAAGAAGGTGCTACGCTTTCGATTTCATATCGAAATGCGCACGTGTCATTTATTCTGTTATCGATTCCCCTCATAAACTGTAGCAGTAGAAATGTGTAGTAGTTACGACAAACAAATTGTAAATACCAGAATGTGTAATCTCACCCTGGTTAGACAGATCATTTGTAAACCTTTGGATGTAACAACTTGGGCGAACCTACTGTGAGGGTCGAGATGTGCCTTATATTGGCGCATGCGCAAAAAAAAAAAAAAAAAGCTCGGCACCAGCACGTAGCTGTTTGTCGTGGTGTGTGCTTCTGGAGGAAAGATATAAACGTTCGTGCAAGGCGAGAAGAAATATTAGGGCAGACAACATGAACTGAGTTGAAGATAAAAATTATCAGCGTCGGATTGATGTCCTTTAACAATTGCAGCTGCTAGAATAACAATTGCAAGTAAACACAAGAATAAAAAAAGAATTTCCTCTCGATGTTAAAAACAAACTCGTAGAGTCACTAACATTCCCTGTCCTTGATTATGAGGGTCCTATTCTCCAAGGGTTTTCGTGTTAGAGCTCACGTCGGCTGGAACTGGCGATGAATGCTTGCGTGTGATACACATTTGTGATGTACACTATTTCGGCCATGTCATTCCTGCCTATGAACAATTATGATGGCTACGTGGTGTTAAGCACAGAGACGATCATATCCTGTGTTTCGCCTTTTTATTCATTGCACTCCGTCCTACTAGTCTACAACGCTTACATTGCTATCTGAAAAACACACTAGAAATACCCGTTCTCAACAATGTAAAAATCCATTACACGACACTGCCATGTTCTCTAAATCATTTTCTGTATCAGGAACCCGGCTTTGGAGCATTCTTCCTGAAACTTCAAAAGACAGCTAATGGCCCATCTCCCAGCACAATAGCTATCTCTTCGGCAGCTCAGTCTTGTCTACCCTCCCTCAAATGGTTCAAATGGCTCTGAGCACTATGGGACTTAACATCTATGGTCATCAGTCCCCTAGAACTTAGAACAAACCTAACTCACCTAAGGACAGCACACAACACCCAGCCATCACGAGGCAGAGAAAATTCCTGACCCCGCCGGGAATCGAACCCGGGAACCCGGGCGTGGGAAGCGAGAACGCTACCGCACGACCACGAGATGCGGGCTACCCTCCCTCCTCCATTACTTATCCCTCTCCTTGTCTGCAGGGCTCTAACGATATTCTCTTCTTTCCTAGCAGCCATTGTCGCTTTTATTTCAATGCTCTCCTCTTTCATTTTCCCTTCCACTTCTTCTAGTACCAATAAGGCTTCAAAATTGCTAAACTAATCGGATTTGTTCTTAATGCCTTGATTATTTTATCATTACTATTAGTGTTACTATTATTATTATAGCAAATTATTACTTCTTATTAACAATACAAATTATTATAACTGAAATTGTTATGTAATAACTAATCAGTATCATCCTTAATTTCTCCATCATTTTAGGATTGTTATTAGCGTTATTATTAGCACTGTTATTGCCAATTATTATTTTATTAACAATGCAATTAATTATTATTTTGATTGTTATGTAATATTTTTTGTATGTGTTGTTCCTCTTCAGATGTAAAAAGGGCTCTACGACTGTAATCTGGTCATGCTAAATAAACAATAAACAAAGAAGTATGCAAGAATGAAGAGTGTGCAAATAGTACGTGAGCCGCACAATATAACGCAACATGCCTGAGGTTAAATCTACTATCATCGAACACAAAAGGCTGTTATTTGTTTCAATTTATTTCTGTGACAGGGTGACAATTAGCGTTTTTCTAGATTTTAATGATTTATATCACGTTCAAAGTGTGTAATTGACTGCAAACTACTATGTTATTTGTAGCCTATTGTAAGTGAACAAATTTCATTAAGCATTTCTTTCATTAAAAATACAGGGAGATGCAAAATTACCGGAGCTGCTCCATAGCTATGAAGTTTAGAGCGCACTGCTACAGTTATTAACTTCTATTGATTTTGGTGAGTAGAACATTAATGCCCTTCGTCCATTCATTTTTCTGACATCTTACTTAAATTCAGTGAGGTATAAGGAATGAATTCGAATATGTATGATTAAATGGTTCAAATGGCTCTGAGCACTATGGGACTTAACTGCTGTGGTCATCAGTCCCCTAGAACTTAGAACTACTTAAACCCAACTAACCTAAGGACATCACACACATCCATGTCCGAGGCAGGATTCGAACCTGCGGCCGTAGCGGTCGCGCGGTTCCAGACTGAAGCGCTTAGAACCGCTCGGCCACACCGGCCGGCTGAATACGTGTGATTAAAGCTTTGCAATCTATACTGGTAGTAAAGGGAGTGTTTCCGCTTTCTCAACGTTCGGTCGCAAAAGATAACATTCAGTTTCAAAACAGCTTCATCGTTTCAGTATAGAGTTTCTACAGCATTCTGAAAAATATAAAATTTTCAAGTGGATTGTCTAATGGTAGGTACCGGCCTCTGTCTTACCCTGTGTGTTCTGCGCCGCTGCAAAACTGTGGTGAGAAAAGATGCTAAGCAGGTAGGAAATGGCAGAAAAGCTTGATGGCCTTTGTTCAGTGTGTCGTCGTGTCTTCGGAATTCGATTGCCTTACTGCTGACTTATGAGTTGTGAATAGGTCATGGTTTAAACACACTGTAACTTTTTCATGAGGTAGCAAGTTAGATACTACGATAAAATGGGAATAGATAGCAAACATGTCATTTTGTAACTAATGTAAATCCATTCTAAAAATCTATAACCAGCAAATTAAATAGAAGTAAATGCACAGTTCTAACAGCATACAAAGTTCGGATTATAATCGCAATTTATTTTATATAAAAAAGAATAAAAAAGGAGGAAAACAAATAAGGGCTGTTATCTGCAACTACATATAAACTCCGCTAGCCACCAAGCGGTGTGTGGCGGAGGTCACCAAAGTCATATTTCCTCCCCTCTGTTCCACTCATGGAAAACGACTGTCTGAATGCCTCAGTACGAGCTCTAATTTCCGTTATTTCTGAATGGTTGTACACAGAATGTTATTAAGATTTTAATACCAGGAGAGATAGCATATAAAAATATTTCACTTTATTGTCTGTATTAAGTACACAAAAGAATACATGCACACATATTCCAAAGGATAGTTAGTTGTCGATGCAAACACTGTCTTCTGTCATTGGGTGTTCGTTTCAGTTCCATGTAGTGATCACACCCCACACTCGTCTCGATATTTTCCAAGTACTTCATCCTAAGAAGCTGTCCTCTTCCTATTGTTCACAGCACTTTCCTTCATGAATATTAACGATGGTGGCATTGTGTCTGATGACGTGTCCAACAAATTTTACTTTTCTCTTTACCAATTCCTTTAATATTCTTCTCTCTTCGTTGCCTTCCCCAAAAACTTCCAGATTTGTTTTTCTTTCCGTCCAACTCGTTCTTGTCATTTTCAACCATATCCACATTAGACCAGTTTCTAGTCCATTTCTTTCCAATTCGCCCAAATTTCACTTCCGTAGCTCAGTGTACTCCATACGAACTATTTTGCAGATTTTCTGATTTTTGTATTTATATCTTTGCTGGTTAAAATGTTTTTCTTTGTCTTAAGCGCTTTTTTGGCAATGCAATGCTTCTGTTCACTTCCATTAAGCATATATTGTCCTCTGTGGCTATACTACCAAGGTAACAAAATTGTTTGACCTGATCAATTCCGATGTCATCAATTTTTTTATTCAGAATGAGATTTTCACTCTGCAGCGGAGTGTACGCTGATATGAAACTTCCTGGCAGATTAAAACTGTGTGCCGGACCGAGATTTGAACTCGGGACCTTTGCCTTTCGCGGGCAAGTGCTCTACCAACTGAGCAACCCAAGCACGACTCACGCCCCGTCCTCACAGGTCCCGAGTTCGAGTCTCGGTCCGGCGCACAGTTTTAATCTGCCAGGAAGTTTCAATTTTTATATTGGTTTTTACTCTGCCATATTTTTCCGTACTACCAATACCTTTGTTCTCCGTTTGTCGACTTTTAATTTCAGTAGTTGAAGTTCAATACCCGTGGTCTAGGGGTAGCGTCTTTGGTTCATAATCAAAAACGTCTTCAGTCCCGCGTTCGATCCCCGCCACTGCCTAAATTTTGATAAATAATCAGCATTGGCGGCCGAAGACTTCCGGCATAAGAAGTCAGCCTCATTCTGCCAACGGCCTTGTCAAAGAGGGCGGAGGAGCGGATAGAGGTTCAGGGCACTCTCTTGTCCTAGGGGTTGGAAATTGCCCCTAAAGGCGGAAGAATCAGCAATGATCAACGACATGAGGATGTAGAAGGCAATGGAAACCACTGCATTAAAGACACGTAACGTGTATCCACAGGACATGTGGCCTGTATTTGAAGAAGTGTCATGATGATCTCTCCATTGGCGAAAGATTCCGGAATAGTCCCCCATTCGGATCTCTGGGAGGGGACTGCCAAGGGGGAGGGTACCATGAGAAAAAGATTGAATAATCAACGAAAGGATAACGTTCTACGAGTCGGGGCGTGGAATGTCAGAAGCTTGAACGTGGTAGGGAAACTAGAAAATCTGAAAAGGGAAATGCAAAGGCACAATCTAGATATAGTAGGGGTCAGTGAAGTGAAGTGGAAGGAAGACAAGGATTTCTGGTCAGATGAGTATCGGGTAATATCAACAGCAGCAGAAAATGGTATAACAGGTGTAGGATTCGATATGATTAGGAAGGTAGGGCAGAGGGTGTGTTACTGTGAACAGTTCAGTGACCGGGTTGTTCTAATCAGAATCGACAGCAGACCAACACCGGCAACGATAGTTCAGCTATACATGCCGACGTCGCAAGCTGAAGATGAACAGATAGAGAAAGTGTATGAGGATATTGAAAGGGTAATGCAGTATGTAAAGGGGGACGAAAATCTAATAGTCTTGGGCGACTGAAATGCAGTTGTAGGGGAAGGAGTAGAAGAAAAGGTTACAGGAGAATATGGGCTTGGGACAAGGAAAGAAAGAGGAGAAAGACTAATTGAGTTCTGTAACAAGTTTCAGCTAGTAATAGCGAATCCCCTGTTCAAGAATCACAAGAGGAGGAGGTATACTTGGAAAAGGCCGGGAGATACGGGAAGATTTCAATTAGATTACATCATGGTCAGACAGAGATTCCGAAATCAGATACTGGATTGTAAGGCGTACCCAGGAGCAGATATAGACTCAGATAACAATATAGTAGCGATGAAGAGTAGGCTGAAGTTGAAGACATTAGTCAGGAAGAACCAATACGCAAAGAAGTGGGATAAAGAAGTACTAAGGAATGACGAGATACGTTTGAAGTTCTCTAACGCTATAGATACAGCAATAAGGAATAGCGCAGCAGGCAGTACAGTTGAAGAGGAATGGACATCTCTAAAAAGGGCCATCACAGAAGTTGGGAAGGAAAACATAGGTACAAAGAAGGTAGCTGCGAAGAAACCGTGGGTAACAGAAGAAATACTTCAGTTGACTGATGAAAGGAGGAAGTACAAACATGTTCCGGGAAAATCAGGAATACAGAAATATAAGTCGCTGAGGAATGAAATAAATAGGAAGTGCAGGGAAGCTAAGACGAAATGGCTGCAGGAAAAATGTGAAGACATCGAAAAGCATATGATTGTCGGATGGACAGACTCAGCATACAGGAAAGTCAAAACAACCTTTGGTGACATTAAAAGCAACGGTGGTAATATTAAGAGTGCAACGGGAATTCCACTGTTAAATGCAGAGGAGAGAGCAGATAGGTGGAAAGAATACATTGAAAGCCTCTATGAGGGTGAAGATTTGTCTGATGTGATAGAAGAAGAAACAGGAGTCGATTTAGAAGAGATAGGGGATCCAGTATTAGAATCGGAATTTAAAAGAGCTTTGGAGGACTTACGGTCAAATAAGGGAGAAGGGATAGATAACATTCCATCCGAATTTCTAAAATCATTGGGGGAAGTGGCAACAAAACGACTATTCACGTTGGTGTGTAGAATATATGAGTCTGGCGATATACCATCTGACTTTCGGAAAAGCATCATCCACACAATTCCGAAGACGGCAAGAGCTGACAAGTGCGAGAATTATCGCACAATCAGCTTAACAGCTCATGCATCGAAGCTGCTTACAAGAATAATATACAGAAGAATGGAAAAGAAAATTGAGAATGCGCTAGGTGACGATCAGTTTGGCTTTAGGAAAAGTAAAGGGACGAGAGAGGCAATTCTGACGTTATGGCTAATAATGGAAGCAAGGCTAAAGAAAAATCAAGACACTTTCATAGGATTTGTCGACCTGGAAAAAGTCTTCGACAATATAAAATGGTGCAAGCTGTTCGAGATTCTGAAAAAAGTAGGGGTAAGCTATAGGGAGAGACGGGTCATATATAATATGTACAACAACCAAGAGGGAATTATAAGAGTGGACGATCAAGAACGAAGTGCTCGTATTAAGAAGGGTGTAAGACAAGGCTGTAGCCTTTCGCCCCTACTCTTCAATCTGTACATCGAGGAAGCAATTATGGAAATAAAAGAAAGGTTCAGGAGTGGAATTAAAATACAAGGTGAAAGGATATCAATGATACGATTCGCTGATGACATTGCTATCCTAAGTGAAAGTGAAGAAGAATTAAATGATCTGCTGAACGGAATGAACAGTCTAATGAGTACACAGTACGGTTTGAGAGTAAATCGGAGAAAGACGAAGGTAATGAGAAGTAGTAGAAATGAGAACAGCGAGAAACTTAACATCAGGATTGATGGTCACGAAGTCAATGAAGTTAAGGAATTCTGCTACCTAGGCAGTAAAATAACCAATGACGGACGGAGCAAGGAGGACATCAAAAGCAGACTCGCTATGGCAAAAAAGGCATTTCTGGCCAAGAGAAGTCTACTAATATCAAATACCGGCCTTAATTTGAGGAAGAAATTTCTGAGGATGTACGTCTGGAGTACAGCATTGTATGGTAGTGAAACATGGACTGTGGGAAAACCGGAACAGAAGAGAATCGAAGCATTTGAGATGTAGTGCTATAGACGAATGTTGAAAATTAGGTGGACTGATAAGGTAAGGAATGAGGAGCTTCTACGCAGAATCGGAGAGGAAAGGAATATGTGGAAAACACTGATAAGGAGAAGGGACAGGATGATAGGACATCTGCTAAGACATGAGGGAATGACTTCCATGGTACTAGAGGGAGCTGTAGAGGGCAAAAAATGTAGAGGAAGACAGAGATTGGAATACGCCAAGCAAATAATTGAGGACGTAGGTTGCAAGTGCTACTCTGAGATGAAGAGGTTAGCACAGGAAAGGAATTCGTGGCGGGCTGCATCAAACCAGTCAGTAGACTGATGAAAAAAAAAAAAGTTGAAGTTTATATCTGCAGGTGATTTCAGCGCATGCAGGATATGGAATGCAATTCAGAGAGCCGCCTCCTAAGGGGGCAACAATAATCGATTACTAGTTCGCTGATGCAGTTCTGTAGCAGATTTCATAAGTAGCACTGGCTGGTGAGTGGTGGTCTGACAGTCTCTAGGCAACGCGTGACCGGATGTTGTCAATGAATGAGATATCCGTAGAGAGTGCTTTCCATGTCAACGGTCGAACACATTTTGTATTGCGAATGATCGGGACAGCACGGAAACTATGCTTTATTTTGTTGAAGATAATGTCGTGGAGGTCTCGAAGGTAGGATATAGCCACAAGCCTCAACGTGTCAGAAAAGTGACAGACGATGTAGAAATTACCGGCTATGTTAACCAGAGATGATCCTGTTGTGTAACCAGTGGTACCCCATAATAACGCACGAGGTCTTCGGACCATGTGACGCCGATGAATGGAATGTGACATCATCTTCCCTCTTCGGAGCCTGCTCGTATCACGGCTATGTTCATGGTGATGCTGTAAGCAAAACCAGGTTTCGTCTGAAAAGACGGCGTGTTGTCACTGATGGGTCCAGTATGGTGTATGCTGCCGCGTGAAAGGAAGCCACTGAAAATGGTCACGATGTGATGTTGTTGTTGTTGTGGTCTTCAGTCCAGAGACTGCTTTGATGCAGCTCTCCATGCTACTCTATCGTGTGCAAGCCTCTTCACCTCCGAGTAACTACTGCAGCCTACATCCTTCTGAATCTGCTTGCTGTATTCATCTCTTGGTCTCCCTCTACGATTTTTACCCTCCACGCTGCCCTCCAATGCTAAATTGGTGATCCCTTTGTAGGGAAGCAGCCTACTCACGCTGTAGTAAATTCACATCAGTCTTTCCATTGTGTGCCAGCCAGTCTGCTGTAACTAGCTCTGACGTCATAAATGTTGCGCAATACTTTAAAAATCAAGCAAATAACCTAAAACATTTCTAGCATGTCAGGAGTAATACTAAATTAATGTGTGTCGAATATCAGTTCGATAACTTTAGCCATTTTCGAAATTTGGACGTTTCTCTGTAAAAATCATTGGCGCAACAGAAAAGAGCTAGAGAATTAAAAATTCATATTTAGATTCATTTTTCATAATTATTTAATAAAAACAGTACTTTGGATCTCACAAATTAAAATTTTAGTGGAAATTCATTATTTTCTGGGTTTTGTCTTAAAACTTAAGGAAGCAAGATAGATTAAGTAGGCTAATAAATAAGGCTAGGATGTTTATATTTAAGTAGGTTGGAGATCCGCTATAACTATGAAGATGTGAAAAGTTTCATTTGAATACCTATAAAACTATAGCGATAGCGTATCTCCAAAGGGCCAGTTCAGAGCTCGTCTACTGCGTGCAGTGTAATTAAATTAATTCTCTCGCCCAAAATATTTAACTTAGCCACGTCAAAATTTTATTATCAATACTTACGTGCGTGCTGGATGCACATTTAAATTAAGAGCTTCATCGGCCATCAGCAAGAGAAGCTATGATTTATTAGGTAACTTAAAGTGGTGCATTACTAGCCCAGCGGCTAGTCGGGAGAGCCGATTTGATCAGGCGTTCCCTTAGCCGTCCGCACCGCGGCTTTATACATAAGAACGCTGCGCGAGGAAGTAAGGCCCCAGTTCTCTCCAGACGCTGAATAGCACACCATCTGTGTCGGGAATCGCGTCGCGTCGGTATCATTGCTATAAACGGCCTCGGATGCCGTAGTAAGTTACTCGGAATACGCGTAACCATGAAATCATTTTCGAGTGCAGTGTTAATTCTGGGATGATTTCACCACCTGTGTCGGGAATCGCGTCGCGTCGGTATCATTGCTATAAACGGCCTCGGATGCCGTAGTAAGTTACTCGGAATACGCGTAACCATGAAATCATTTTCGAGTGAAGTGTTAATTCTGGGATGATTTTAATTATCTAGCTTCAGTTTGCGTATGTCGTATTTTCACGTGCCGCCGCGGGACAAATATTCTACCATTATTTAGTGTGGCGTTTGATGAACCTAATCATCAAATTATGGCGAGCATTCACTTAAACATTTAATTTGGACAGTTATAGTTGCATCAGCGCATTAGACTCTGAACTGCTCCGTTAGTCAGATTGTGTGGATTCTTTTTTTTTTTTTCATCTGTGACTTTCAGAATACAGAGAACTAATTTTAGAAAATCGTTTTTGATTATGAATCCCAGACAATCTCCTAATTTCTCAGAGCTATAAGCTGCAGCTATAAGTGTGTTTCTCAGATGAAGTGGGCACTAGGAATTCTAATTACAGGCTTCACGTTTTGCTAATCACTTTCTGGTTGCCAATATTGTAGTTAGAGAGCCAGTGTTGAGAACGGCAAAAGACAGCATAAATAACATTCTAAATAATAGGAAATGAGGTGTTTCTACAACCAAACAAATTTTATGAAACAGCAACATATTTTCCTACCTGCCGCCCCACACCTTGATGCCTCAGAACATGGCCTACCAACCGATCCCTTCTTCTAGTTAAGTTGTGCCATAAACTCCTCTTCTCTCCAATTCTATTCAACACCTCCTCATTAGTTATGTGATCTATACATCTAATCTTCAGCATTCTTCTGTAGCACACGATGTGATAGCCCATACATATGTTATCCTAGTCGTCGCACTGTCTGTGTGAGTACTTTTCTTCCTGCTAGCTCATGGGCTAGTGAAACAGACACTGCCTGCTAATATGATTGAATACCGACATCCTCCGGTTGTCTGAAAGTGGGTGGGGAGTAACATACAATCGCCTTTCCTTCTCAACGCGGTGAGGGCGCTGTGGTATGTGGTAACGACTGAAAAATTCCCGACCCGACAACGTTTATATACTATACACCCTGCCGAGGACCTCTCTGTCCCAGAAGCGCCGCTGTCGACGCCGACATGAACCATTTCGTTTGTGGTACGGCTGCTGACTGCTGGCTCCTCACACGCCGCTTATTGGCACAATTTTTGTGTCGGTTGCCTCAGGCCATAGAGCCCACCGAACTGATTCACCCTGACCTCGCTTACTACCCTGCCACGGTGTATGTTAAAGGTATGGCGTTGTCATACTGTTTTACTGAGGGAGTACCAAAATTCTTAGGTTTTTAGCACTACTTAACGATCAACTGCATGGGTTTACGGTGCAAGGCGTCGAATGGTTCGCTCTTTGCGAATTACTTGGGGTCGTTGTTTCCGCACCCTAAAGAGCTTTCGGGTGTACTAGGTGTGAAAAGAGATTGAAAGTATAGCACAGGGTATCCTAATGTGAGACATCAACGGTAATTATGGGGAGTTTTTCGATGGATTGAAAACGACATGGACACCCCGCCTTGTGGGTGTCTGGCTGCTGCAGACACCCCTGAAAATACATAAATATAATAAAGTTTGATTTTATCCATACTGGGTGAGAGGTCGTGGTTGTGAATGTCAATGTTAAAAAATATATCGGCTCAACCACTTGTTTATAGTGTACAACACTAAGATTGACGCGTTTCGGAAGTCAAGCTTCCATCATCAGAATAATAAAAAGTAAAAGAACCTGTTAAAACTCGCTAAAATGGAACATGCACCAGGCACAATAAAATTGATAATAAAATTAAAATATCGTGTCTACTTCCCTTGTTGCAGCCGTGTCTTCCAAGGTGTATCTCCACATAGTCGTCAAAATATAAAGAAATTCTAAAATGGTGTCGCCTATGGTGTTCAACATCTAACCACATGGCTCTCTCCTCTATCGTCGTAACCGCTCGTGCGTCTTCGTTGAAACCACCCACCACGCAGCCAAACACCACACTGAAACACGAGTGAGCTCACACGCAAGTAAACAAGGAAGTCACAGAGATGTCTAGACAAACAGATAACGTATACATGTTCCAAGGACCTCATGAAATGATGGTATCCTGCCAATTCCTAAAAATGTAATTACTAAAAGAAATCAGTGAAATTTTTGAAAAAGTTATTTGTATCACCAGTTAGCTGTTCATTCAGTGTGTTCTGATTATCCACGCTGTGTATCTTAATTTCCAGGTGTTCTAGTAGATCCAGCTTTTTGCCTTTGTCCTGTCTATGTAAAATAACGAGATCCTGATGTATTCCCAACTGGAGTGTCCCGTTTCCCATATATACGTGGCTACAGCTGACTTTTCGAAATTATTAAGCCGGAAAGCATCGCTATGTTCTTTGTAACGTACTTTAAAGGACCTACCAGTTTGGCCTACATAGCTTGCCTTGCACGTGTTACACTAGCACGGACATTGATAGCAGACTGTAGGGTGTTTCTGGCCAATATACATCTGTTCGTATCAAACACACACTTTAATTCGATGAAAAAATTTCTGAGAATATATGTGTTTGGAACAATTAGGTGGACTGATAAGCCAGAATTTAAGGATGTTCTCCTTAGAATAGGCGAAGATAGGAATATTTGGAAAACACTGACAATAATGAACTGGATGTTAGGACATAACAATCGGGGAATGATTTCCACGGTAATAGACGGAGCTGTAAATGGTAAAAAAAAAGCCAGTTTTCCACCCCATTTTATTTTCTCTTGGACCCACAGCATTGTAGATGTCTTGTAACGAAGTAACAAAATAAAAGACGATAATGTACCAGAATTCTGCAATAATTAATTGCTAGACGTTTCACATCAGCTATTAATAGGGATTAAGATAAATATTTCGAAACGTGGCTGCAGTTAGAAACGAACTGTGTAACAGCAAAATTATAAGACAGCGACAGCGCCACGATGTAATTATTAGCACACAGTAAAACAAATTGTTATTAATTATAATGTTACAACTTTTAACAAAGCGTATTTTGTTGCAGATAGCCTGAAGATTGCATGTGGTGAAATAGGCCTATTTCCAATGTAAAACGTCTAGCAATTGACAATTATAGCAGCATGTTGATACATTACCGTGTTTTATTTTATTCGTATCCTACGGTAGGATGTCGTACGATCCTGCACAGCCAGGTGAATTGGACGTCTGTCCTCTCGAGCGCTAGCCGCGGCGCATCCATGGTATACTGGGTGGTGTTACGTGCCTTCTGTACCCACCGACTCCACGTTCACATGACAGCCATGGGATCTCTATCAACGCAAACAGTAATACAGAAGATAACTAGCTGTGAAATTTGTGCTTGTACGAGGCATAACACAATCTTCTCAGAACCCGTTGAATAACCTTTCTTAATAAACAAAACGCAGAGTAGCTTTCTCCTACCTATTTTGCGCTAACCATTTGCATACCCAAGCACCTGCAAGTTTAGTGTTTGTTATAGAGAGCTTCCATGGCGTTGCAATTTTAATTAACAGCACTGTATATTCAATAGTAATACAGCTATCGTGTCATCATTTTAAGCGCCACTGTCTCATATTATAAGAATTGTTAAACATTATAATCTGCCTAGTGAAAGACGCCTATTTACTACACGTGCAATGTAAAATCCCTTTCCAATGGGGTTGCTGCGAACGATGTATATTGTGAAAGCCAGCCGGTACTGACATTTTTCACTTAGTGTCAACCTTACGTAGCAGATAACACTTTCCGCCATAGCTTTGTGTGCAATATAAGGGATAGTGTTGCATCTCTAGGATAGTGTACCTAGGCACACATGAGTTTCCGTGTCGTTCTTTCAACCTAGTGATCTATTTTAGAATCATTGATGGAAAGAGCACTAAAGACCGCCAAAGCAGTTTCCGATATTTTCAGCTGTTTCTGTTGTTGTGTGACATGAGATTAACTTCTGTGTCGTAATTGTAAATACTTTTAGTTCTACACATTCCAGCACTCTATATTAACGCTATATAGAAGATTAATTCTTCAGTTACAAAATTTTATGATGAGAAAAATTCTATATATTAATTGAGATTACACTCATGTTCAGAAAAACACGCGCGTCCAAGGTCAACATCGACATCGTGACAAAACACAACCCACCGGTTATCGCTATAAACCGAAACTGTGCCTTGTGCAGACGTGCAGGATGCCTCGTAGATGTATGCGCGAACGGTACCGTCAGATCAGTGAGTTTGAAAGCGGCGCATTATTGGCATGAAGGAACGTGATGCGTCCATCCGGGAAACCACTGCTGGTGTGGGACGAAGTGTTTCGTCAGTGCAACGGGTGTGGCCAGAATGGTTGACGGAAGGCTGTAGAACGCGACGAGATGGGTCAGGTCGCTCCACCCCCGAGAAGATCGACACCTCATCCGTATGGCACTCACTGCAGGACAGATTTCCGTCCTCCTTGGCTGTGGCGCAACGGTGGAACACATCGTACACTATTAGGAGAACGAAGGAGTATGTGAAGAACTTTGACTAGGAGAAGAGACAGGATGATACAAAACCTGTTAAGACATCATGGTATGACTCCTACGGTACTAGAAGGAGTTGAGAGGGCAAAACTGTAGAGGAAGACAGAGATTGGAAGATATCCAGCAAATAATTGAGGACGTTTAGCAAGTGCTACTCTGAGATGAAGAGGTTGGCACAGGAGAGGAATCGGTGGTGGGCCGCAACAAACGAGTCATAAAACTGATGATTCGAAAAGAAAAAAAAAAATACACTACTGGCCATTAAAATTGCTACACCACGAAAATGACGTGCTACAGACGCGAAATTTAACCAACGGGAAGTAGATGCCGTGATATGCAAATGATTAGCTTTTCAGAGCATTCACACAAGGTTGACGCCGGTGGCGACACCTACAACTTGCTCACATGACGAAAGTTTCCAACCGATTTCTCTTACACGAACAGCAGTTGACCGGCGTTGCCTGGTGAAACGTTGTTGTGATACCTCGTGTAAGGAGGAGAAATGCGTACCATCACGTATCCGACTTTGATAAAGGTCGGATTGTAGCCTATCGCGATTGTGGTTTATCGTATCGCGACACTGCTGCTGGCGTTAGTCGAGATCCAATGACTGTTAGCAGAATATGGACTCGGTGGGTTCAGGAGGGTAATACGGAACGCCGTGCTGGATCCCAACGGCCTCGTATCACTAGCAGTCGAGATGACAGGCATCTTATCCGTGTGGTGTCACCGCCAGACACCACACTTGCTAGGTGGTAGCCTTTAAATCGGCCGCGGTCCGTTAGTATACGTCGGACCTGCGTGTCGCCACTGTCAGTGATTGCAGACCGAGCGCCGCCACACGGCAGGTCTAGAGAGACTTCCTAGCACTCGCCCCAGTTGTACAGCCGGCTTTGCTAGCGATGGTTCACTGAAAAATTACGCTCTCATTTGCCGAGACGATAGTTAGCATAGCCTTCAGCTAGGTCATTTGCTACGACCTAGCAAGGTGTCATTATCAACTGCTATTTATCTTGTGATACATGTACCGCCAGACCGATGTTCACCAATTATGGATTAAAGTTAAGTATTCCAGAAGCTACGTACTATTTTTGCTACTATAAAGACCTTGTCCTGTTCCAGACCTCACGCCATCCTGCGTGAGCGTAAACGCGTGCCCTTTCGGTTTCCTCATAGTGGCTTGGCTGTCTTGCCACGTCACAACAATCCGTATGGCTGTAACGGATCGTGCAGCCACGTCTAGATCCTTGAGTCAACAGATGGGGAAGTTTGCAAGACAACAACCATCTGCACGAACAGTTCGACGAAGTTTCCAGCAGCAGGGACTATCAGCTCGGAGAACATGGCTGCGGTTACCCTTGACGCTGCATCACAGACAGGAGCGCCTGCGATGGTGTACTCAAAGACGAACCTGGGTGCACGAATGGCAAAACGTCGTTTTTTCGGATGAATCCAAGTTTAGTTTACAGCATCATGATGGTCGCATCCGTGTTTGGAGACATCGCGGTGAACGCACATTGGATGCGTGTGTTCGTCATCACCCGGCGTCATGGTATGGGGTGCCATTGATTACACTTCTCGGTCACCTCTTGTTCGCATTGACGGCACTTTGAACAGTGGACGTTACATTTAAGATGTGTTACGACCCGTGGCTCCACCCGTCATTCGCTCCCTGCAAAACCCTACATTTCAGCAGGATAATGCACGACCGCATGTTGCAGGTCCTGTACGGGCGTTTCTGGATACAGAAAATGTTCGACTGCTGCCCTCGCCAGCACATTCTCCAGATCTCCCACTAATTGAAAACGTCTTGGCAATGGTGGCCGAGCAACTGGCTCGTCACAATACGCCAGTCAGTACTCTTGATGAACTGTGGTATCGTGTTGAAGCTGCATGGGCAGCTGTACCTGCACTCGTAATCCAAGCTCTGTTTGACTCAATGCCCAGGCGTATCAAGGCCGTTATTACGGCCAGAGATGGTTGTTCTGTGTAGTGATTTCTCAGGATCTATGCACCCAAATTGGGTAAAAATGTAATCACATGTCAGTTGTAGTATAATATATTTGTCCAATGAATACCAGTTTATCATCTGCATTTCTTCCTGGTGTAGCAATTTTAATGTCCAGTAGTGTAGTGCGGATAATTTGTGAATTAAAAACCAAATACGAAAACTTGAATCAATCAAAACCGATAAAGTAAATTATACAAGTAAAAAAATCGATATGAAAACAGAACGATTACTTCAAAACGCAAAGCTTAAGTTACGATGAACAAAGGACCACGTCAAAAGGTATTGGTTGAGTATACGCAGTTCATCATGCCAAGAACGGAGAATACAGTAGATCTAGATCAAAGTTCAAACTAACAGAGCTTTCAAACCGATCCAGTCTCAAATAGCATGTCATGCCCAAAAGAGTAGTGTGTATTTGTGTGTGTGTGTGAGAGAGAGAGAGAGAGAGAGAGAGAGACGGAGGTGGAAATGAAGGAAGAGAAAGAGAGAAAGAGAGAGAGAGAGAGAGGGGGGGGGGTGAAAGAACAAGTGGAACAATTCCGTATAAATTCAACAGGATTCCGCATAACAGCATCTGCGTCCAGTAGCAGTTATTTCCATCCGTTTCGTTTCGCTTCAGCATTAGATACGTCTGCCTGTTTCAAAATGAAGGTGCTTTTGCTTTGCTCCTTCTGCGAATGTCGTTTTCATGCTGCTGCTGAGCGATTTTGTTCGTGCTCCATCTCCGTGGTAATATTCAGAGCGATCAATGCCACAACCGCAGCAGGACGTGCGTTAACGTTCAGCTGCACCGAGTAAAGAGGATCTGAACCGGCAAAGTGTTCCAGAACACCGCAGAGACCGAAGCTGCCGACCGCGCTAGAGATTAGCGCAGCGCTCTAAAGTGCTAGAGAGAGCGAACCGGGCGAATGGGGGAGTGACTGTATTCGGTCAGTGCCACTGTTTTGTCAGGTGTTAACCGTGTGTGCCGCATTGGTTGAGCCGTACATTTCACAGAGTAAATGTAACATTACCCAGAAAGCTTCACAAATTTAGAGGGCTAACAATCAGCACAACTGTTCGTTGACGCCATACCAGTGCTTTAGTAAATAACGTGAACATTTTTAGGTAAAAATAGTGCATTATTGGTTTTTATAGCAATGAATATACAGAGTGAGTCGCGTAAGAACCAATACTCTCTTGTTTCGTCAGCAATTTAATATACACACATCAAAAAAAGTTTTGCCTCACCTCGGTTCCGAGACTTCCGAAACCTGTACAGAAAATTGGAATAGAGATCAACATAAACATCATTTCCGCCCTTTTTATTCCTCATTAAAACCACACATTGCATGTTGTACCACCATACAGCCAGACCTGCAGAGCTGATAGTCCAGACTGCTGTACACACCGGTACCTCTAACACCCAGTAGCACGACCTCTTGCACTGATGCGTGGCTGTATTCGTATTGGTATACTACCCACAATTTCATCGAGGCGCTGTTGGTCCAGATTGACCCACTCCTCAATGGCGACTCGGTGTAGATCCCTCAGAGTGGCTGGTGGGTCATGTCGTCCATAAACAGCCCTTTTCAGTCTATCCCAGGCATGTTCGATACGGTTCATGTCTGGAGAACATGCTGGTCAGTCTAGTCGAGCGATGTCGTTATCTTGAAGGAAGTCATTCACAAGATGTGCACGATGGGGACGCGAATTGTCGTCCATGAAGACGAATGCCTCGCCAATATGCTGCCGATATGGTTGCTCTATCGGTTGGAGGATGGCATTCACATATCGTACAGCCGTTACGGCGCCTTCCATGACCACCAGCGGCGTACGCCGGCCCCACATAATGCCACCCCAAAACAGCAGGGAACCTCCATCTTGCACCCGCTGGACAGTGTGTCTAAGGCGTTAAGCCTGACCGGGCTGCCTCCAAACACGTCTCCGACGATTGTCTGGTGGAAGGCATATGTGACAGTCATTGGTGAAGAGAACGTGATTCCAGTCCTAAGGGGTCCCTTCGGAATTTTGTTGGGCGCATCTGTGCTTCGCTGCATGGTGTCATGGTTACAAAGATGGACCTCGCTAAGGACGTCGGGAGTGAAGTAGCGCATCATGCAGCCTATTGCGCACAGTTTGAGTCGTAACATTACGTCCTGTGGCTGCAGGAAAAGCATTATTCAACATGGTGGAGTTGCTGTCAAGGTTCCTCCGAGCCATAATCCGTAGGTAGCGGTCATCCACTGCAGTAGTAGTCCTTGGGCGGCTTGAGCGGGGCATGTCATCGACAGTTCCTGTCTCTCTGTATCTTCTCCATGTCCGAACAACATCACTATGGTTTACTCCGAGACGCCTGGGTTCTTCCTTTGTTAAGGGCCCTTCCAGGCACAAAGTAATAATGCGGACGCTATCGCACCGCGGTATTGATCGTCTAGGCATTGTTCGAATACAGACAACAAGAGCCGTGTACCTCCTTCCTGTTGGAATGATTGGAACTGATCGGCTGTCGAACCGCCTCCGTCTAATTGGCGCTGCTCATGAATGGTTGTTTACATCGTTGGGCGCGTTTAGTGGCATCTCTGAACAGTCAAAGGGACTATGTCTGTGATACAATATCCACAATCTACGTCTATCTTCAGGATTTCTGGCAACCGGAATGATGCAAAACGTTTTTTGATGTGTGTATGTTCGGCGAAGGATAGTACGCAGAGGGGCACATAATTTTCGTTGCATCGCTGTTACCCGTATTGTATGAAAATTTCATGTTTTAAGACTTGGTATTCGAAAGCTCCTGCAAAGTCGAGAATTGGGGTGCAGCGTTTGTTAATTCTCGTAAAAATTTCGACAACTTGACATTAATAGAAATTAACCCCACAATCGGTACATTTGGGGCTCAAAAATCATGGTTTTTCTGGTGTATTTTGACAGTGAATAAAGATATTCGAAAAAGGGAAAACTGTAGTTCCTAGTCAATTGTCTAAAGAATGCACACCTAAAATTTGAACAATTTTCTGTTGTTAGTTATTTAGATAAATATAGCCGACGTTGCAAAAACGCCTAAAAACCGGTTTTTGCTGGTTTCTTTGAAAGGACGGTAACTTTTGATCTCGGTGATGGATAATGGTATCGGGAAAAATTTCTAAGTTCCCCGAGAACGTCATCAAAAGAACATATGGTAAAAATTCCGACGATTTGCCATGAATAGAAATTATAGAAGTGGCACTCCCCACAACTGGGTACTTGTGCTACTCAAAAATCATGGTTTTTCGGGGTTTACTCAGAACCGTGCTTTTATAAGCCGCCTAAGGCCCTCACACCTACGAGTAATGCAAAAGAACCAACCGATTTGCTCTATTTGCCTCGGATGGCAACGCATACGAACTGTCTTAAATTTTGCATTTAATGTATTATCTCCCACCACTGAAATAAAGCTTTTAACTTCACGTCCTGCTCCTTGCTTCGACGAGCAAGCTCGGCTTCCATCCATTACAGATTGTAAGGGATAATTACGGACAACTCGTTGCAGTGTTCTACGGGAAGCAGAGAGGAGCAGTTCGGTACAGGACACTTATGGTCTATCAAGCTGGGAAGCAACCTCAAACTGGTCTTCAAAAGACACTTTGGCTATACCGCACGCGCTTCGCGTGAGATTTGGAATATTGTCTCGCTTTGTTATGTTGCAGGCTCAGTTGGTTAACCTTATAAGTTTAAACTTTCCCGCGACGATGATGGAAAAAAAGGCTTTTGCATACGTTAAGCAAAACTATTATGTTACAAGTAGAGTAGTTTCGTAGTACAAAAATTGGAAAAACTATAATTCACAATATTTTGAGGTAAAAATTACGACAGCGTCAATTTTACATTTTGTAAGTGCAGGAACAAGGGGTTTTTAGCATTCAAGAGCGATTTGAGCCAAAACCTTACGCGGTGTGTATGAGCTTAGGGGTCTTTTTACGTCATCTTGATAGACCACAAGTTGCTGTCCTGTTTCAATTTTATCGTCTCGACTTCACCTGCACCATTGTGGTACGTTGTACGTAGTTACTGTTTACAGTCTGTATATCAAGGAGGAATCCAATACTATCTCTTTTCCCAGCAACAGCATCAATCGCGCGCCATAAAGTAAACCTGTCGCTGTCGGCATGCTATTTGCCCAAAGGCCAGCAAATAAATAAATAAAACCCG
This sequence comes from Schistocerca nitens, assembly GCF_023898315.1. NCBI lineage: Eukaryota > Metazoa > Arthropoda > Insecta > Orthoptera > Acrididae > Schistocerca > Schistocerca nitens. The sequence continues at coordinate 119,880,356 of NC_064614.1, read as the reverse complement.
GCGGACTATCGATACAAACAATTACACGCAGTTATTATGTATCGTAATGCAATCTATGTCATTAATACCCACTGCTTCAACATTAAACGAAAAATTTTGTGAACAAGAATACTACTTAATTCGCTAAAAATGGTGTTATCTTATGTACGACTGTTGTACCTAAATTTTATCCAAAGGCTCTGTATTATCCTATGCCTTGTGGTTCTTTATTACTGCGCTATGAATGTATTCAGTCTTTGGGTAGCAGGTCATTAGAAATACAAAAGTATGACGCGTTGTCATGTGTGTACATGTGGCTTTCTGCACTGTTGAGATAGGAGTCCCTCTTTTCTTTAAGTTTAGAATCAAGTGTTTATCATTACGAGATGCATGTCTGCGTTTTTAGGCGATAACGGAAACGCTGAAGGTAAACAAGCCGCCAGTGTTTCAATCAGAACAAGTAGGCAAGTGAGTCTCCTAGCGCCCTTCCAAGAACACATCGTCATCATCAGCGCTTGTCGCTTGTTCTCATTATATGTGACGGTCGGGTCTGTTGGTCTAGGGGTAGCGTTTCTGAGGACCGGGAGGGCGTGGGATTCAATACCGGTCGGACCACAGAAATTTTCAGTCTTTAACCTAACCTTCACCCCTCCACGATGTGGGGAGTCACCACGGACGACACGTGGTTCAGATTCCACCGTAAGTTGTGGGTTCTCCTGGAAGGGGTACATTAGAGATACGCAAACCGCAGAAGTGGCGTCCAATAGAATTACCCTCGGCAACTGAGCCATAAGCAACTATTGGTATATGTAGCACAGTGAATAGTTTTGTTTTTCATGCGACGGTAATGGCGCACAGTCTTTTAGTAAGGCACTGAACGCTAAAACCTCACCTTGCGACCAAATGTTCATCATCAACTGGGTCCAACCGCAGTAGCATATGTTAGCAATCTACCCCACTACTGATTCATTTAACCCAAAGTCAGCGTCAACTGGTCACCTCTTACATCTAACCGGAATGTTGTAAGTTATATCTAATACAGAATTAACTCCGCTACGCCGGTCCCAAGCCCGGGGCCTCACCATACAAGAGGTGAGGAAGGAGGAGGGGGAGGAGTAACAACCTCATTAAAAAACCAAGGTTCACCTGCCCCGTGTGATAGCACCTTGTAAGGGCTCCTTGCTAGGACTACAGTGAAGACCTCAACGGTAGTGAAGGCGGAGGGAATAGTTCTCGGTACGGCGTAACTAGCGGAAGAGGCAACCAAAGAAAAAAATCCACTTGGCGTCTGTCTTGAAACAAGCGGCTGAGTGGTCAACGTCTGTCCACCAGTGGTGCGGCTGAAAACCATTCCTCGGAGCTAATAACCTCGAGTAGAATCCTTAGGGGACTTGTTCCCCTAACCCAACAAACAATCAACAATGGATACGCACCTTGTAAGAGATTTTACCCCAGGGAGTAACCAATCTCCAATTTCTAAGGAAATTAAAAGTAGGCATTCGGATTCTGGGGGCCTACAGCAATGTGCGAAGGATGAGTCGGAGCATCCTGAAACCTGCCTTAAGCAAGCAACAAATAAAATTAAACACAAAAATATAAACTACTTGGCAACGTTCAACGTAAACTCACTTCTAAAAACAGGAAAACTTAAAACGTTAATAAATTTTATAAAACAGAAAAATATAATGATAACTGCACTCCAAGAAACAAGGTATACTGATGAACATTCATTTGATTCAGAGGGATTCAGAATCTTCAAAGGGAAGCCAGGAAAAAGAGTTATTAAGAATGTACCCCAATTTGGAACAGGATTCATTGTAAACCAAAATATATTAAACTCGATAGTAGAATTTAAATCTGTCAATGAAAGGCTTTCAACATTAACCTTCAAATCAGTAAACAAACTGTATACCATTGTAAACTCACATGCACCAACAAATGAGAAAAACAGAACACAAAAAGAACAAACAGATTTTTTGGCAGGAACTGTCAAACACCTTAGACCAGATTTCATCCAAAAACACAATAATATTGTTGGGAGACTTTAATGCTCAAATCGGCAAAGAACGTCATCACCAATCCATAGTAGGCAAATTCTCTGCACATAAAAGAACCAATGCAAATGGAGAAAGACTTATTAGTTTATGCAGAGAACATGACATAGTTCTAAAGTCTACATATTTCAAAAAACTCCCTAGAAAACAAACTACATGGGTATCCCCGAATCCAGTCTGTGGAGAGAAACAACTTGACCATGTTGCTATAAGCAGACTGTCTGCATCAGAGATACTCAATGTAAAAGTTGCTAAGAGTGCAAGTTTAGATTCTGATCACTATCTATCTGTCGTTAAATTCAAAATTAGACCAATATATAAAAGAAAGAGCGAATATCAACCTAAAAAGTTTGACACTCAGAAATTAACCAAGGAACACAATTTCAGGACACTTTTGGAAAAGAAAACACCTAAAACATGGGAACAACTTCAAAAAGATATAGTACAGACAGCAGAAGAAACCATTCTCCTTACCAAAAAATGGAAACATGCCTGGTGGAATGATGAGTGTGACAAACTAATCCTAACAAGACAACGAGCTTGGAACATTTGGAATGCCAACAAAAATGATAAAAATAGGAACTCCCTAAAAGAAACCCGGAAGCAAGCTTCAAAAGGCCTTAAAAAGATCCAAGTTCAATACATAAAAGACCAACTAGCATCAATAGACTCCAACTTCAAACAGAACAATGCTAGGGACTTTTACAAAACCTTCAAAAGTAACTTAAAGAAATACTCTCCTCCTAGTCTATTTTTCACGGACCCAAAAACGCAGAAAACTGCATACAATAGCGTAGAGAATTGTAGAATACTTGCTGAATATTTTCAAGAACTACATAACTGTTATCCACCGAAAGAAAAATTTAATTTCAATATTGTAAACCCAACACCACCAGACTCCAAGCCGCCAACCACAGAAGAAATAAAAGAAATCATAAAAGAGCTTAAAAATAATAAAGCCCCTGGAGAGGATAATATAGTTGCTGAACTATGGAAGTACTCTAGTGACAACATGATACAGTGTCTATCACAAATACTAAAAGAAATCTGGACAACACACAGATTACCACCAGACTGGACATCTGCATTAATACACCCACTACATAAAAAAAGGGAAGAAAACAGATCATAACAATTATAGGGGAATCTCCCTCTTACCAGTGACCTATAAGATCTTGTCTAAGGCGCTTTTAAAAAGAGCAGAAGAGATACTTGACAAACAGCTAGGAGAGTATCAGGCTGGATTTAGGAAGGGAAGGTCATGTGCAGAACAAATACTAAATTTAAAGAACATAATAGAAATGAGGAAAATCAGGAACTTAAAATATGTAATTACTTTTGTGGATTTTAAAAAAGCCTATGATTCAATTGACAGAAATACACTGCTTGATATCTTAAAAGAATTGGGACTTGATGCTAAAACAACTGCAATAATTAAAGGTACTTTGACAAATACAAAATCGAAAGTAAAATTTAGGGGAGAGCTCTCAAAATCGTTTGAAATAAAGTCAGGTGTTCGACAGGGAGATGGTCTGTCACCTCTGCTTTTCAATTGTGTCTTGGAGAAGGTAGTTCGAGAATGGAGGAAGGCCATCAATACTAAAGGGATTCAACTAGGGAGAAATCCAAAGAAGATCACTGTCGACTGTTTAGCCTTCGCAGATGACATGGCATTGATTACAGATTCACTAGACAATGCCCAAGAACAAATAAGAGAACTACAAAAACAAGCAGCCAAAGTAGGACTACAAATATCCTACGAAAAAACAAAGTTTATGACAAACATCTGTGATGCTCCTCAAAGTATTGCAGTTGACAACAACACAATACACAAAACAGATTCCTTTAAATACCTAGGAGAGTGGATTACATACAATGCCAAAGAAAAGATAGCTATAGAAACTAGAGTGCACAAAATGGAAAGAGTGTTTCATATGACCAAAAACGTTTATAATAAAAAATCCTTGTCCTGGAACACGAAATTAAGACACTACCAAACAGTGGCCAGACCTGAAGCTCTCTATGCGGCAGAAACACTTAAACTAACAAGAAATGGAGATCTTGAGAAACTAGAGAAGGTCGAAAGAAGAATTTTAAGGAAAATACTGGGAGCTAAAAGAAACGATGATGCTGAATACAGGTTAAGACCAAACAGAGAGCTATATCTGAAAACGGAGAAACTAACTGATGTAATGAGGAAGAGGAGACTACAGTTTTTTGGACATATTCAGAATGGATAACAACAAACTAACCAAGCGGATATTCACATTACTCAATAGCTACAAATCCAAGCCAGCATGGTTCATAGAGACTGAAAAGGACATTGAAAATGCTGGAGTTACAATATACACAATAGAAAACAGAACACATTTCAGAAAGGCAGTTCAAAAGGCAGAATTTCAGGAGAGAAAGAAAATAACCAGACGAAAGTGGACTCAAGAAGAAAGGGAACAACACTCTAAAAAGATGAAGGAAATTTGGAAACTGAAGAAAGCTAATACAATGAAGAGTAGCCAAAGTTGATTCATCGTAGCCTCCAAATGGGTTATTCGAAGGAAAAAAAATACAGAATTAACCATTTAGAAATTACTGTAATTAAGAACAGAACCATACAGTTTACATTTGTTCATGAGAAGTGTAGCAATAAATATAAGTTAAGCGGGTGATAGATATAGTAGCAACAACACGAAAGGCAATGGATGAGACATTCATCACCCTTGAACAGACTAGCAGGAACGTGGGATTAAACATGAACGAGCAGAAACTGAAATACAGGATGTCGGAAAGACACGCAAGAATATCATGTCGGCCTCAATAACAGACGAAAATTATACCCTCGAGTGAGATGAGCACTTCAGATATCTGGTTTAGACAGTCGTCGGGCCGACGACACTTGCTATGAAATCAAACGGAGACTAACAGCAGCTAATAGACCCGATTTTGCTCTAACAAGGCTACAAAAAGGCTTCTGACGCATACTAACAACTAAGCCATTTGCAAAGCAGTTATCAAATCAGTGTTCACATAGGCTTCTGAAACTTGAACCCTAACAGCAAAAGAGAAAAAGTGGTGAACGCATTCGAAAGGAAGATTCTTCGAAGAATCATAGGTCAAATATGTGAAAGAGAAATATGGAGAAAGGTATATCATGAGTTGTGCATCATTTATAAAGACCCGCCTATCAGCAGAGTAGTGAAATCATCCAGATTGAGTTGGGCTTGGCATGTAGCACAGATGAGTGAAACAGAAGTGCCCAAAAAGGTATTAGAGTGAAGTCCAGGAGGACAGAGGTCGTGGACAGCAGAAAATCACGTGGAAGGCTGGAGTCATTGAGGATCTCCGGAAAATGGATTGTAGATGTTAGAGAGCGCTGTCAATGGATCGTGATAAATGGCGGAAAACTGTTGAACAGGATGGGCTCAGAATGAGGTTTAGAACCATAAAAGAAGAAGGAGGAGATATAAACTAAGAGCGCTATCAGCAACGGCCATCAGGAAAAGGGTAGAAGAGGGAGGGAAAGACTAACGTATTAAAAAACGGTTAATGAGATGTTAGAAATTCTGAAAAAAGTAGGAGTGAGCTACAGGGAGTGACGGGTCTTATATAACATGTACAACAGCCAAGAGGGAACAATAAGAGTGGACGACCAAGAACGAAATGCTCGTATTAAAAAGTGTGTAACACAGGGATGTAGCCTTTCGCCCATTCTGTTCAATCTGTACATCAAAGAAGCAATGATGGAAATAAAAGAGAGGTTCAGGAGTGGAATTAAAATTCAAGGTGAAAGGATATCAATGACACGATTCGCTGATGACATTGCTATCTTGAGTGGAAGTCAAGAAGAATTACATGATCTGCTGATCAGAATGAAGAGTCGAATGAGTACAGAGTATGGATTGATGTACATCATAGAAAGACGAAGATAATGAGAAGTAGTGGAATTGCGAACAGCGAGAAACTTAACATCAGGATTGATGGTCACCAAGTAGATGAAGTTAAGGAATTCTGCTACCTATGCAGTAAAATAACCAATGACGGACGGAGCAAATAGGACATCAAAAGGAGACTAGCATTGGCAAAAAGGGCATTCCTGACCAAGAGAAGTCTACTAATATCAAATATATGCCTTAATTTGAGGAAGAAATTTCTGAGAATGTATGTCTGGAGTACAGCATTGTATGGTAGTGAAACATGGACTGTGGAAAAACAGGAATAGAATAGAATCGAAGCATTTGAGATGTGGTGCAACCGACGAATATTGAAAATTAAGTGGACTGATAAGGTAAGGAGTGAGGAAGTTCTGCACAGAATCGGAGAGGAAAGGAACATGTGGAAAACACTGATAAGGAGTAAGGACAGGTGATAGGACATCTGTTAAGACATGAGGGAATGACTTCCATGGTGCCAAACGGAGTTGTAGAGGGCAAAAACTGTAGAGGAAGACAGAGATTGGAATACATCCAGTAAATAATTGAGGACGTAGGTTGCAAGTGCTACTCTGAGATGAAGAGGTTAACACTGGAGAGTAATTCGTGGCATGCAGCATCAAAGCAGTCAAAAGACTGATAGAATGATGGCAAAAAAAAAAAAAAAATGAAGTGATTGTAAAGCATTGACCGCCGGGAGTCCCCACCTGAGGAAATTCGGCAGCCGGCTTGTTTTCAGTTGACGCGGTATTGGGGGGTCTTTCGTGTCGATGACGATGAGGACGCTACAGCACACAGTCCCCGAGCGGAGAAAATTTCCGACCCGGCCGCGAATCGAACCCGGGCCAGCTGCACGGCAGTCAGACATGCCGATCACTCAGCACTGGGGCAGACGAAGATAGCGAAGATGGTATTTAAGAAATTAGAAAAGGAACATGATGTGCAAACGAGGGAATATGGGAGCATGTGCTTTGCTGTTTGGTTGGTTGATATGGGGGGGAGAGGGGACCAAACAGCGAGGTCATCGGTCCTATAGTATTAGGGAAGAATGGGGAAAGAAGTCGGCCGTACCCTTTCAAAGGAACCATCCCGGCATTTGCCTGAATCGATATAGGGAAATCACGGGAAACCTAAATCAGGTTGGTCGGGCGCAGGTTTGAACCGTCGTCCTCCCGAATGCGAGTCCATTGTGCTAACCACTGCGCCACCTCCCTCGGTACTTTGCTGTTTGACACAGAGTAAACTGATCATGTCATTTCTCTTAGGGAAACTTTATGAGAGCGGCTGAAGGATGAGCTTCGGCTTTTACTTAAAAGTAACAGGACGTTGCATTGAGAACACAGCGCAGGGTAACTGCGTAACTGTTTCGTGCATGAGCTCGTCTACGGTACCAGACAAGAGTGTTCGATTACCGCGGTACTGAGGTATATGTGCAATGAGGACCCCATGCTCCAGACGTTGTGCGTTGTTTTCACATTGCCTGGCGTGTCAGATACAGTAACGTCATCATCGGAATTTTCCCTGCGTTACGATCGTCAGCTATATGTGTACATGCTGTTCCTTTTAGTTTCCGACTATTATGTATCCAGCTTCAACTAGTTTGGCATATCGGCCTTTTATCTCTCGGAATGAGACAAGGAAATTCCCTAGACCGTCTGCCATTTAATTCGCTAGCAACATTGGCGGCGGCGTGGTGCATTGCTACTGTGTATAAAGTTCCAGTCACCTTGTGCTGCATCTCTTCTCACACGTATGTCTCCTTCAAGTTACTGAAACTCAGTTCTCTGTCTGAAAAAGCTGCAGAAAAAACAGCTGTACATCTCGTAACCACAAGCCATACTAAAATTTGTTTTGTCTGTGGAAGGTTAATAATAGTTAAATGAAAGCATTTCTGTGCGTAAAATTTCACTCTATTACGGTAAGCTTGGATACACCAGTTACCACCAAGTCTTCCTTACTCTAAGCCGTACAAAGTCTGAAAAGCCCACCCGCACACATCATTCAAAAAAATGGTTCAAATGGCTCTGAGCACTATGGGACTTAACTGCTGTGGTTATCAGTCCCCTAGAACTTAGAACTACTTAAACCTAACTAACCTAAGGACATCACACACATCCATGCCCGAGGCAGGATTCGAACCTGCGACCGTAGCAGTCCCACGGTTCCGGACTGCGCGGCTAGAACCGCGAGACCACCGCGGCCGGCCACACATCATTCATAACAGTAACCAGTTTATAGTAATTATTAATTACCCTTCACCGAAAGTTTACAGACCGATTGCGTCTTTTAGAATAGCTCGCTCAAATGTTATAATCGGTCACACATAACAAAAAGTTCAAGTTCGCGAGTAAGCAACACGCCACGCGGAATTTAGTTACGCTAATTTCTGATTCGCAGAGAAACACCACAGCCAATCGGAAATCAGCATCCGGTGAATCCCGCGCATATGTACAGAACCAATCAAGATTTATCGCTTAGTCAGAACAGTAAATTAACATAAATAAATTTTGAAAACCCTCTTGAGAGAACTGCTTTAACGAAATCATAATCTCATTTCCCCAGTACCATAAACCGACGAAATAGTTTGTAACAAATTCCGCGGTACGAAAGACTAACATACACGTCATTCTCGAACATTCCTCACTAGACCGGTTACTTCAATGTACAGTATAAAAACTTCATATAAAACATTATTTCACATCCACACCTTCATTCACTCTCATAACTAAGTACAATGATAATAGTAATTAATAAACAATTATAAAATTAAAGAAACAGTATTTGACTGCAACTCGAAGTGTGTCCGTCAGCTACTGACCTCTACCATATCTAAAAAAAAAAAACTGCAGACACTGGGGTATCTGACGCCACCTGTCGTGCGCGTTACTCACACTGCACGTCTGGTCACTGCCGTTTCGATCTCAATAGACACGATGTAAGGCACTATGCCTCACTGTCCGAGTCATCTCAAGTTCATCGTAATTCTATCGCTTGAGCCTTGTCTCGCAGTTACGCAGGGTCAGCCATCGTTAATCGGATTTGGCATGTTAATGTTTAAGGGGTGGCCGGATGCCCTTCCTGCCGCCACCCTGTGCCCCCCCCCCCCCCCGGGACTGAAATAGTGTACCCCAACTGTCTGCGTCGTGTGTAATCCATGGAATAGTGCGAAAGTGTTCAGATGTCTGCGAGCCGTGTAACTGAGGCGGAACATGGGGACCAGCCTGGTATTCACCTACCGGGATGTGGAAAACGCCTAAAAACCACATCCAGGCTGGCCGGCACATCGGCCCTCGTCGTTAATCCGCCGGGCGGATTCGATTCGGGGCCGGCGCGCCTACCCGAGTCCAGGAAGCAGCGCGTTAGTGCTCAAGGCTACCCTGGCGGGTTCTCAAGTTCATCGTAACTGAAGTCATAATTAATTTTCAACTCCAGTCTGTTACCAGACCCATTTGTTTGATTTACAATCTCTTCCAATAGTTCGCAACATGTTCCCTGCACAATCCTTAGTTGTAGAAAGTTTTCTCCACTAGAAGCCCGCGCCTAGTTTCCTTCAGGTAACTCAGCTAGTACACTGACTGAAAACCATTCCTTTCAGAAATATCGCAATCCTCGTTTTAAAAACCGCCTTCAGTTTGCCGAAACGACTCACGATGTCTTCTGCTGCCCATAGCCGCTCTAACTGACCAAGCCCAAATTCTTCAGCTTGTTTTTCGCCCCTGGACCGCGAATGTTTTATCTGCTCACACATTTGTTTGATTAACGTCGTTTTAAAGCTCCCTTCGGCGTTAATTCATGATGGGTTTTATCCATCATCCATTTGTTCCATTCCTCATTCCCATACATTTTAAGCTGTTTATTTATCAAGACATCAAGAGGTTGCAATTGTGAAGTAAATTCTCCCGGAATAACAGCAAGCTCTGTGTTACCCTGTCTCAATCTCTCTTTCAAAAAAATGGTTCAAATGGCTCTGAGCACTATGGGACTTGACTGTTGAGGTTATCAGTCCCCTAGAACTTAGAAATACTTAAACCTAACTAACCTAAGGACATAACACATCCATGCCCGAGGCAGGATTCGAACCTGCGACCGCAGCGGTCGCGCGGTTCCAGACTGTAGCGCCTAGAACCGCTCGGTCACTGCGGCCGGCTCAATTTCTCTTTCACAGAATTTTTCAAACGACTACTAAACTTCACTAGCACAAGAAGCACTCGCTGAGTAGCAGTCGAGGGTTGAGCATCGCTCCTCTCACTCGCGTACTGTCAGCCATAGGCCCCCGCTTGCACGGGAGTACAAACAGGAGTGTACACCGGCTTTGTTTTTATTAAAACATTGACGGGCACTTGCGTCGAGGTCTTAGCACGGACGGCACTGGGAGAAAATTTTGCATGGCGTCGCCTGGCAGAGTTGTCGTGTCTTCTCGTCGTTGTGGTATGCCGAGCTTGGGTGGCGCCTTGGGGTCGCGGCGGTCTCTTTCCGCTGACGACACGAGGCGCGCTTTCTTGTTGCCGCGGGCCGCTCGGCCGGTCGTCTCGAGCGCCTCAGCTGCCGCAGAGTCAGTCTCTGCCCCCCCCCCCCCCCCAAGGTTAGGGAAAACGTGGGCCAGGACCTGGGAGCCGGCCGCGGAACCGCAGAGAAGGTTTCCGCCGCCGCCGATCAGACCTCCGCGTCCACAAGGAGAATAGGGCCAGCAATGCAGCCGGGCCACCTAACGGTGTCAACGATGGCTGTAACTGGCACCCCCCTGGCAGCACCCCCCCTCTCCGTTCCGGACGTGGCAAATAACACTGCAAAAAATGCCACCCTACACAGAACACCAACAACCTCATACATTGTCAGTACTTGCAATCCCACCCCTCCTAACCTCGTCCTAACCCCGCTCCTGCTTGCCCACGCCACCGACACACTACCTGAATACATTGAATCCATGAAAAATGGCAAGCAGACGACCCGTCTGCCGACCAAAATCCTCCCCAAACCAACCCCCTCGTCTCAGTCCTCCACCCGTTCTAAATACCTTAAATCCCCCCCACACAAGTCCACCACATCAAAGCAGCGGCGTGTAAAGAAGGACAGGAAGGAGAAGCACTCCAAGGGGAAGAAGCAATCCACCACCCCCACCCTAACCAATTCCACACCCTCCGAGGAGCCTGCGCCCCCGACAGCACCTGTCGTCGCTCTGGGAGGGGACCAGGAAACACCGGCACTGGAAGGGAACCGCGTAACCGGGCAGGATTCGGATGGTTTCGTGCTGGCGAGGAAAACGTTTCGCCAGCCGAGGCTTCCACCGGCCCGGGGAGTGGAACCCACCCCAAACAGATTCCAGGCGGTTGCTGAGGAGCCAGAGACAACAGAAAACACAACACAAACACAGAACCAAGTCGCCCACCACCTCCCCCCGATTGTCGCAGAGTTTCCTCATAACTACGAGGAGCTCTTCGAGTTGCTCAAGACAGAAATCAGGGGAGGCAGTTTCCAGGCAAAACCCGCCGGTGGAGACAAAATAAAAGTCACAGTACACACACTCGAACACTACAACACAGTCAAAACACTATTCAACACAAGAAGCATACCTCACTACACATTCCCAACAACAAAGACACGGAACAGGAACTTAGTTATCAGAGACCTTCCAAGACGAGTGTCCCCCCAGGCAATCAAAACAGACTTGACTGCCCGGGGGTAGGTCGTCAAGGTGGTACAGCAAATGGGCAGCATAGACAGTAAGTGGCCGCTGTACCAGGTAACACTCCCTGACATACCCCAAAACAAGAGGGAGATTAAGATGGTCCTGGCAGTGCCTGTCACCACGGAGCCGCTGCGCCGTAAAAACAAGACGGTGCAGTGCTTCAGGTGTCAGGGTCTGAACCACATAGCTGCGCACTGCACCATGCCAGTGAGATGCAGGAAGTGCGCCGAGGCCCACGACACCAGGACATGCACACTCAAGCACACGGACCCACAAATAAGGTGCGCGCTGTGTGGCAAAAACCACACAGCGGGTTACCAAGGTTGTGAGGTCCACAAAAGACACTCACAGCAGGCAAAGGGCGCAAAGGCCGCCCCCCACACACATAAGCTAAACACCATAAACCCCCCCAGACACACAAGAAAACCAAACACGACAACACACACAGACAAGGCCTGGGCTAAACCAAGGCCGGACACACCGAGGGCGACTTATGCTGAAGTGGTTTCTCCTCCGAGGAACCATGAAAGCGTGGCCCAATCATCACAACACCAGACACCATCACGAGAACAACACCGGGAAACACACAGCAACAACGACCAGGTCCACCATGACGGAGGAAGCTCTAGGGAACCCCACACACACTCCCCCCCCCATGGATCAGTTGTTAGGCGTAATGGTGCAGACCATGAACCTCGTCATGGAAATGATGAAGGAATTCAGGGAAGCCCAGAAGCAGAACACACAGATCCTCGTCGCCCTTCAGGCAACAGTCCAGCAGTCGCTCCCCTCTGCGACTTCCTCAGTAGTACCAAAACCCCATCATGAATAGACGACCGAATATTCAAGGCCTGACAATGTGCGTCTTTAACGCAGACGGCATTGTTAATCAAGAGGTCGAGTTCAGAGAACTCATGAAGGAGTTCTCCATCGACATATGCATGATGGGGGAAACCCACCTAAAACCGGGAATAAAAGCGACAGTTCCCAACTACGTTACCTACCGTAAAGACAGGCCAACCCAAGGCGGAGGAGTGGCCATATATGTAAAAAGAGGGATCCCTCACCACCAGGTATTCTTACCAGCTACCAACAAAATCGAAGCAGTGGCAGTGGAAGTAACCACTGCCACTGGACCCCTAACAATTTTTGCAGTCTACCGACCCCCACATGACCAGATAGATGAGGGAGACATAGCTGCTCTAGGGCAAATTGAAGGCAAACTCATAATAGGGGGAGACTTCAATGCCAAACATCCTGATTGGAATTCTAGAGTAACCTCCAGAGCAGGTGCCAAACTGCAACAACTAGCGCACACCCACCACTTCGAAACATGGGGTCCAGTCGAGCCCACACATTTTCCGAAAAACGGAAGCAGGCCCGATGTGTTAGACATAGCTCTCACTAGGAGAATCGCAGGATTTGTGACCGCAAGGACAATCAACAGAATGTCCTCCGACCACAACCCAGTGATTCTGGAGGTCGATGTGGGAGAATGGGTAGCACTCCCACGGTACCAGACGTCATACAAACGTACAGACTGGGAGCGATACCAAGAAACTGTCGCCTCTGATATCGCTCGCGCTCCGCCACCTACTGCTGAAACAGTAGAACAAGCGCTACAAGACCTAACAGGCACCATCTTGCAGGCAGCGGAAGAAGCCACCCCTCCACAAAGGGATGGCCCACCGCCGCAAATACAGCTCCCGGAACACTTGCTAGCTCAAATTCGACATAAGAACAGAGTGGCAAAAGAGTGGAAGATCACCAGAAATCAGGCCACCAGGAGGCTGCTCAATCGTCTACAGAGAGAACTGAAGGTAGCGCTCAATGAGCACAGAAACCAGCAATGGCAAAACCGCCTCACAGCTCTCAAAGTAGACGATCATACTCTATGGCAAGCGACCAAACAGTTTACAAAACGACGCGCTAGGATGCCGCCACTGCATGGCGAGCGGGGACTGGTCTACAGCCATGCTGGAAAGGCCAACGCCCTCGCCGACTCCTTCGAGAAGCAGTTCCAAGCGGCAGAACCCCAGGATGATGAGCATGAAAGAGTGGTCCGTCGTCAACTGGCCGTCTTCCTCAATGCTGAGGAGGACCCAGAAGACGAACCCACAGTTTTTGCCCCCGAGGACGTGGCAAGAGTAATCAGGTCCCTCCCTACAAAAAAGGCACCAGGGCACGACAGTGTCACTAATCAGTTAGTAAAAAATCTCCCACCCACAGCAATCACACACCTCGCGAACGTCCTCAACGAGATTACTCGATCCCGTGTTTTCCCAGCTTGCTGGAAACATGCGGAAGTGGTCGCGATACACAAACCAGGGAAAGACCCTCTATTCCCGCAGCACTACAGGCCGATTAGCCTCTTGCCAACTCTCAGCAAGATCTATGAGCGCCTCCTGCTAAGACCCATACAAGAACATATTACCAGAGAGCAAATTCTGCCGGATTTCCAATTTGGGTTCCGGCAGAACCACTCTGCCCCACAACAGGTCATGAGAATGGTCGAAGCAGCCACAGAGGGCTTCAACCACAGAGGCTACTGCGGGATAGTGCTACTAGACGTAGCCAAAGCCTTTGATTCAGTATGGCATAGAGGGCTACTCTACAAGTTGTACACACAAGGGTTTCCTGGGAGTATAGTTCAGCTCATCAAGAGCTATCTCACAAATAGGACTTTCTCCGTCAAAGTAGAAACTGCCACCTCCACCAGAAGGCGTATTCGTGCCGGGGTGCCGCAGGGATCGGTCCTGGGGCCCGTATTGTACAGTTTGTACACTGCGGACACACCAACGGCCCCCCTGGTACACACTGCACAGTACGCTGACGATACAGCCTTCTACACGAGAAACGCGAACAAGGACCTGGTCATCCGTAGGCTACAAAAGGTTTTAGATGACACAGAAACTTGGGCCCGTCGCTGGCGCGTCACCATCAACTCTGAGAAGACGCAGGCAATGCTGATTACCCGCAGGCTCGGAAGGCGCGAACCTCCCCAACGTCCCCCCCTCCACCTTCACCTAAATGGAATCCAACTCCCCTGGCGCAGAACCGCCAAGTACCTTGGCGTAACCTTGGACTCTCGTCTTACGTGGAAACCCCACATAGACGAGATCCACAGGAAGGTCTGCGCCAGAATGTCCATCCTATACCCTATCCTGAACGCAACCAGCTCCCTTCCCTGCCCAGTAGCAGTAAATGTTTACCAGGCCCTGATCCGGCCAGTAATGGAGTATGCGTGCCCTGTCTGGGGATACGCGGCAAAGCAGCACCTGGACAAACTCCAGAGGCTGCAGAACCGCGTCCTCAGAAGGGCACTGCACCTACCTCTCGGATTCCCCACAGACGACTTACACGCCGCAGCCGAAATCCCACTCCTGAGAGAGCGTTTCCAGGATCTGGCAAGGGCCTTCTATGAGGATTCTTCCAGATCCGGAAACGCGCTCATCCATTCCCTAGGTCGGTATGACATGTCCCGCGATAAGCATAAGCGCCCTATGACGATCTTCGACGATTAAGTCGAAGAGAAAATCCCAATACCCAATCCCTAATCCAGTTCCTTCCCATATAACACCAATCTTTTCGCCTACCCCAGGCAAGTACCAGACTCACTCACAACAAACATCACAAGTCACAGACACCAAAAAACTATAGAAAAATCACACACACACGTTCACAGGGGAGTAAAAGCCGAAAGGCTACAAACTCCCCCTCACACTTCCCCAAAGAGGGGAAAGTAATAGATGTGAGCAGCAGCAGCAGCACAAGAAGATAATCCTTCTTCAACAAAGCACCTTTGCTTCTCTCTCACACACTGTTAATTCATAATTTCATACTAGCCTCGTCCATCCAACCCTTGCCATGTATTCGAGCAACAACACCGGGCGGTATTCCAGAAGGTTTTGGCTTTGTTTTGCGCTTGAAAATGATAATTGTTTAAGTTTAGTACCGTCAGCTCATTATGAATGGTCAACACTGTGTGCATTCTTTCATATCGACTGGTTTTATAGTTAGCGTTTTAGCTCCTTTCATGGCAGCAGTTCTCTTACTCGGCACATCACATGTCGGGTTGCATGAAATCAGGCGAAATCTCTCTGCAGCACCCACACTTGGCAAGAGATGATATTTTGTAGGCATATTCACGTACTCAGTGCGCGCTCAGAACTGCCAAGTGCAAGGTGACGCGATCAACGGGCATACTGACATACTGCCCAAAACATCTGAGCAAAGTTTCACCGGATTTTCACTCTGATTTCCATTTCACAACCGGTCGGATCTTGCTTTCTGGACATCCCTCGTATATTTCTCCGCTTAGAGACACTCATTCTTTTCTTGTCGAAAATCTCTATCAGTTTACTGGGATAGGTAGCATGATGTGACGTGTGGTCTTAGATGTTTCACACATACGTTTCATCTATGGATTCGAGGGATAATTGGGGCATCTTACAAGTTTGTTAAGCAAGTAATGAATCACTTATACACCACATTTGGCGGAAATTACTCCAGGCGCTCTTGAGTTACGCTTTTATGTTCTCCTTTCCTACCCCACAGTTTGCTATAGACACACTAGGGATATCTTAGCGTTACAGAAATTCGTTTTTTCTGTGTATCAAGTCAGACATGTGCCAAGTCTGGTAGATATTTCATCAGATGTTATAGAGATATTCTGATACGTCACTGTCTCTACATTCCCTACTTGTCTCCCCACCCCTAAGGACGTAACGTCATCGTGATCGTCACCAGTGGGCCTAGTGACCCAGAAAACTATAGATTCGACAGTAATATCAGTCGTTTCGGTTTCTCATCCCTACCCCATCCCTAGGGGTGGTAGGGGTATATTACCTGCAAATTATTTTTACACAAATAATGAATGATGTAATATAAAATCTGACAAATTGTTCCACACCTTTCTGAGTTAAGCCTCTATGTCACACTCTTTTCACCTCTACATGCACCCGTACGCGAGGAGGGCGGTCCTTATCACCACAGTACTTAAGGAAACCTGGTTTCGCAGGACAGAGCCGATCAGGTTGGGGAAAGGGGCCAAGGTCAATTACTGTTAGTTACACAAGAAGACACACAACTTTATTCCTCAAACCAATGCACAGTTTTCTCTTTAAAACAACAAAGGTCAATTCACGGCTAAGGGCCCAAGTAACTTCTCCAGAATAAGTTTAAATGACTGATTTTAAAACACCAGGATTTAGAGTAACGGCTGAAGGCCTTAATTAAGAAAAATTGCAATATCTTCTCGGCTAAAGGCCGAAATTATATTTCAGATCAGCTAAGGAAATTCTTTAAAAGCCAAGCGTTTACAAATTCCGGCTAAAGGCCATATTAGGGAAAATTCAAGTTAATTCTTTGGCTGAAAGCGCAATTAAATTTTTTTTTACATAATAAAAGAGAGGCTATAAAGGTAAGCTTTTACACAGTGCAACAGAAAAGCATCTTACGAAAATTAGAAGTATCTTGTCGGCTGAAGGCGCAAACAACTACTCAAGAATAATTAAAGACAAGCTTAAAATAAACATTTACAGAACACGGCTGAAGGCCGTTTGAAGAATTCCAGATAATTAAAGAGAAACCTTACAGAGAAGGATTTACATATTAAAGCCACAGATTCTGAAACAAACTCGTCTGAAGGCTTAAATACAGAACTACAAGAATTTTAAAAGAAACACGGCTGAAGGTAGAATCTTAAAATAGTTGTCATGAAGTTCGGCGCCAGCCGGAGTGGCCGAGCGGTCCTAGGCGCTGCAGTCTGGAACCGCGCGACCGCTACTGTCGCAGGTTCGAATCCTGCCTCGGACATGGGTGTGTGTGATGTCCTTAGGTTAGCCTAATCAATTCCCTTCCACCCGACACACTCGCTGCGCTATTTCAACCGACCGACTGACTACTCCAGTACGCCGACAGCATTCATCTGCTCAGTGGAAATCACAGAAGCTACACACGGTTCCACGTAAACACACTTGCACAAGAACCCGAACAATCGTAAAAGAAATCGCTGTGGAACAACAAGGACGAATCAGTCTGACATACACAGAGTATCCACAAGCGGTCGGCGACCAAATACACGTCGTCCGGTGAGACGACCGAACGTACGACCAGCCCAGGTCATTCCCACTCAAGTTACGTGTGTCGGAAACGGTCGGGCGATTCTTGGCTGTCCGTAGCTGACTGCAGCTCCAACCCGACTCAACTCCATGTCCGTTCGGAACTCGGAGACACCGCGACCCGGGCACACTGGCTCGGACCCATTCATGCAGAGGTAACTCTTGCCCAGTGGCCACGACATCTCCGCGCAGGGAAGGAACCGACCCACGTCCGGCACGATGACCAAGTGACGAGGCCCAGAAACGGTCAAAAGACCAAATACACGTCGCCCAATGAGACGAGCAACCGAACAACCAACGGTCGGCCCACTCCAATCTCCTTCCGTCGGACAGTTCATGCGTGTTGCCAGCGGTCGGCAAGTACTGGCTGTCCGCCCCTCACTGGAGCTCCGTTCCCGACTCAACTTCAGTGCTACTGCGTTCCGACTGAGCTCCCAACTCAACTCCAGTCATACGACGACCCGGAAATACAATCGGTCGCTCCAGAGATGGAACGACAGTGCATTTATCGATAAGCGCTGCTGCTGCCACTCACGCGCAGGTAAGGCAGGAAGTTAGTGACACCAGTAAGTGGAATAGGAAAACGTGGCGGCAGTACCGTAAGAGAAGATGACAAGCAATAAACAGGATGATCACGATCCGCGCACGACTCAATTTATTTCCCATATATTTTGTGAGTACAAAGATTGCTTGAAACGAATGTTATAGCTGAGAAGGAGATACAGTGATTTTTGTAGATATGCAAATTCGGAAAATTTTCTTTTCGATGTGTCTGGTTTTTCTTAAGTCCTGTTACTGGTATGATGCGTCCACCAGAATTTCTCTCCTGCGTCAACCTCTTCATCTCATAATAGCACTCGCACCCTACGCTTCAATTACTTGTTGGATATGTTCTAGTCTCTGTCACCCTCTGGACTTATTATCCGACGCGCGGGATTAGCCGAGTTGTCTGAGGCGCTGCAGTCATGGACTGTGCGGCTGGTCCCGGCGGAGGTTCGAGTCCTCACTCGGGCATGGGTGTGTGTGTTTGTCCTTAGGATAATTTAGGTTAAGTTTGTGTAAGCTTAGGGACAGATGACCTTAGCAGTTAAGTCCCGTAAGATGTCACAAACATTTGAACAATTTTTTAAACTTATTATCCTCTGCTGCTCACTCTAGTAACGTACAAGTGTTTCCCTGGTGTCTTAAAATATGCTGTTCTGCTACTCCTTCTTCTTATCAGTATCAGTGCTTTCTACATATTTCTTTCCTCGTCGAGTCTGCGAAGAACTGCGGCACTTCTTGTCAGTCCACCTAATTTTCGACATTCTTTTGCAGCACATTTCAAACGCTTCGTGCCTCTTCTTTTCTGGTTTTCCTACAGGCTGTGATACACTTCCGTACATTGTTGTAGTCGTATTCATTTCCCAGTGTAGCTTCAAACTGCACCTACAAAATTGTACCATACGTTTCTGACGTTTATTAACACTAGAGGCATTTAGCACAATGTCACCAGCGTGACGAAGCTCTTTCAGGCACTTTCAATTAATACTTATTTTTATTCGTTTTCCCAGTTCATTGATCGGACTGTTTAAATGAGATAATGAACTTAAAAACACATAACCCGTCGTACGTGTATAGCAGCTGTTACAGTAGAAGTATTAACGGGTTGTTATTGAAGTGTAGTTAGTTACGGAAAAACACAGAAACCGCGTCCTTTTCTGCTTGACACTGCCTTTAATTATGACAGAGTTGAAGTGAGAGCAATAACAATGTCGTTTGCGTCACAAGGAAACGTAACAGGTTTGTTACAGCTCGAACAATTGTTGCCTATTGCCATGGCCGCTGTAACAGTTTTTCAGAAATCACTCTGCTCGCTGCGATAGAAACTAGACAATACAGCTAAGATCACAATGCGTCCGGGCGGAAGAAACTATAGCATTGTCTGTAAAGGCGAAGGATCGCTTACTCACGGATTTCGAGGTTGTTGTGTTCAACGGACACGTAATATCTGACCAAAACAAAAGTTAGAGTTTGGCGTCTTGTCGACAACAAGGTCATCAGGAACTGACTCAGGCGGGTGAGTCAGCTAGCTGAGCTGTACTCGTGTTTGTTGATGCACGGAAAACAGTTTTGTTGCGGTCTCTAAAAGTGGGCGACGTAGATTGCGTACTTCGATCTCTTGCCTCGTACTGGAAAAGTGGATAAAGACGGTGGCTTTGGATCTGAAATCGGTAGCATATGACTAGAAAAGCAAGAAGAGAAATAGAGCTCTGTTGTCAGGTATGTCTCCAATGCCCTTCGTTACGATGGGAACTAAAAGAAAAATGACACCGCTTGTGCCGCAGTGGCGACGATTTAAGATTTGAAATAAAATCGAAATGCATTACTGGGAGAAGGCATATTTCATTCGTAACATTAACTAATGCCCTCGATGTCAAACAGAAATGGAAGTGTAACGTAAGCAGCAAATACAAGGACTAATTTTCTCGATCAGTTCCCGTCTCTGCATAAAGGTCACTTTAAGAAATTTCATATCAAAAATTGCTTCTTCGGGTAAATAAAATTAGTAACACGCTTTCATTAAAGAAGCATACCCTGTGATGCATATGTCACGGAACGCAATCATGCACGAAGTGTTGCCTACGCGTCAGGCTGTGAACTGCTTCTCGGTTCGCACAAGTCACAAACTACACTCAACGGTTATGATGCATTTCGTTATTAGACAGCAGTTACCGGTGCCCCACCACGAGACTGATGTTATAAACTCCCTGGATGACGACGAAGCTTTCTTACAATTCCAAATGTAAGAAGGAAAGTAGCACCTACTCCGAATGCGCGTCGCCTCTTTTGCACAAATCAGATTGCTTTATTTGGTCCATGTTCTTTATAACAGAGCAGAACAGTAAGGGGAAAATGACATATCTGAGGACAGATTCTTCGACCGACTTTCTTTTCTCTCCAAGACACCTCTGAGATTGATTGTGAGCCGGTTATTAAGTCTTGGGCTATTAAATCCTACAACACATTCAAAAAATACAAGGACTAACAGGGACGTGCCTATATTCAAAATGTTATGACATTATAGATCTTTACCACGTAATACGGTGGTATATTGCAGACGATTATTCAGCGAAAGCCTTTCGAAGTGTTATACGGAAATCAGCATTGTTACATTCAAATCTCCTTACATTCAATGGTCAGTAATTAGAATCAGTTACAGTATCTTATCTTCTCCTTATGTAATTTATCCGATTCTGTGGGAAAAGTGTCACGTTATTCACAATAATGAGTTTGAATTTTTCCTGAGTATAGAGTTCTATATTAATTAGCACATAAAATATGTTAATTAATTACCTTAACAAATATATTTCTATTAATAACGTCTCTAAAACTGCTAAAAATTAAAATTTAAAGAAATTATTGAAATATACGTGTTTAACCTGTAGTAGGAAACAACTGATCGGCGTGAACACATAATTACGACGAATTAGACGACCATGAATGCTCTTCGATAGGAATATTGTAACTTGGAGGATTATTGACATGCATCTACACCCACATCTGAACTGTGCAAGCCAACTTATCGTATTCGGTGGAGGGTACTTCTGGTACAATTACCTTTGCGCTCTTTGCCTGTCCAATTAACGAACGAATAAGCAGAACCTGGCACGTTTCCAACTTAAAACTGCGACAGTGTTAGGCGGTCAAATGAAAACCAAACACTCACCACACCGGAACAGTAATAAAAAAATTTTCATTCAAAAGTTATTAAAAGAAGTGTTAAGTCGTTTATTCCAGTGGGAGCCGGGACGGTCAGTCCTGTTTCGTAGGACGAGATCGGACGCTGACGCATCCACTACCGCACCCAGTCTTGCATTTTCTCGTCCGACTGAAACCGACATCCATGCATTTGTTTCTTTAGGTCACCAAAGGCGTGAAAATCACACGATGAAATATCTGGGCTGTATGGAGGACGTTGCAGTGTTTGCCAACCAAATGGCTCAAGAGTAGCCTTCCTTCTATTCGCAATATGGGGACGAGCGTTGTGGTGTAACCTACTGGAACGTGGTGTGAGCTGCTTTGGATTTCTTTGGCGGCAGAGGTCTGGAATGTTTCCATTGCTGGTTTTGCCTTTTGCCCTCAGGTTCGAAATAGTGCCACGTAAGGTCGTGACGACATCTTTCTTAGATTGCAGAGGCCCTCTACTCTTCGACCGTTGAACCAAAATCAATGCGCAGCACTATGAAGACACTTTGCAGAAACTGCGACGCGCCTTAAAGTCAAAAGATACAAGAATGCTGTCGCACGGTATCGCCCTGTTGCGCGATAACGAACCCCCCCCCCCCCCCCCCCCGTTGGCCCCCCCCACACACACACTCCAATCGGACGTTCGGACGAAGGCAACACTGCAGCGATTTGGGTGGGAAACGCTAAAGCATCCTCCGTAAGCCCTGATCGTTCACCGTGTGATTTTCACATCTTTGACGGCCTGAAGAAAGACACCAGTGGATGTCGGTTACATATGGACGAGGAAGAGCAAGAGTGGGTGCGGTTGTGGATCCGTCAGCGATCGACCGCGTTCCAAAATTTATCCTTTCGTTTCCGCGAGGCGTGAATTCATTAACGGATGTGGTGATTACTTTTGAATGTAACCACTTCATGATCCCGCTATGGGGGCTGTTCGTTTTTCATTTGACTGCCCCTCTACTAGCTACTTAGTACCTTATGGAGAAAGGGCACAGTAACGTACACGAAGTCTGAGACACGATAATCTGGAAGTCACTTTCAGTCTAATTACAAAATTTTCCTTTCAAAGTGTAAATATCGTGAAGTTCTATAAAATTTCCACTTTATACTTCCCACAAAAATACATTTACCAAAAATAGCCATCTGAGGTGTGCGATGGTAACTTCTACAACGCTATATTCGTGCACTTCGCATACACTGCCTTCACTGACTGCTCCAGAACGATTTGAATATCATTAGTAGACACAGGCGCCCGCCTGATGGAACATTCATTCAGCTTTCTCGCAGCGAGCCCTCAGCTCGATGTCACGAATCGCCCTTTGCATCACAGAAAAGTGTAAATAGCTCTGTCGATAGGGAATTTAGATAACTTGTAACGGAACTTTAACATGAATGTGTTAAACGATTACTACAGAGGGTAGCTTCCAGGAGATGTAGGACATAACAAGTGACGGTAATCTTCCTACCAGGTCCGAGTTTTAATATTAATTATACCACCGGTAGTACAAGGTTAGGTTGCAATCCGGCCGGGGTGGCCGAGCGGTTCTAGGCGCTACAGTCTGGAACCGCGCGACCGCTACGGTCGCAGGTTCGAATCCTGCCTTGGGCATGGATGTGTGTGACGTCCTTAGGTTAGGTAGGTTTAAGTAGTTCTACGTTATAGGGGACTGATGACCTCAGAAGTTAAGTCCCATAGTGCTCAGAGCCATTTGAACTATTTTTTTAGGTTGCAAATTGACAAACATTTAAAGCGAAGGGAGGTCTTTGCTATTACTTCTTCTTAGCGAGAAACCACTCCAATATAGGGACCGCTGTACGTAAAATATGGCAAAGCTATTTTATTTAATTTTGCTACTGCATGCCCTTCGGTTTGCTGCAGTCGTGACGGGGCTACCTAACAGAGGAAAGTCGTGTACGCCACCTTGTTCTCTGTGTGATCATATAAACTTTTTGTGTATCGTATTTTCTTAGACGAAAATTGAGGATCACACCAGTATTTACTTAAACGAGCCTAAGTACCACAGTAGGCCGGCCGGTGTACCATCCATCGGTCGTTAATACGTCGCTCGAAGATCACTTACCTCTCTCGCTAGGTAACGCGCTGTGAATTACGGTGCACGAACAGGTCGAAGGATGCAGAATCCTGTCTCCTACAAACATCAATATCTATCTTTTCAAAAGAAATGTTGTAGGCTTTAATTTCTGAAAACGCCGATTCAGAACACGCTGTATCCTATACTATTATGACTACGCTGCACAACTCATTTAAAGGATTACTTTCTCGAAACCCAGTAATTGTCAAACACTGTGTGTAGACATTTGAAATATGGGTCTAAGGCACCTACAACATTCCCCTGTAGTGGTGCAAAGCGTGGCGCCATGCAGTTTCCCTCGGGCACGGCAACGGTTCGAGGAGCAGGCTGACAACACATGCGAAAAAAGGACCAGAGCTCAGAAGGCGTAAGGTGGCCTCATGACGTGACATTGGTACCAAGTTTCACCGAAATTCTTCCTAATACCACCGACTACACGTCATGTGATAGAGCAGTCATCACGCCCCTTACCCACATGTCACACTTGTGTTGACGCCTCTGTGTTGGAGGTCAGATATGCGAACTACAGCGTTGGATTCACCCCGTTTTCTTGTGAGGGTCTGAGGAAAACCTTTGAGACACACTGCTGCTCGGAACAGACACGAGGTGGCACGAAGGGCGTCAAAGAAACCATCCCTTTCCTTGCAGCCCAGACTGCCGCACTTTTCACCGTCGAAAACGGAAGTTCACAGTGCGATGAACAGCAGGACGACATTCTTGACGACCTTTAACACTGTTGACACCCTCCGAACGATTCAACTCTCTTTTTAAGAACATCATTCGCCAGAAATCCCACTGAATGTGATCGCATCCCTTTGGAGTGCATTGCGACTGCAATTTATGTGCTGGTGCACAGGGTAGAACCACTAGGAACTGTCCAAAACCATTGGACGAAATTTGTACGTGATTCGTAGTAGCAAGAGGTTCTTATGTCTTTCCAGTCTTCCTGTTTTGCGCCCTCCTATTGAGAGATCAGGTGAGGATATGACAGCGGCACATCGTGAATAAAACGGCAGGTCACTCAAAGACCACCCAATTCGGCTACACCCTCGGTACTATTGACCTGGCATTGTTGAGGACTTTAAAAACGTATCTATATGGAGACAATTCATGATCAAACCCTAAGCGCCTGAAGACAGGCACCCCGTCCTGAGAATTCATAACGGATTGGATCTGTATGAGTAAATTTTTATTGTGCTAACAAATCTGGGCAGGTGACAGCCATTTTGTGACCATCGATGGTGGCGTTAGGAACAAATATGGTGAAATTTTATGCCAAAGTAATATCATCAGTTCAGCTTAAAACCTCCCATGAACTTTTCAGCTGTGTCACGTTTTTAGCATGTGTCTAAAGTGTCGCCGACACAGAGGGTGACGTCTAAAATGGTTCAAATGGCTCTGAGCACTATGGGACTTAACTTCTAAGGTCATCAGTCCCCTAGAACTTAGAACTAATCTAAGGGAATCATAGACATCCATTCAGGATTCAAGATTCGAACCTGCGACCGTAGCGGTCGCGCTGTTCCATCTGTAGCACCTAGAACCGCTCGGCCACCCTGGCCAGCGGACACGTCACATGGCGCCAAGCTTTTGCACCATTACAGAGGAATGTTAGGGGTACTTTCAGCCATATTTCAAACTTCTAAGTTCCAATAGGAGCAATTACTATGTTTCAAACAAGTGATCCTTTAATGATGTTGCACAGTATACAAACATGATATTTGTAACAGTTTTTTGTCTAAGGTATTCACAATTGCAATTACAGGCTTCTAACCCACTTCTCAGTTTATGGGCATGCCGTGAGCCGCGAGATTTGTGATACAATCTTCAAATTTATGTTATATTACAAAATTGCAGTTTCTGACATGAGTTTCTTATACAAACTGCATCTGCTTAGTGTCCTCTACAACCGATAGGAGTCTGTGATAGGAATTTTGGTGTGTTCAATAATAATGTGCTGAAATTTACAATCGAGTGTCAAGCCCAAATAGCAACATTTCACTGTTTTCATATTACGAAAACATTTTTTAGTTAACAAATTGGAAAATATGAAAAATAAACATTCTCAGGATGACATATCCTTGGTCAGATACAAGTACTGCTGAAATTGCGTATTTTTAGATTTTGTGTTCTCGTGGAACTCAAAAGTGTGAAAAAAATCTAAATTTTCTCGTAAATTATTGAGTGCATTGGCTTAAAAACTCAGGATACCCTTACTCTGGTATAGATTTTAATGTATTACTTCAATTTTTAAGAAAACAAAAAATAAAGGAATCACCTGCATTAGAAGAAATTAGAACTGACTAGAGATGGTGGAATATGTAATATTTCTTGAAATGAGAACGTTCCATCTCTATTACCTCTGTTGTCGTACAGGTGAGGTACCAGAAGAACACCTAAAATTTTTTCATTGATGAAAAAAGGGGTCAAAGTAACACAATTAATTACAGCGGAATCAATCTTCTGAATGCGTATTTTAAAAATACAGCAAAGTAATTAATGAAATGCTTCGAAACATCCCTGTTTTGGAACATCATATAGGACAGTGACGACAAACTGCAGACATCGGTGAGTAGATTAAACAATAAAATCCTAAATTATAATCTTAAGATATCAACAACGAAAACAAAAACTATGGTATTTTTGGGAAAATACACCATCAGGACAATGAGATAGTCATTAGTAGCTTAATAATAGAGTAGATGCCTCATTTCCAGTATCTAGGATATGATATGACTTTGAAGAAAGAAAAGATATAAAAAAATTAATACCTATGAACATATCTGCCGCACGATAAAAGTACTAAAGGATAAAACGACAATTGAAACACAAATGATATTTCACTCATGGCAATAACTGCAGTAGTATATGGAACGGAAAGTTGAGCATTAAGATCAAAAGACCTAAGACAACTTCATACATCGGAAGTCAAGGCATCAGTGAGAGGCTTCACTAGAGAAGGCAAAATAAGAAATTAAGAAATAAGGAAACAACTGGGGGTCCAGCCGCTGGCTGAAAAAAGTAAAGAAAGTGAGATTGGAAACAGTACTTACCGTATTGTGCATGTCAGCTCAGAGAATCCCTCGACAGGATGGAATGCAGTCACATTGGAAGGAAGAGTGCCGGAAGGCAGGGAAAAGAGATAGTAGGCCCGGTAGAGGCCATAAGGCCTAATCCTGGATTGGAAGATGGAGAAGAAGATATTACTTTTTAGTGTATTTCAATTACCAATCATTTAATATGTGGTACTTCGCTGCGCTGTAGTTAACTGTTAAATATGAGTTACATTTACAAGCAGCTCCAATAAAACGAAAAAGGATGACGGGGGGCGGTGGGAGTCCGTTGTTTGTCAGCGCTTGAGGTGAATCATCACGTAGGTGGCTCACTACAAACAACACTAGCTTTCCGCAACTAGGCGTGCATGCCAGTAATGTTAGTTGCCTAACCTCCAGGCAAACACTCATTCGGCTTCCATCTACGAAATGTGATTTGTTGCATTATCGTTGAAAATTAGCTCTTAATGCAAAGTCGTCCTTTATTACTGTTGCTTGGATGTTGCTTCCTAAAAAGCTGTGTAATCTTGTTTCAGGTTCACAAGCCCCAAGCAATCTCAGCGTGCGAAAGATTGTTTAATGCGTGAGGCGGAGCATACTCTGTAACCTCGCGCTGGGTGCTGAGGCGCCTTGTGAACGTTGCTTTATATCACAGTTTTCCATACATTATCGCAAGCAGTTGCCTAGTTAAGACTGAATAACATATTTCAAGTCAGCACCTTTCGAGGCACTTGGTTTGCTCGAAAATCTCTTCAGATCCTATGGTACTGTATGTTTCGCTGCTTATTTTCCCCAATACATTAGCTTAACATGGGTTAGCACACAATACTGAAGCATTTTCTATATAAACTCCATGATATCGGAAAGAAAAAACTTGAACTGACGATATGTCGTCAAAGCTACTTGTTTTTGAAGTAGTTGCTTTTTATTTGTACTGTACCTAACCTAATTCACTGTATTCACATATCATATTATGGTCAAAATATGAATCTTATGATAAGAATTAAGCATAAAGCTTAACAGATATACGCCTTCGGACGAAACTTTACGTGAGATTATAGGTCTTTACGACATAGCAGTGTCGTATGCTGTGACAACTTTTGTCCTGAATCAAATATCAATATCATCCTCTTTCTTTCAATTAAGTAATCAGATTATTTTATCCTCTATGGTGTGAGAACACAATGGCTGTTTTTCTAAATATCACTCAAGAAAAAACGGCAACCAGCCACAATTTTTGAACGAATGATACACTCCTGGAAATGGAAAAAAGAACACATTGACACCGGTGTGTCAGACCCACCATACTTGCTCCGGACACTGCGAGAGGGCTGTACAAGCAATGATCACACGCACGGCTCAGCGGACACGCCAGGAACCACGGTGTTGGCCGTCGAATGGCGCTAGCTGCGCAGCATTTGTGCACCGCCGCCGTCAGTGTCAGCCAGTTTGCCGTGGCATACGGAGCTCCATCGCAGTCTTTAACACTGGTAGCATGCCGCGACAGCGTGGACGTGAACCGTATGTGCAGTTGACGGACTTTGAGCGAGGGCGTATAGAGGGCATGCGGGAGGCCGGGTGGACGTACCGCCGAATTGCTCAACACGTGGGGCGTGAGGTCTCCACAGTACATCGATGTTGTCTCCAGTGGTCGGCGGAAGGTGCACGTGCCCGTCGACCTGGGACCGGACCGCAGCGACGCACGGATGCACGCCAAGACCGTAGGATCCTACGCAGTGCCGTAGGGGACCGCACCGCCACTTCCCAGCAAATTAGGGACACTGTTGCTCCTGGGGTATCGGCGAGGACCATTCGCAACCGTCTCCATGAAGCTGGGCTACGGTCCCGCACACCGTTAGGCCGTCTTCCGCTCACGCCCCAACATCGTGCAGCCCGCCTCCAGTGGTGTCGCGACAGGCGTGAATGGAGGGACGAATGGAGACGTGTCGTCTTCAGCGATGAGAGTCGCTTCTGCCTTGGTGCCAATGATGGTCGTATGCGTGTTTGGCGCCGTGCAGGTGAGCGCCACAATCAGGACTGCATACGACCGAGGCACACAGGGCCAACACCCGGCATCATGGTGTGGGGAGCGATCTCCTACACTGGCCGTACACCACTGGTGATCGTCGAGGGGACACTGAATAGTGCACGGTACATCCAAACCGTCATCGAACCCATCGTTCTACCATTCCTAGACCGGCAAGGGAACTTGCTGTTCCAACAGGACAATGCACGTTCGCATGTATCCCGTGCCACCCAACGTGCTCTAGAAGGTGTAAGTCAACTACCCTGGCCAGCAAGATCTCCGGATCTGTCCCCCATTGAGCATGTTTGGGACTGGATGAAGCGTCGTCTCACGCGGTCTGCACGTCCAGCACGAACGCTGGTCCAACTGAGGCGCCAGGTGGAAATGGCATGGCAAGCCGTTCCACAGGACTACATCCAGCATCTCTACGATCGTCTCCATGGGAGAATAGCAGCCTGCATTGCTGCGAAAGGTGGATATACACTGTACTAGTGCCGACATTGTGCATGCTCTGTTGCCTGTGTCTATGTGCCTGTGGTTCTGTCAGTGTGATCATGTGATGTATCTGACCCCAGGAATGTGTCAATAAAGTTTCCCCTTCCTGGGACAATGAATTCACGGTGTTCTTATTTCAATTTCCAGGAGTGTATTTCACTGCAACTAGTTTAGGTTCTGGGCGAGGATATGTTGTACAAATTTCACATTTCTGTCCTGTAATATAATATAATTCATACTTACAAAAGCTTATATATCACACACAAAATCTTTGCATGTTACTCGAAGAAAATTTTTGTTTTTTGTATTGAAGCTGAGAACATCGTAGAGGACAAGTGAACCTACAGATCAATCCTTCAAGAACTCAGGGTGGAAAAAGCTGTTCAGTATTTGTTTACAGCAATTCCGATAGTTATATGGTCACGTAGTTCGACGATACCATAATAACTTGGAAAAGATGATCATCCAAGACAAAGCTGAAGGGAAAAAATTGCAGGGAAGATCGCCGTGACGATGGCTGAACAAGATGAAGGAGAAGAGAAACCAAACATGGGACCACCTACTCCGAGACGTGGAATAATAGGGACAGGCTGCGAAGAAGGTCATGTCGTGCGTCACCAACTCTGAAATATGAAAGAAGAGGTATCGATAATGAGTGCATCATAGAGGTCAGCATCATTGATAAGTGACTTGCTGAACGTGAGCTAGACGAAAGACAATGTGGTGGGAACATGTGTTTATACCTGACATCATGTCAGCTAGTGATTTGACAGGCTGTACCAAAAAGCAAGACAGTGCGAGTTATGGAATACTTCTACAGCTATCGTGTACGTTCCTGCAAAGATTCTGATTCTTAGTCTAGCTCGTGATAGAAGCTATAGGTACGCCTTTAAAAACTGTGGAAATGTCCAACGAATTTTTTTCAGTAATCTCTAGTTTTTCATTCTGATTAATTAACTAGGCTTACCAACTTCTACACGTCAAAAAAAATTCACGCAATGAGTGGTCGGTCGCAGTTTTCCTTAGTGATATTGAAATAATCGTAGCTAGTTGCTTCCTTCTTGTTACGAGAGAATGTTCAGTGTCTTGTATGATTTTGTTTTTCAGTTACTCGTCTAAGATTTCGGGACAAATGTCACTTTTACAACCAAGTGTCTCTTACAAGTACTTTTCCCCCTGGTACCCGTTCACGATTCGAGTTCCGTGCAGAAATCACCGACAGCAGTGCAGGAAGGTCATGTCTGCTTATATCTCACGCCTACACTATAACAGCGAGATGCGTCGCACACATGTTATGAAATCGGCAACACCAAGAACAATGCGTCTGACTGAAATCAGCTTTAGGCTGCAGGTCAATGACGTATTGACACTACACAAATTTAAGCATTTCAGAGCTGCCCTTAGGCTCTGACTTTGAAGACAGTGACAACCTCAGGAAAACACGGGACGAACCTTCACCGTAGTAAAGCAAAACTGTGAGTGAACTGGGCCAAGCTGAAATTTTGCCACATAGGATACAGTTTGAGAGATCAAGTCGAATTGGCAAGATACCAGTCTAGCGTTATAATAAATCCCACTGAAAAAAAGGAACAAAAGAAACTGTTAACGTCTTTTTCAAAGATTTGTTAAGTGTTTCTCTGATAAAAAACTACCTTAATTTTGAAAAAAACACACTTTATTACCTCCCGTCGGAGGTTCGAGTCCTCCCTTGGGCATGGGTGTGTGTGTTTTGTTCTTGGCATAAGTCAGTTTAAATCAGTTTAAGTAGGGTGTAAGTCTAGGGACCGATGACCCAAGCAGTTTGGTCCCTTAGGAATTGACACACATTTGAACATTTTGAACATTTTATTACTGAATAACAAATAATCGTACCAACAACTTTGAAGCACATCAACAAGAGTCAGTAAACAGGGTCGAACGCGTCAAATTTTTGAGCGTATTTATTGATGAAAACGTGGACTGGAAGGAACATATTAGTGAGCTGCTAAAAACATTAGTTGAGAGACAAGCATATAATTGCTAGTATTGGAAACAAACAAGTCAACGTGCTAACATATTTTGCATATCTCCAGCCAATGTCTTATGGAATAATTTTCTGGGGTAACTCATCACTTGGAAAGATAGTGCTGACTGCAAAAAAGCGAACAGTAAGTGTAGTATATGGTGCTCATCCGCAGTCATCTTGTAGGTACTTCTTCTAGGAGTTAGGAATTTTAGCGGCAGCTTCAAAATATCTACATCTACATCTACATACATACTCCACAATCCACCATACGGTGCGTGGCGGAGGGTACCTCGTACTACAACTAGCATCTTCTCTCCCTGTTCCACCCCCAAACAGAACGAGGGAAAAATGACTGCCTATATGCCTCTGAAAAATCTCTCTTATATTATCTTTGTGGTCTTCCCGCGAATGTAGGTGGCGGCAGTAAAATTGCACTGCAGTCAGCCTCAAATTCTGGTTCTCTAAATTTCCTCAGTAGCGATTCACGAAAAGAACGCCTCCTTTCCTCTAGAAACTCCCACTCGAGTTCCTGAAGTATTTCTGTAAAACTCGCGTGATGATCAAACCTACCAGTAACAAATCTAGCAGCCCGCCTCTGAATTGCTTCTATGTCCTCCCTCAATCCGACCCGATAGGGATCCCAAACGCTCGAGCAGTACTCAAGAATAGGTCGTATTAGTGTTTTATAAGCGGTCTTCTTTACAGATGAACCACATCTTCCCAAAATTCTACCAGTGAACCGAAGACGACTATCCGCCTTCCCCACAACTGCCATTACATGCTTGTCCCACTTCATATCGCTCTGCATTGTTACGCCCAAATATTTCATCGACGTGACTGTGTCAAGCGCTACACTACTAATAGAGTATTCAGACATTAAAGGATTATTTTTCCTATTCATCTGCATTAATTTACATTTATCTATATTTAGAGTTAGGTGCCATTCTTTACACCAATCACAAATCCTGTGCAAGTCATCTTGTATCCTCCTACAGTCACTCAACGACGACACCTTCCCGTACACCGCAGCATCATCAGCAAACAGCCGCACATTGCTGTCCACCCTATCCAAAAGATCATTTATGTAGATAGAAAACAACATCGGACCTACCACACTTCCCTGGGGCACTCCAGATGATACCCTCACCTCCGATGAACACTCACTATCGAGGACAACGTAATGGGTTCTATTATTTAAGAAGTCTTCGAGCCACTCACATACTTGGGAACCAATCCCATATGCTCGTACCTTAGTTAGGAGTCTGCAGTGGGGCACCGAGTGAAACGCTTTCCGGAAGTCAAGGAATATGGCATCCGTCTGATACCCTTCATCCATGGTTCGCAAGATATCATGTCAAAAAAGGGCGAGTTGCGTTTCGCAGGAACGATGCTTTCTAAAGCCGTGCTGATGCATGGACAGCAACTTCTCTGTCTCAAGGAAATTCATTATATTCGAACTGAGAATATGTTCGAGAATCCTGCAACACACCGATGTCAAGGATATTGGTCTGTAATTTTGAGGATCCGTCTTTCTACCCTTCTTATATACGGGCGTCATCTGCGCTTTTTTCCAGTCGCTCGTGACTTTACGTTGGGCTACAGATTCGCGATAAATGCAAGCTAAGTAAGGAGCCAATGCAGTAGAGTACTCTCTGTAAAACCGAACTGGAATCCCATCAGGACCTGGCGATTTATTTATTTTCAACCCATTCAGTTGCTTCACAACCCCAGGGATGTCTATCACTATGTCCTCCATACCGGAATCTGTACGAGACTCAAACGGCGGTATGTTTGTATGATCCTCCTGCGTGAAAGATTTCTCAAATACTAAATTTAAAATTTCAGCTTTCGTTTTGCTGTCTTCCGTTGCCAGGCCAGACAGATCGGTGAGTGACTAGATGGAAGCCTTCGACCCGCTTACCGATTTTACGTAAGACCAGAATTTCCTTGGGTTTTTAGCAAGATATTTTGCTAAGGTATGACGGTGGTAGTGGTTGAATGCTTCGCGCATCGCTCTTTATACAGCAGCACGAATCTCTGGTAACTTTTGCGTGTCCTCATTCTCCCGATCTTTCTTGTACCACGAGTGCAACTGCCTTTGCTTCCTGAGGTTTCTCCGAATTGCGCTGTTAAACCACGGTGGGTCTTTTCCGTCCGTAACCCACTTTTTCGACACGTACTTGTCGAATGCGTGATTTACAATGTGTTTAAAATTTGCCCATAATTCTTCCACGTCCATCGTACCGGAAGTAAATGAAGTCGATTCATTTACTATGTGGGATGCTAATAACTGCTTATCTGCTCTTTCTAGTAAGAATACTCTCCTAGCCTTCTTGACCGACTTTTTAACTTTCGTAACCATAGTCGTAATGACAACATCATGATCACTAATCCCTGTCTCAACACTGTCTGGTCTGTTCGTGGCTACCAGATCTAAAACATTTCCATTACGCGTTGGCTGTCGATTTTGCTGCTCTAGACAGTTTTCGGATAATGTGTTCAAAAGTAATTCACACGACGGCTTGTCTGTACCACCTGTAATGAACCCATAGAAGAATCCATAGAAGACTTCACCGTAAATAGTCCATAACAGTTTGGGCAAATTGGTTATGTTAATTCCTACAATACTAGAAAAAAAATCTTTGTTAACCGCTTTAAAGCTATCACGGCGCTGAAAGAGGTTCAAACTTCTGCTATTCCATATACAAAATTTTAGATCAAAATAACCAGTAAAAGCAATAGTTTTAACTGTAGTTACTTGACTAGGACAGAAATACAAACTTCATTAAAGTTCAAGTTGAGGCCAGAGTGACATTTGGGCCTCATTTTCGGACACTTATTCTACGGCCTTTTTTCCTTCAGGAATCCGTCCCTGCAATTTGTCGGTTTTATTAATGTTCAAGTGCCTATGAACACTATGGGACTCAACATCTGAGGTCAGCAGTCCCCTAGAACTTAGAACTTCTTAAACCTAACTAACCTACCGACATCACACACATCCATGCCCGAGGCAGGAATCGAACCTGCGACCTTAGCGGTCGCGCGATTCCAGACTGACGCGCCTAGAACCGCTCGGCCACAGTGGCAGGCTTTTATTAAAGTTCACCCTGTACGTGACTAGCAACACAAACGGAGGTACAGGTGGGCACCAGTGCTCCAAATCCAGTCTAATAGAAATGATGTTCTCTCGCTGTACAGAATACATCGAACGCCTGGCGCGGCTGCTAAGAGCCCTTAGAGGACAGAGGATCAGCCTCAGCCCTTGCTGACGAGACATGGGAAGTAGGAGAACCCACAGCATACCCTCTTCCAGTCAGAAACAAGAAGAAATGTGTGTGAGATACTTCTCGATGGCATCTGTCTACGCGACAAAGCGGCTTGAGACCACGTGCTTGGCCAGATAAACACATTTATGCAAAAAGAGAAGGGAGTTTAATGTTTAACATCCTGTCGATATCGCGGTCATTAGGGACGGAGCACAAGCTCGGAATGATTCAAGAATGGGGGACTGATCATGTCCTTTCAAAGAAACCATCTGGGTATGGAAGACTCTCTGCCATGGCCACATGTAGTTAATTCGAGTAGCCACAGGTGGCACCTGCATCTTGTACACAGCGAAGCACCGCTTTAGTAGAGTTCCTTCATAGAGTTCATCTCGACAAAAAATGTTTCACTATAGTATTTTTCTGCAACTAGAGGGGTCCGAATTGTAACGTGTAACTTGGCGGTGTGATATGTATGTCGTTGCGCTAGAAACAGGGTGCTCTAATAGAGTTTCAAATTCGAAGCCTTCTCCCACACATGCAGCACCCTCTCCTTCAACAGTACAACGCCAGACCACACGCGAGCGCTGTAATATCTGCAATGATCCAACATCTTGTCATTGCCTCGTCATTGCCTGCCATCGATCATCCTCCATACGGTCTCGACTTGGCGCCATGCGAGTACCTTCCAGGACTTTACTTTGATAGTTATGAAGCGGTGCAAGTAGATGTGAGGATATGCCTCCGTCAAAAAGTCATTCTACAGACACGGTCTCAACAAACTGGTCTCTCGGTGGGAGAAACGTCTTCGTCGCCAGGGTAAATGTGTTGAAAATAAGTATGTAGATAGAGGGTGTTTCAAAAATGACCGGTATATTTGAAACGGTAATAAAAACTAAACGAGCAGCGATAGAAAAACACCGTTTGTTGCAATATGCTTGGGACAACAGTACATTTTCAGGCGGACAAACTTTCGAAATTACAGTAGTTACAATTTTCAACAACAGATGGCGCTGCAAGTGATGTGAAAGATATAGAAGACAACGCAGTCTGTGGGTGCGCCATTCTGTACGTCGTCTTTCTGCTGTAAGCGTGTGCTGTTCACAACGTGCAAGTGTGCTGTGGACAACATGGTTTATTCCCTAGAACACAGGATTTTTCTGGTGTTGGAATTCCACCGCCTAGAACACAGTGTTGTTGCAAGACGAAGTTTTCAACGGAGGTTTAATGTAACCAAAGGACCGAAAGCAATACAATAAAGGATCAGTTTGGAAAATTTCAACGGACTGGGAATGTGACGGATGAACGTGCTGGAAAGGTAGGGCGACCGCGTACGGCAACCACAGAGGGCAACGCGCAGCTAGTGCAGCAGGTGATCCAACAGCGGCCTCGGGTTTCCGTTCGCCGTGTTGCAGCTGCGGTCCAAATGACGCCAACGTCCACGTATCGTCTCATGCGCCAGAGTTTACACCTCTATCCATACAAAATTCAAACGCGGCAATCCCTCAGCGCCGCTACCATTGCTGCACGAGAGACATTCGCTAACGATATAGTGCACAGGATTGATGACGGCGATATGCATGTGGGCAGCATTTGGTTTACTGGCGAAGCTTATTTTTACCTGGACGGCTTCGTCAATAAACAGAACTGGCGCATATGGGGAACCGAAAAGCCCCATGTTGCAGTCCCATCGTCCCTGCATCCTCAAAAAGTACTGGTCTGGGCCGCCATTTCCTCCAAAGGAATCATTGGCCCATTTTTCAGATCCGAAACGATTACTGCATCACGCTATCTGGACATTCTTCGTGAATTTGTGGCGGTACAAACTGCCTTAGACGACACTGCGAACACCTCGTGGTTTATGCAAGATGGTGCCCGGCCACATCGCACGGCCGACGTCTTTAATTTCCTGAATGAATATTTCGATGATCGTGTGATTGCTTTGGGCTATCCGAAACATACAGGAGGCGGCGTGGATTGGCCTCCCTATTCGCCAGACATGAACCCCTGTGACTTCTTTCCGTGGGGACACTTGAAAGACCAGGTGTACCGCCAGAATCCAGAAACAATTGAACAGCTGAAGCAGTACATCTCATCTGCATGTGAAGCCATTCCGCGAGACACGTTGTCAAAGGTTTCGGGTAATTTCATTCAGAGACTACGCCATATTATTGCTACGCATGGTGGATATGTGGAAAATATCGTACTATAGAGTTTCCCAGACCGCAGCGCCATCTGTTGTTGACAATTGTAACTACTGTAATTTCGAAAGTTTGTCTGCCTGAAAATGTACTGTTGTCCCAAGCATATTGCAACAAACGGTGTATTTCTATCGCTGCTCGTTTAGTTTTTATTACCGTTTCAAATATACCGGTCATTTTTGAAACACCCTGTATGATGAATAAAGATGCAGTACGTTTGTTTTATTGTATAGCTTGAAGAGTTTTCACATAAAAAAGTCGGAGCATTAAGTTTAAGCAGACACTCATATTGCGCAGTTTACAGAAAGTGGTCCAAAGGCAGACAGGAGAGGCATATTTCCAACTGATCACCAACGGAATCCGGAAGAGTGAAACATTCTGACTTCTGTCAGCAAAACAGTACGGGATGAAAGATGCAGCTTACCGCTGTGACTGGTCAGAATTATTGTATCGTTTCTGGTGTCGTCAATATTTAATTTTATTGTTTCAGTCTATTGTAAAGGCAATCAAGAAGTAAAATTAGTCAAGGAAAAGGATGGGATATTAATCACTTCATTGTAATTAAAGTCTACGTCGATGAATATCTTCGAAAAAAATCCGTACTGTGTCCAGCCACGGAAGTATTCGTACAGAGACGGCAAAGATTATCCGACAGCAAAGCTTGAGTGCACCAGAGATCATCCTGGGTGAGTTGGCCACTAGAACAGCAACAAACGGCCACGAGACTCACTGTTTTAACTGTTGAGAAATAAGAGTAGCGTCCTAGATTTGTCTAAACTGATGGTTCAACTATAGCGCTGTAGGGGGTTTGAGCCAGACACTATTGAGGAGCTGAGGAGATAGTGAGCCTGGGTCGATAAGACGACATATCTGTTACTGCACGAGTGTTAGGACACGTTTACAATTGTCGTGATCGATACCTACCTGGAACAAATTGTATCGATTATTTCGTAAGTGTGGAATTTTCCCCGATTTTACTGAAAGAGTATAGAAAGTTGTTACTGGACTGAGTTTTGTGTGAAGTTCAAGGTTTGAAGAATGCAGAAACTGATCTAGGGCATGATGAGTATAATAATTTTCTGAATCTTGTCAGAGTCGAGCTCTTCGCATTTTGCGGATATTTGACGAAAGGTCACGTGACTTTAAGCTGCTACGGGCTTGGTCAAGAGTGGTCTGCACGCTGTGTCAGTATTTGATAGCATAATTCGTGAGTCGTTAAAATATGACGTCATTAAGATTTAGACTTCAATAAGCTTCTCTCGATTGCTCCGTGTTGTGATTACTGTGATACCAGTTAGTGCATACGCCAGTGAATTTGGGTGTTGCAGATGGTTAACGGAGGTTTATGAAGGCACATTGTAAGGTAAACGATTGTCAGCCGTGAGTGTAATTGTTTTGAGTATAGCGTTATTCTAAGAGTAGTAACGTTATTGTGTACGTGGAATACAAGCGATATTCCTGAAGCCCTTCTTGATCGACGAATCAAGCTCAGGAACATGCGGATCGGAGGTGAATTGTTATGGACGACGTATTTTTCCCGTAATTATTGTTAGTGACTTAACGATTGAGACCATTCACTGGACTGATGTTTACAGTGCTCATGGCATGAATGAAAAATATAACACTTTTGCTAATAAAGTGCTTACCTTATTTGAACACTGTTTTCCCCCAAAACTTACCAAGGTTAAAGCAAAGTCTACAAAAAAGCCATGGATTACTCGAGCAATAGGGGTATCTTGTAAAACAAAAAGAAAACTGTGTCTGTCAATCCGAAACAGTTCCGATGTTGATGCTATAGCACATTACAAGAAATACTGCAAAATATTAAAGACTGTAATACGGATGTCAAAACAAATATATTACAAGGAAAAGATAGTCATATCAGATAACAAAATAAAGACAATATGGGATATAGTGAAGGAGGAGGCCGGTAGAACCAGACATGAAGAGGAACAAAGAGCATTAAGAGTAAATGATACATTGGTGACAGATGTGTATAGTGTTGCAGGACTTTTTAATAAACATTTTATAACTGTTACCGAAAAGATGGGGTTGTCAGGTTCGGTAGATGCTGCTATGGAATACCTCAGACCAGAAATTTCAAGCAACTTCCATAATATGAATTTGACCCTCACTACCCCAACAGAAATAATGTCCATCATAAAATCTTTAAAATCAAAAACTTCTAGTGGGTATGATGAAATATCAACAAAGTTAATTAAAGAATGTGATTCTGAGTTAAGTAACATATTAAGCCATCTGTGTAACCAGTCATTTATCAGTGGAATATTTCCTGAATGGATGAAATATGCTGAAGTTAAGCCACTGTTTAAGAAGGGAGATAAAGAAATAGCATCAAATTTCCGTCCAATTTCACTGTTGCCAGCATTTTCAAAAATTTTCGAAAAAGTAATGTACAGTCGGCTTTATAACCATCTTATCTCAAATAACATACTGTCAAAGTCACAGTTTGGATTTCTAAAAGGTTCTGATATTGGAAAGGCTATCTACACTTACAGTGAAAATGTGCTTAATTTATTAGACAAAAAATTGCAGGCAACTGGCATATTTTGTGATGTCAAAGGCATTTGACTGTGTTAATCACAATATCCTTTTAAGTAAATTAGAGTATTATAGTGTAACAGGAAATGCTGCAAAATGGTTCAAATCTTATATCTCTGGCAGGAAACAAAGGGTGTTATTAGGAAAGAGACATGTATCAAGCTATCAGGCATCATCCAACTGGGACCTGATTACATGTGGGGTCCCACAAGGTTCCATTTTGGGGCCCTTACTTTTTCTTGTGTATATCAATGACCTTTCATCAGTAACATTACCAGATGCCAAGTTCGTTTTGTTTGCCGATGATACAAACATTGCAATAAATAGCAAATCAAGCATAGTCTTAGAAAGATCAGCTAATAAAATATTTGTGGGCATTAATCACTGGTTCCTAGTCAATTCTTTATCACTTAACTTTGAAAAAACACACTACATGCAGTTCAGAACTTGTAAGGGGTGTCCCACGAGTATATGTCTAACATACGATGACAAGAAGATAGAAGAAGTGGACAGCGTTAAATTCTTGGGATTACAGCTTGATAATAAACTCAACTGGGAGGAGCACACCACAGAACTGCTGAAGCGTCTTAACAATTCTCTGTTTGCAATGCGAATTTTGTCAGACATAGGGGATATAAAAATGAAAAAGCTGGCATACTATGCTTACTTTCATTCCGTAATGTCATATGGGATTATTTTTTGGGGTAATTCATCAAGCCAAGCTAAAGTTTTCTGGGCACAAAAACGTGCAGTAAGAGTTATATGTGGTGTGAACTCAAGAACATCCTGCAGAAGCCTGTTTCTGTAACTAGGGTTACTAACTACTGCTTCCCAATATATTTATTCCTTAATGAAATTTGTCATTAAAAATATATCACTTTTTCAAACCAACACCTCAATTCATGGAATCAATACTAGAAATAAGAATAATCTTCACAAGGATTTAAAGTCAATCTTGTACAAAAAGGTGTGCATTATTCAGGAACACACATTTTCAATAACTTGGCAGCAGCCATAAAAAGTTTAACAACCAATGAAATTCAGTTTAAGAGAAGCCTAAAGGATTTATTGGTGGCCAACTCCTTCTACTCCATTGATGAATTTCTCAGTAAAACCAACTGATATATATATATATATATATATATATATATATATATATATATATATATATATAAAGTACAATATAACTTCTGCGCAATTTCAGTGCAGTAATGTGTTCATCGTAAATGTGTGTGTGTGTGTGTGTGTAAGTACAATCTAACTTCTGCACCATTTCAGTGTAGTAATGTGTTCATTGTAAATAAGTATTATAGTAGTTGTACGAGTATTACATGTTTATTACCTTATAAATAAATAAATAACTTTTTTATTTTAAATTCAGTGCATTAGTATTTGTAAAATGATTTTCATATAGTGTTCATTAAAAAATGACGATCATTCCACTTGGGACCTGTGGAATGGTACATTATCTTATTTGTTTTAGTTGTGAATATTTGTCATGTATTGTTGTTTTTCTGACATGTTCCACATCTTGGAGGACCTCCTCACTACGGACCAATTGGAATGAAAGTAAATCTAATCTAATCTAAAACCATTGTTTCTGTAGACCCTACTGAAAGTGATGACTGATATTACAATTAGGATTTCCTAGTAGAGGCCAACACTTGAACAGGTTTATATTTTGAATGTCTGAAATTTAAGTTGAGATATAAAGTGGTGGTGACACCTAGGCTTTATTTTGAAGCTTTTTTTTGTATTTTTCATCTCGCTTAGTGTGGCCCATTAGTTTTTTACAGTGACTCGTTCACAATCGGCGTTTAGTCATTGTAAAGCACATACATTTTTAAAGAACGGAAAATAAATTTTAGTGCCCGAGTTATCATTCACCCATGGCAATTTTTCAATAACTGATTGTAAAAATGAAAGAAATTAAAAATGAAAGCAAAAGTACTAGTTCTGAGATTTAGGAAGTAGCGTAAGCACGCTCAACTTAGCGATTAGATCTAGAGAATTGAATTGAGGATAGTTAAAAACAAATACGGTTATTTTCAAAGGTTAGCACCTCATAGCTTAAGACATTAAAGCAGTTTCATAAGGAGGCATCGAAACATTACGATTAATTAAATACAAGAGTTGGCCAGAATATTTCTAGAGGGTTTACCAAAGGAATGAAGTGATATATATTTAAAGACTATTACACCAGACATTTATTAGCACCGGAATAAATAATCAGAGGTGGTGCTAAAGAAGTACATTTAGATTGTCTTAGTAAGAAATTGTATCTCTGGATTTGGATGTCAGATACTACTACGAAAATATACTAATAAATACTAATGTCATTGGCTTTCAGCAATGATGTCATACCAGAGGCAATGACGCCACATAGAGGCAATCTTTGAAAGTAGGCTATAATATTCGTAAACAAAGGAATGTAGCACACGATGAAGTTACACTCACAATTCACGCGGTGGTTATTTACTTAGCCACGAATCATGTCGAAACGAATTGAAGATAACGGGAATAAATGAGAACAAAATTAGAGAAACATACATGTGTGAAATAAATTACTGTCTTAATTTATGCGAGTAATAAAAGCACAGAAAACCTTTAAATCCACTACACTATAGTGCATGGTGAACTTGTAATAATATAAAGCAGCATTGATTGAATCTGACGGGGCTACCGCTGGAAAGTGGAGGTTTTGGATGGGGATAAACTAAAACGCAACACAACAACGGGAAAACAAAATAAATAATACCGATAACGTATATGAAAAAGTAGCAAGAAATTCTAAAAAACGCCGGTACACAAATAATGAAAATTCATAGAAAGTAACAAATATTGGAGTCGGTAACTAGATTGATCTATATACGTTAATTCTAGTTACCGATTACAATATTTGATACAGCCTACTTTTTGTGAATTTTCGTTACTTGTGTAGTTCAGTTAGCTTCAATAATTGTTATTAAAAATTAATTCTGTTTCACAATATTATGACTTCGTCATCCGCTATACTGTAATGGATTTAAAGTTCTTTGTGGTCTTCGTACTTGCGTAAATTACGATAATAATTTATTTGACTCGTATATTTCTATTTTTCTGTTCTTATTCATTTTCGTTACCTTCTGCTCTTTTCGATATAATTTGTGAGTAAGTAATTAATCACGTGAACTGTGATTGTAATTTTACTGTATGTTATATTCGTTTTTTTACGAATTTGATCAGTTGCTTTCAAAGGTTGCCCATAAGTAGCGTCTCTGCCTTAGATATGACGTCATTGCTCAAAGCCGACGAGTGGAATCGGACACTAGAATTGATCCTAATTGTCAATATTTTAGAAATTTGTAAGTAACTGATTGTTACATAAACGTTAAAATCTTAATTATCATGATACTGAAGGTCGTATATTGATACGAGAAGAGATATTTAGTAGTATTTAGTGAAATATTGCTAAATACTCATTTACGTATACATACCATACATCTTTACAAAAAAGAAGTTTGATTAGTGTTGAAATGGCTTGTGCTTTCTTTCTGTTGTATGTGAATGGTTCCTTTTTGGTTAATAATCATAAGCTACATAAGATCCATTTAATCGAAGATGTGCTAATAGTGTTTGGAGGTAGAATTACGAATTCGATCGAGGGAACTGTTACATATTGATCACATAGTTGTTCGTACTGTGTTTCTAGGTACCTGTGTTCTTTTGAATGGTTCTATAGAATTCATATTGACCCTTTCGATGAGCAATTACCAATTTTATTTCATTTATATTTTTTTCTCAATTGTCACGTGTACTGCCAGGACATTTTAACAGGGCTGATTACGTGGACACTTGTAGGCTGCAATTCCGTCACA
Organism: Schistocerca nitens; assembly: GCF_023898315.1. NCBI lineage: Eukaryota > Metazoa > Arthropoda > Insecta > Orthoptera > Acrididae > Schistocerca > Schistocerca nitens. Next base: position 119,837,305 of record NC_064614.1, on the reverse strand, counting down.
GTGCAGTATCTACGTTTTCATGAATTCACATTCACTTTCCTGACTATATCTTCTACTGTTAACATGACTGTCAAACTCAAAGGATAATAATTTCGTGTTTCTCTCGGGCCTAGTACAAGTCAGCCAATGGACGTCACACTGCCGACTTGAGTGTCCCTTATTTGCCACAGCTATCCAACAGGGGAAAGGGGACAGGCAGTTTAACGTGGAATCTGAACCAAGTGTCTTGCCCGGCGACTCCTCAAACCGTTGAGAGGTGAAGGCTAGATTAAGGGCAGACTGAAAATTTCTGTGGCCCGACCGGGTTTCGATCTCATGGCATATCGGTTTCCAGGAACGTGTTTTACCATTAGATCACGAGACCCGACAATGTCAGTAGATGGAAAAATACTGAAACACATCCTTCTTGTAGACCACCATGGCTTAGGGGCAGTAATAATAAGACCGTCGTGGTCCCGGGGTGTATATCAGCCATTGCTTGAACTTTGAATAAAAATCACCGTCAATGACGGCCGAAGACTTCTAATGCAAGAAGTCTCTTTCATTTTGTTAAAGGTCCCTCTCAAAGAGGGAAGAGCAGCGGACAGAGGCACTCTCTTGCTCCTGGTGATTGCCCCTAAAGGTCAGAAGTAACACCTAAAATCAACGGCATGAGGATGTAGAAAGCAACGGATACCACTGGATTAAAGACACGTAAGTTATGTCCACAGGGCTAGTGGCCTGTAACTCGATAAGCGTCGTATTAATCTCTCCACAGGAAAAAGATTCCGGATTAGTCCCTCATTTAGATCTCTGGAAGGGGACTGCTAAGGAATAGGTGACCTTGAGACAAAGACTGAGTAACCAACGAAATAGTGACTTAGTAAAAGTTGGAGCTTGGAATATTAGACGTCTGAGCATGGGAGGGAAACTAGAAAATCTGAAATGTGTGACTGTACCTAACGATTACTGCTAGTGTAGCATCCCATGCGAGAAAACCAGCTGCTTCTTTACCAGCGGTTACTCGTACTTTAGGTACTTGGGTTATGGCGACTCTGTTTAAAAAGAATAGCTTGATGTAGTCATAGTGTCGAGACGGACACATGTACTTCCATACCCCACAACTATGCGCTGCAAATAATGCAGTCAAATAGTCTATGAGTTGACTAGACTTTCGAGTTAACAAAATACAAAACAATTAAATGAATGATTTAGTAACAAGGGTTCTATTCCAAAGTCTGTAATTGATGTAGACGACATAGAATTATGCTGAATACTATTTATTCAAGAAACGACATATCAAACAGACGGGAGGTGGTTCTCCGATATTCAGTTAAAATACAGACAGAAAATACCATTAACAGATGCAGTAAAGTTACGTTGAGAGCGTTACTAGAATGGTAGCAAACTCCTCAGACTAAATAGTCATCGAAGATATGCGAAAACTAAGTCCATTTTGTAATCAAAATATACGAAATATTCACCAGCTAAAATTAGTTCAAGTTACAATAGGCAATCTACAAATTATCAAACGCTTTACAAAGAATAGTGACTCATACGTTGTCTATCCGCATTTCCGTAATACAAGAGGAAAAAGTTAGTCCTACCCCGAGTACATTCAGATCTTTCGAAATATAAAGTCCCTTCAAGAGTATTATAGCAACCTTTCGCTGCCCATTGTCCTGCCACTGACACAACCAAATACCTCACGTTACCTCAGACAGGTCTGTCTTCCACCAGATCTGCACATAAAGTGTCCTCAAGATTTAGTCTCACAAAGTCCCTTCATCACCCAGAATCTATCACCAACTTGATTAAATATTATCCCTCCATAACACGGCCACGAAGACATCATTAGACTCATTTTGATCACTTCCTGGACTACAGTAACGTATTACAACAATATTTAAATAAAGAAATGTTATGAATACTCAATCACACAATAAGTGTAAATAAAGGATTTTCCATAAATAAATAAGGCAGTATATTTGTGCTAGTGCACTCATGATAAGTAACAGATCGTTGTTATTATTGTTTGAACAATTATTTATACTACTTATCACAATCACCTTTTGCTACTTTTTTACAAAGCTTGGTGTCAACTAACACAGGCGATTGATTAGTTCATAAATTATCATGATTTTGTATTATCAGTGATAGTTTTAAATAAAGTTACTGGTAAAATAGTGAACTGTCAATTAAACAAATAAACAAGTATGACAAAATGTGAATTATTCATACAGTATTTATTTGCTGTGTAATTGTGAAGGATACAATATTCTCACAAACATTTGCGTAATGAAAAGATATAAAAAACATAATAATCAAGAAATAAAATAGATACAATGAGTAGCTTCCAGCGATAATAGCTTTAATGCAATGCTATCATCTGAGACATCGTATTTTGAAATCACATGAAGTGTTTAAAAGTTGTTCATTCAGAGGTTCATTGTGAAAATATTTAATAGACTCAGTATAGATATAACGTGAGTAGTGCAGTGAAACGATCAACTACAGCGGAAAATGGTGTAATAGGAGCAGTATTCGTCATGAGTCGGAAGGTAGCATTGTTAGTGAGTTACTGTGAACTTTTCAGTGATAGGAATATTCTTACCAGAATCTACAGCAAACCAATACCAGCAACAATAGTTCAGGTATACAAGCAGTAGATGAAGAGATTGACAAATTATATGTCTATACTGAACGCGTAATTCAGTGTGCAAAGGGAGATCAATATCTCAAATCATGAGAGGCTGCACGCTGTAGCACTGGAAGAAATAGAGGACACTGTTACTGGATATTATGGGCTCGGTAGTAGGAGTGAGAGAGAAGAAAATTGAGTTCTGTCACAAATTTCGCCAAGTAATAGCGAATACGCTGCTGAAGACACTGTAGCGGAAGAAAGAGACTGAAATATATCGAACAAGTAACTGAGGACGTTGGAATGACTCTGAATTGAGAAGTTTGGTGCTGAAGAGGTATTCGTATTGGATTGTGTCGAACCAGCTCGAAGCCTGATGATAAAAAAATAAAAAAATAAAAAAAAGGACATGTGATCTTCCTCCAGGTTCTCTTCTCTCATTCGATGTTAGAACTGAACTCACACTGACACATGTAAAATTTACGTAATAGGAAACAGAAAGTAGGTGAATTCTAGTACATGATTATCAGGATATTGTATTGTACATTCGGCAGCTATTTATTACTCGGTCGTAATGTAATAAAGCTTATAGAGTGGGTTTGCGCAAACAGCCTTCGCGAATAGTGTTATTAATACCACAGGTCACTGGTTGCGGTATGTGCCCTCTCGTTAGTGAGCTTCCTGTTCGCTACTGAAAATGTATTGTTAGCCTACAGCCAGCTAAAATACCTAGTAATTCGATACTTTTTGGCTTTTTACGCTCTAAACACACAAGCATCAGAGCGACCGAGTAAATGCGAGAAAGGTTAATTTAATTTTGTTTGTAATAATGTCTGCCGTAGCTCGTGTCACACAATAAAAGAAAGATGTCTGTATATCGAAATGTGAACTCGAAACAGAACTGTTTCTTATACTCCGAACTGACACATGCCACCGTTTATTTTGTTCATAGTGACACCAATATTTTTCGGTGACCAACGATGTGTATAGGAATCCAATATCCGTCTTGGTAATCTGTAATGGCGATGGATACTGCAACCTCTGCTTTCTTTGCAGCGCTGTCCAGCGGAGTGGCAAGAAATTTTTCATTGAAATTATTTATACGACTAATAGATGATGGATCTCTGTTATATACCACTTTCTGGAAAAGAGACGCATGCAGAACAGCTTAGGCAGGCATTTTCAGTCACGATCGATGTTAAAAATGCTTCCAGACATCGATTTCATTCGTATAAGATGGTACACTCAATTTATATTTGAACGAAACTGCGATTTTAACTATGTGAATCATAACGAATAAGAAGTGCTGTGCCCTCGCAATATCGCTGCTTGTAAGTTCTTCCTTATAAACAGTAATCATATGAAGTACTTCCCACATCAAAGTATTCTTTCTCTAAATATGTATAGCACGCCATACACAAGCTCCTTAACAGTTAATCAACAGACTCCTTTTTCTCCTTAAACATTACCATTATTCCTCCCAAAAGCCTGGCTCTCTTTAAAACGCCTGCCACGCAGATAGTAATTAATTCTTATCGACCTTCAACTATTGTTGTCTCTCACGCATCGTGCAACCAACCAGACCAAGAAACGTCATTCATTACTTCTCATCTCAGAACACACTCCCCAAATGTCTTTATGTCCCTGATTTTTTCTTCTTTTTTACATGGTTAGTAATTCCTCTGGGCATAGCACTCATATGTCAGAAAATATTAATTTACGGTGTTTTATGTAATTCCGTCGCAACACCAGATGGAAGATATCGTGATGTGTAAACTATGGTGTAGCCCTTCGTGTTATAAGACTGTACAACACAAATCCATGTGCATGTTGGTAACTGGTTTTCCAAGAGCCATACGGAAACTCTTAGTCAGTTACATTCCACCTTCTAGGGTAAATTTAACGAAAACCGGCGACTAACAGCATGAGCGCACAAGGCCTAATTCAAAGCCTTTCCTTTTCTGCCTGGAAACGAAATAATGTGACTTAAACAATAGATAGTGAATAACCAAAGTGTTATTCGCGAATGTCAAGATTTGTTCTTACTGACGGACTGCGCCAGCGAACTAATGGTCAATAGTTTTTGTGTGCACCACTGTGCACAGCAATCTGCCTTGATAATTTTCTGGTTTTATGCGGAAATGGTAACCTAATAGAAAGAAAATACAGCTCAGCAGCAGCGAATAAAATGACAAAGTAAATGGTTTTGCTGAGAAAACGAGCAGTTACAGACTTGAATGTTAATAACATTTATTTTATTTATTGTGACGGCTATATTTGAGAAAGCAGTTTCATTCAAGTAAGGTTTTTAAGACCGTGTGTTCCAGTTGGGGATGCGTAAAGTTAAAATCCTAATCTAATATTTCTGGTTCGAGTTTCTCCCTGGTTTTCTCAAACAGCTTCAGGCAATTCCCAGACTTAGAAAATAACGCTTTCTTCTTCATCCTACATCTGTGGACCTCAGTGTAATGTGTAGCCTCAGAATATCGTATATACTAGGTTTACAATTTTGCTTCCGCCATTTTTTTCTCGAAGTTCGGGGCTCTATTGTGAAAAACTTACAACAAAATTATGATTCATAATATTGCCCATCGCTGGCCACTACATTCTCCCATCTTCCGGATAGCATACGAATCCCATGGCGGAAGAACTGGGCGTCTTTTGTGGGGATCGATGAATCGATTCAATTTTGCACTTGTTCGTATGATCGGAAGTGCTGGTCAGCCAGACTGTATGCCACTGATCGGAAAAGGTGGTAGTCAGACAGAGCAACGTATGGAGAATACGGCGGTAGGGATAGGAATTCTCATTTTAACGTTTCCATGTATATTTTGACGGGTTTTACGACATGGGGTCGAGCACTGACCTGCTGCAAAATTACCTTTACGTGTCTATCGCTGTATTGTGGCCGTTTGTGTTTCAGTGCTGAGCTCGAAAGCATCAATTGCTTTCGATAATGATGTCCTGTGACTGTCTTCGTCTGTTTCAGTAGCTACGAAAACGTTCTGTCTTGCACCGCCATGCCGGTCTTCGACATCAAAATCACCGTTCTTAAGGCGTTGAAAACATTCTCGGCACGTCCTTCCATTAATAGATCCCTCACCATTGGTCTTACCCAGCATTTTAAGAGCCACAGCCGCAGATTTCTTCATGTTAAAGCAAAAAATTAAAACTTCCCGCAAATGGCGAGAAATGGGTACGCAATTTGACGTACTTAATCGACAATAACCTTATGATGCAATCACAAATCGACTAATATTTTTATGGCATTATGTTTACAGATGCCTAAGCTTATTATATTACACCTATGACCAACCACCTGAACCCCACTTGCCTTTACTGCGGCAAAACGGCGGAAGCAAAGTTGTAGGCCTAGTAACTTCAGATAAAAAGAAACGAGACGATTTCTGCCGAGCCAGTGTGGACAGGAATATTTGGAAAACAGTTGCTAGGAGAAGGGAGATGATAATAAGACATGTTAAGGCATTAGGAAATAATTTCCGTGATACTATAGGGAAATAGTTCTAGGGGAAGATAGAATCTGGAATATGCACAGGTAAACATCAGTAATTCGAACTTCGGGAATCCGAGCCTTCGTTTAATCCTAGGTGGATGACGGACGGTTATTACGTTAAAAAATGTTTCTTGGTGTGAAAATGCAGACGACAATGAATTGCAAAAGTGGTTGGACCGAGGCGATGAGTATGATGATGATGATGGTTTGTGGGGCTCTCAACATGGTGGTCATCAGTGCCCGTACAAGTTCCAAACCTTTCCATTTCCAGTCTTGGCACTACCCAAATGATGACGAGATGATGAGGAAACACAAAGATCCAGTCCCCGGGCGGGAAAAATCCCCGACCTGGCCGGACGATGAATATGAAGTGAGTGGTAGTGCTACTGCGGAAATGATAAATAAAGGAAAAAGAGATTATAGTGACGAAGAGGAAGAGTGGTAGCACAGTGAGCCATACTCGTGGAACTGTGGCACTACGCGGAGCAACAGAATGTGGTGACATCAGCTAATGTTATGCTTCTACAAAGAAGACGGGACTACTCTGTTAAGAAAAAACGTTCTTCACAAAATAAAAAAAATTATGATTATTGCTTCCAAAAACAAAATACGTACAGTAGTAACAGTTGTACAGTAGTTTATGTAATACGTATGTGGTTACAGTAAATGTTTTAGATTTTACTATAACCTTATTTCTAAAACAAACTGATGTAATAATTTTGGTTGGTGTAATACTACTGTCGAGATCAATAAATAACTTAAATAAAATGGCTCTGAAATTGTCAGACTTACTGCAATTAGAGAAGGTTTTCCAAAGTTCGTGCTTTACTCGGTCCCAGTTACCTCGAATTATCGAGATTTACCTTATCGCAAACAACTGAGGACTTTGGGCGAATGTGCTATTTTGACATGAAGAGGCTGCCACGGGATAGTACGACTTCACAAACAGGGAGACGGGAGTCCTAAGAACTGAATGGCTAATCTTCCCTGAATTACCAGTTCCCTATAATCTGGCGGAATTAATGAATGTGTAGATGGTATCTTCTTCGATGCCTAGGGGATACCTGTAATTATCTGTTCTTAAAATAGCATGGACTAACTTAAAAGTTGGTAAAGTTCATTACATATGTGTGCCACTTCAAACAAAGCAGGTGACTCTTGGATTGAAGTAAATTTTAACTAGAATTTATTCCATTAAACATAAATTACAGATCTCTTTCTAAATCAAAGAGCATGGCTTTGATACAAGCTGCCGCGTGGCATACCACCAACAATCAGTTCCGCTAAATACTGAAGTGCATTTAATATAACAGCACTATTATCGAAATGCCATCAAAGATGCATAATCTCATTCCTGTCATCAAAGAAACAATATTTTTTGTAACTGCTATTAACTGCTCATCTTTACTCGCGATTTTATTAAGCTGTACGTTAGGCAAAAATATATAAATATCTAAAAGTTCCGAGTATGGATGGTACTCGGAAATGCGGCTGGATCATCGCGAAAATCACTTCACGAAAAATTGTCCGCTGTTGCAGCTGCGCCGGCCGTGGTGGCCGAGAGGTTCTAGGCGCTTCAGTCTGGAACCGTGCGACCACTACGGTCGCAGGTTCGAATCCTGCCTCGGGCATGGATGTGTGTGATGTCCTTAGATTAGTCAGGTTTAAGTAGTTCTAAGTTCTAGGGGACTGATGACCTCAGTTGTTAAGTCCCATAGTGCTCAGAGACATTTGAACCATTTTGATCAACAGTACTGGACACCACCAAAAACATACGTTTTTGATATTAGGTGCATTGTGCAGCCACATACTGCCAGGTAATCCATATTAGCGACCTCAGTAGTCATTATACATCGTGAGATAGCAGAATGGGGCGCTCCGCGGAACTCACGGACTACGAACGTGGTCAGGTGAGTGGGTGTCGTGTTTTCCGCAAGATTTCCACACTCCTACACATCCCTCGGTCCACTGTTTCCGATGTGATAGTGAAGTGGTAACATGAAGGGAGACGTACAGCACAAAAGCGTACATGCTGACCTCGTATGTTAACTGAGACAGTCGACAGTTGAAGAGGGTCGTAACGTGTAATTGGCAGACATCTATCCAGACCATCACACAGGAACTCCAGACTGCATCAGCATCCACTGCAAGTACTATGACAGTTGGGCGGGAGGTGAGAAAACTTGGATTTCATGGTCGAGCGGCTGCTCATAAGCCACACATCACGCCGGTAAATGCCAAACGACGCCTCGCTTGGTGTAAGGAGCGTAAACGTTGGACGATTGAGCAGTGGAAAAACGTTGTGTGGAGTGACGAATCACGGTACACAATTTGGCGATCCACTGGTAGGGTGTGGGTGTGGCGAATGCCCAGTGAACGTCATCTGCCAGCGTGTGTAGTGCCGACAGTAAAATTCGGAGGCGGTGGTATTATGATGTGGACGTGTTTTTCATGGAAAGGGCTTGTACCCCTTGTTGTTTTGCGTGGCATTATCGCAGCACAGGCCTACGTTGATGTTTTAAGCACCTTCTTACTCCTCACTGTTGAAGAGCGACACGGGCATGGCGACTGCATCTTTCAACACGACTGAGCACCTGTTCATAATGCACGGCCGGTGGCGGAGTGGTTACACGACAATAACATCCTTGTAATGGACTGGTGTGCACAGAGTCCTGACCTGAATCCTACACAACACCTTTTGGATGTTTTGGAACGCCGACTTCGTGCCAGGTCACACCGACCGACATCGATACCTATCCTCAGTGCAGCACTCCATGAAGATTGGGTTGCCATTCCCCAAGAAACCCTCCAGCACCTGATTGAATGTATGCCTGCGAGAGTGGAAGATGTCATCAAGGCTAAGAGTTGCGAACACCATATTGAATTTCAGCATTACCGATGGAGTCCGCCCCAGTAGCTGAGTGGTCAGCGTGTCGGATTGCCGACCTCTGGGCCCGGGTTCGATTCCCGGCTGGGTCGGAGATTTTCTCCGCTCAGGGACTGGGTGTTGTGTTGTGTTCATCATCATTTCATCCCCATCCGGCGTGCAGGTCGCCCAATGTGGCGCCGAATGTAATAAGACCTGCGATATGGCGGCCGGACCTGCCCCGCGAGGGGCCTCCCGGCCAATGACGCCAAACGCTCATCATCATCATCATTACCGATGGAGGTCGCCACGAACTTTTAAGACATTTTGAGCCAGGTGTCCAGATACTTTTGATCACATAGTCTAGCTGAACCTGGCCACACTTTGCTGTGGCTCAGCCTGCGTATATGAAAGAGAAAGAAAAGAGAAAGCAAACGTTCCTAATATGTATGGAAAGTGAATATACGTCTTAATGTCCTCTCCCTTTCTCTGTCCATCTCTCTCTCCCCTTTCTTTGTCCATCCTCCTCCCACTCTCTCTTTTTCTCTCCCTGACCTCCTGTACCCTCTCTCAGTTCTACTCCTCTTTCCCGTTTTCTATGTGCATTTTGTCCCACCTTTCTGTCTGTCTTCTCTTCCCCCCTCTTTTTTGGCCTGAGACTTTTATTATTTTTATTGCAAATTCAGATTCTGTAGTAGCATTCGAATCGCAAAGCAATAAGCTATAGGTAGTATTGTTTATATAGACCCTTATAAACTATACACTTATATATATATATATATATATATATATATATATATATATATATATATATATATATATATATATAAGTGTATAGTCTATAAGGGTCTAAACGTTTATTACAATAACGTGTAAAAATTAGAAGTAAATCGGAAAGGTATATTTTGAGATTTTTTGTAACAACCTTTTCCCTTTATATATTTCATATACATATTTATATATTATGCGTAATAAAATTATACATACATTAAAGAATTAGGAACCTACCTGAAAACACTCCCGTATTAGAATTCAACGCTGTGTCGAAAATTCAAAGTATCAGTCAAGAAATTTCGAAGATTAACGATTTTGAATATTCCAACTTCTACATTTCTCAAACATTTCCTCTTTTCTTACATGTAAATTGGAAATTTGTGGCAAGTTCTTAAGGGACCAAACTGCTAAAGTCATCGGTTCCTAAGCTTACGCACTACCTAATCTAACTTAAACTACGCTAAGGACAGCACACACACCCATGCCCGAGGGAGGACTCGAACCTCCGGCGGGGGTAGCCGCGCGATCCGTCACATGACGCCCTTGACCGTGCAGCTACCCAGCGTGGCTATTACATCTATGTAACATATTTACCAGATGGCGTTCCCGTAGGTATGTAAAAACACTTGAGTATTTGGAAGCAACGTTATGTCAGAATTTCAAAGCAGTTCACGAAGAACATACAGAGATTGGAGAATTTGATGAAACGAAGATATTAGTTTGTACTCATATAGACAATGTAGATTTTCCTAACCGCAAACCTCCGATGGTTTTTAACCGAATGATTTGAAATTTTGACACAACTTTGAATTATAATACTCGTATGCTTTTATATATCTGTTTTAATATACGTAAGGCACAATTTTTCATGAACTTAATAATAGGGAAACGTTGTTACAAAAAATCTCAAAAACTTACGTTATACACTGATGGAAAAAATCGCAACGCCGAAAAATAATGTATAGCAATGAAATTTTTGAAATACAATCGTGTAGGTAACGTATTTCGGTGATTAACATTCCAAAAGCAGAAGTTAATGTAAGCGCGAGAAAAGCCGCTGCTGATGTGAAACACTGGTACATTAGCAACCGGTGTAGCTACCAGAACGTCATGCGAACCTTCGTGAATTGTACTCGTGCTGGATCTCAGTTTGTGGAATGGAGTTGCATGCCTGTTGCACTCGGTCGTTCAACACAACGAGGCTTAATGCTGGTTGTGGATGACGCTGGAGTTGTCCGATGATGTCCTGTATGCGCTCGACTGCACACAGATCTTCTCATAGTGTAGGCCAAGACAACATGTCGACACTTTAGACATCTTGGGTTACAACAGCGGTATGTGGTCGAGTAATTTTGTTTCTGCATTCTCTGTAAGCCGGTGTACTTGCTTATTATGTAGCAAATTCGTAACTCTTGTTCACAATACCACTTAGAACATGGACATGTTGTCAAACCAACATCTGAGTCAAAACCATGGCTGAAAAATCACTGCTGATTCTAACAGCTGAATGACTTGTTATATTAGTATTACACGTTCAGTGACGTGACAAAAGTCGTGCGACACCTCCTAACACCGTGTCGGACCTCCTTTTGCCCGGCATTGTGCAGCAGCTGCACATGGCAAGAACTCAACAAGTCGCTGGAAATCCCCTGCAGAAACACTGAGCCATGCTCCTCCTATAGCCCTCCATAATAGCGGAAGTGTTGCAAGACTACACTGGACTTGCGGTATGTTTTGGAAGGCGACAAGCGACTGAAATCTGGTTTCGCAGGACATAGCGGATCAGGTTGTGGAAAGGGGCCAAGGTCAATTACTGTTAGTTATACAGGAATACACACAAATTTATTTCTCAAACCAATGCACAGTTTCGTCTTTAAAACAACAAAGATAAATTCACGGCTGAGGGCCCAAGCAACTTCTACAGGATAAGTTTAAATGATTCCTTTTAAAACGCCAGAATTTAGAGTAACGGCTGAAGGCCTTACTTAAGTAAAATTACAATATCTTCTCGGCTAAAGGCAGAAATAATATTTCAGATCAGATAAGGAAATTCTTTAAAAGCTAACCATTTATGAATTACGGCTAAAGGCCATATTAAGGAAAATTCAAGTTAATTCTTCGGCTGAAAGCCCAATAAAAAAATTTCTTTACGTAATAAAGAGAGGTTTTAAAGCTAAGCCTTTAAAGAGTACAACAGAAAAACATCTTAAAAAATATTGGAACAAATAAGCCCCAGGTCACAAATACTAAGTCAAAATTGACAAGTTTTCGACGCTACTATGAACGTCGTCTTCAGAATTAGACTAACTGTTCTAAAACATATTAAGTATATAATACATTAATAAAATTAAAGTTCAACCATGGTTCACTAAAGTACGAGCAGCCCTTAGCGGCTCGCCATCTTACTTACAACTATTCATGACGTCGCCCCTCCGGCTTAGATCTTTTTTAATATGTGACTTGTAAGTACTGCATCTTTTTCCAGTCAGTACAAACTTTAATTTTATTCAAAAATGGTTCAAATGGCTCTGAGCACTATGGGACTCAACTGCTGAGGTCATTAGTGTGGTGTCACCGCCAGACACCACACTTGCTAGGTGGTAGCTTAAATCGGCCGCGGTCCATTAGTACATGTCGGACCCGCGTGTCGCCACTGTCAGGATCGCAGACCGAGCGCCACCACAAGGCAGGTCTCGAGAGACGTACTAGCACTCGCCCCAGTTGTACGACTTTGCTAGCGACTACACTGACGAAGCCTTTCTCTCATTTGCCGAGAGACAGTTAGAATAGCCTTCAGCTAAGTTAATGGCTACGACCTAGCAAGGCGCCATTTGTACCATTGCATGTATCTCAAGATAGTCTCACTTGTATCATCAAGAATGCTGTATACCAAAGGACGATATAAAAGTTAAGTGTTCTAGTAGCTACGTTCTTTTCTTTATCACATTCATCACGTATCCTGTTCCAGACTTCGCGCCAGTCGGCGTGTGTGTACGTGTGCCCTTTCGGCTACCCGTCACTGTGGACTGGCTGCCTTGTCAGTCCACTACAATTAGTCCCCTAGAACTTAGAACTAGTTAAACCTAACTAACCTAAGGATATCACACACATCCATGCCCGAGGCAGGATTCGAACCTGCGACCGTATCGGTCTCGCGGTTCCAGACTGCAGCGCCAGAACCGCGCGGCCACTTCGGCCGGCTTTAATTTTATTAATGTATTATATTCTTAATATGTTTTAGAACAGGTAGTCTAATTCTGAAGACGACGCTCATATTAGCGTCGAAACCTGGTCAGTTTTGACTTAGTATTTGTGACCGATGGCTTATTTGTTCTAATATAATTCTGACACGGTTACTGAACCTTAGCAGTTATGTTCAAAGTTTTATATTAAGAAAACTTGAAGTATCTTGTCGGCTGAAGGCCGAAACAATTACTCAAGAATAATTGAAGACAATCTTAAGATAAAAATTTACAGAACACGGCTGAAGGCTGTTTCAAGAATTCAAGATAATTAGAGAAACTTTACAGACAAGGATTTACATATTAAAGCCACAGATTCTGAAACAAACGCTGCTGTAGGCCTAAATACAGAGAAAGAAGAATTTTAAATAAAACACGGCGACCCCGACACACTTGCTTAGACCCAACCACGCAGAGGTAACTCTTGCGCACTGGCCACGACATCTCTGTACAAGGAAGGAACCGACCCACGTCCAGCAAGATGACCAACTGACAAGGCCCAGAAACGGCCAAAGGACCAAATACACGTCGCCCGATGAGACGACCAACCAACAGTCGTCCCGCTCCAATCTCCTTCTCTCGGACAGTTCAAGTGTGTCGCCAGCGGTCAGCGAGCCCTGGCTGTCCGCACCTCACTGGCGCTCCGTCCCCGACTTCACTGCTGCTGCTCCCAACTGAACTCCAGACAGACGACAACCCGGAAATACTATCGGTCGCTCCAGATATGATTCGACAGTGCACTTATCGATAAGCGCTGCTGCTGCCACTCATGGGCGGGTAAGGCAGGAAGTTAATGACGCCAGAAAATGGAATAAGGAAATGAGGTGGCAGTACCGTTAGGGAAGATGTCAAACAATAAACGGCATCAACACGAGCCGTGCATGGCTCAGCGACTATAAGTTTCCGTCCTGACAGCAGCCACCTTAACCAGTAAACCTTCCACATGACTACCTGGTACACGCGTCTGTTAAACTGATTTTGCCATTTGACTGTGTTTTTCTGTCCTGCACCGAGGTTAATGAAACGGTGGCTCTGTCATTATTTTAGTCTACTGTTGAAGATAGATGAAAAGCGCTAGTTCGATTTTGTTCTACAATAGAACAAAAACAAATTAGCGCTTTTCATTTATTATACACTACTGGAAATTGAAATAAGAACACCGTGAATTCATTGTCCCAGGAAGGGGAAACTTTATTGACACATTCCTGGGGTCAGATACATCACATGAACACACTGACAGAACCACAGGCACATAGACACAGGCAACAGAGCATGCACAATGTCGGCACTAGTACAGTGTATATCCACCTTTCGCAGCAATGAAGGCTGCTATTCTCCCATGGAGACGATCGTAGAGATGCTGGATGTAGTCCTGTGGAACGGCTTGCCATGCCATTTCCACCTGGCACCTCAGTTGGACCAGCGTTCGTGCTGGACGTGCAGACCGCGTGAGACGACGCTTCATCCAGTCCCAAACATGCTCAATGGGGGACAGATCCGGAGATCTTGCTGGCCAGGGTAATGGAAAAAAGAACACATTGACACCGGTGTGTCAGACCCACCATACTTGCTCCGGACACTGCGAGAGGGCTGTACAAGCAATGATCACACGCACGGCACAGCGGACACACCAGGAACCGCGGTGTTGGCCGTCGAATGGCGCTAGCTGCGCAGCATTTGTGCACCGCCGCCGTCAGTGTCAGCCAGTTTGCCGTGGCATACGGAGCTCCATCGCAGTCTTTAACACTGGTAGCATGCCGCGACAGCGTGGACGTGAACCGTATGTGCAGTTGACGGACTTTGAGCGAGGGCGTATAGTGGGCATGCGGGAGGCCGGGTGGACGTACCGCCGAATTGCTCAACACGTGGGGCGTGAGGTCTCCACAGTACATCGATGTTGTCGCCAGTGGTCGGCGGAAGGTGCACGTGCCCGTCGACCTGGGACCGGACCGCAGCGACGCACGGATGCACGCCAAGACCGTAGGATCCTACGCAGTGCCGTAGGGGACCGCACCGCCACTTCCCAGCAAATTAGGGACACTGTTGCTCCTGGGGTATCGGCGAGGACCATTCGCAACCGTCTCCATGAAGCTGGGCTATGGTCCCGCACACCGTTAGGCCGTCTTCCGCTCACGCCCCAACATCGTGCAGCCCGCCTCCAGTGGTGTCGCGACAGGCGTGAATGGAGGGACGAATGGAGACGTGTCGTCTTCAGCGATGAGAGTCGCTTCTGCCTTGGTACCAATGATGGTCGTATGCGTGTTTGGCGCCGTGCAGGTGAGCGCCACAATCAGGATTGCATACGACCGAGGCACACAGGGCCAACACCCGGCATCATGGTGTGGGGAGCGATCTCCTACACTGGCCGTACACCACTGGTGATCGTCGAGGGGACGCTGAATAGTGCACGGTACATCCAAACCGTCATCGAACCCATCGTTCTACCATTCCTAGACCGGCAAGGGAACTTGCTGTTCCAACAGGACAATGCACGTCCGCATGTATCCCGTGCCACCCAACGTGCTCTAGAAGGTGTAAGTCAACTACCCTGGCCAGCAAGATCTCCGGATCTGTCCCCCATTGAGCATGTTTGGGACTGGATGAAGCGTCGTCTCACGCGGTCTGCACGTCCAGCACGAACGCTGGTCCAACTGAGGCGCCAGGTGGAAATGGCATGGCAAGCCGTTCCACAGGACTACATCCAGCATCTCTACGATCGTCTCCATGGGAGAATAGCAGCCTGCATTGCTGCGAAAGGTGGATATACACTGTACTAGTGCCGACATTGTGCATGCTCTGTTGCCTGTGTCTATGTGCCTGTGGTTCTGTCAGTGTGATCATGTGATGTATCTGACCCCAGGAATGTGTCAATAAAGTTTCCCCTTCCTGGGACAATGAATTCACGGTGTTCTTATTTCAATTTCCAGGAGTGTATTTAGTCTGGCTCAAAACATGGATAACACAACATGAAATTATCTAACGCTGAATAGACATTGATGGATTTATTGTAGACAGAAGTTATACTACGTTGATGCAACTGAGAACAAGCGGCGAGACTGTGATTTTGTTTGCCCTAACCAGGCGGACAGCAGTACTTCACCCCTTCCTCGGTGTATGGCGCTGTCTTGGGTAACGGTCGTGGTTCAAGCATGAGCAGAGCAGCTGTGTGCGGCACCTCTAATTTCCTGTTGCGGGCGTGAAATATACGAGTCGCAGCTGACGACCCATTACACAAATCGAAATTACTCTACTGGAGCCCTCAAATATTGGCAGATTCAAGTGTATCAGACTCCTGTTTGCGAGTCACTTGACCTAAGGTCTGTTCCTAAAGACTGGAAAGTAGCACAAGTCACACCAATATTCACTAAAGGAAATAGGAGTAACCCACTGAATTACAGACCCATATCACTTACCTCAATTCGCAGTATCATTTTGGAGCGTATACTGTACTCGAATATTATAAATCATCTTGAAGAAAATGACTTACTGATACATAACCGACACGGATTCAGAAAATATCGTTCTTGTGCAACACAGTTAGCTCTTTATTCCCATGAAGTAATGAGTGCTGTCGACAAGGGATCTCAGATCGATTCCACATTCCAAGATTTCCAGAAGGCTTTTGATACCGTTCCTCACAACCGATTATTAATCATATTGCGTGCATATGGAGTATCATCTCAGTTGTGTGACTGGATTCGTGATTTCCTCTCAGAGAGGTCACGGTTCGTAGTCATAGACGGTAAACCATGGAGTAGAACAGAAGTGATATCTGGCGTTCCGCAAGGTAGTGTCATAGGCTCTCTGCTGTTCTTGATTTACATAAATGATCTAGGTGATAATCTGAGCAGCCCGCTTGGATTGTTTGCAGACGACGCTGTAATTTGTCGTCTAGTAAAATCTTCAGACGATCAATTACAATTACAAAACGATCTAGATAGAATTTCTGTATGGTGCGAAAAGTGGCATTTGGCACTAAACAAAGAAAAGTGCGAGGTCATCCACATGCGTACTAAAAGAAATACGATAAATTTTGGGTATACGATAAATCGCACAAATCTAAGGGCTGTCAATTCGATTAAATACCTAGGAATTAAAGTTACGAGCAACTTAAATTAGAAAGACCACATAGATAATATTGTGGGGAACGCGAAACAAAGACTGCGCTTTGTTAGCAGAACGCTTAGAAGATGCGACAAACCCACTAAAGAGACACTTGTCCGTCCTCTGCTGGAATATTGCTGCGCAGTATGGGATCCTTACCAGGTAGGATTGACGGATGACATCGAAAAAGTGCAAACAAGGGCAGCTCGTTTCGTGTTATCGCGCAATAGGGGTGAGAGTGTAACTGATATGATACGCGAGTTCGGGTGGCAATCACTGAAGCAAAGGCGGTTTTCTTTGTGGTGAGATCTGTTTACGAAATTTCAATCACCAACTTTCTCTTCCGAATGCGAAAATATTTTGTTGACACCCACCTACGTAGGGAGAAATGATCATCATAATAAAATAAGAAAAATCAGAGCTCGAACGGAAAGATTTAGGAGTTACTTTTTCCCACGCGCCATTCGAGAGTGAAACGGTAGACAAGTACTATAAAAATGTTTCGATGAACCATCTGCCAGGCACTTAAGTGTGAATTGCAGAGTAACCATGTAGATGTAGACTAAACTGACTCAATTGTATACCAGTATGTACAAAGAAAGAAACGTCTAGGCGAAAGATCTGTCACCAATAAGATTGCTCTCAGCACAGGAAGTTGTCCAAGATGACTAAGGTCTAAACTGTCAGCAAAGCGAAGTCCTCGCCACAGGCTCCCCAGTCAAGACGAGTGCTAGTGAGAAGTCACGCTCAGGACAAGAGCCTAAGCGCAACTCACTCATAACAAAATTCAAAACCAGAATCCTCTCCATACTGGAGTCTGAACCGGAAGGCCCATTGTAGACTAGGGTCTGAATCGATCGAGTTTTTCCTCTCCTCAATTTCCATCAAACTCGGTTAGTTCCTCAGAAGCACTCTTGCAACTGCCCCCACAAGGGTTTTGTGCCAATCACAAGACTCCACAATCTTGTTTCCCCTCCAACTCGTGTGCTCTACCCATTGATCTATCCTAATCAAAGTTCACAGTCTTTTTCTCTTTTCAGAAGAAGCAGCCAATCCCTGATTCACAAATTCCAGCACAGAGAGGAGACGGTGTTGTGCTCCCAACTTGTTTTTACCTACGGCCACCTAAGGCAGCGTGTTTTAAGTTTCAGTGTAGCTCTAAAGTGAACATCACATTTATTGTGTCCTAACATAGATCATTTCAGAGACACCATAAATGTTATATTGCCTCTAAAATTGTTTCGTAGGCCTGACGCTTCCCAACAAACTCTGCAGGCTCAGGGACACCACCTGATGGCTCCCTTGATAGCATCCAGTCCACAGTGAATATGACTCCTCGCGAATTTTTGTGGGCGCCTTCCCTGTTCACAAAGGGCGTTCACAGCACAACTTGGCTGGGCGCCCTAGATCTCTCTCGTACCCCTAAAGGCGCCTAACAGGTAGGTCCAGGTATTAATTTTTTCACCTCTTCGACTGAATGCATTATCTACACACCAATGTCAGAAATTTTGGGGATTAAAATTCCGTCCCCTGTGAGTGCTTTGAGATGTTCCTTTCCCTAATAGGTGCATGTGGCTTTCAACCCCCAAACCTCCGCTGCAAGATTTGGTGTTAAATCACCAAATTGACTGCTTGTTATCAACTCCAGAAAATACTGTGCGAAGGAGAGACATCATAAAGATCATGCATGTGTTAACAACGTACATACTTCCACCAAAGCCTGTTCACGCTGTAACTTCCTGTTGTCTCACAAAAATGACGTCTTGGGTGTAAAATCAACATGAAACAGTAGCCTTGAATACGGAGAATAGTGAGATAGTGACTCGTCCTCTCTGTGTTGTCTGTGCAGGGTTTTGACCTCTCGACTATGCCCCGTTTATGAGTGGCCATATCATTTGCCCGAATTGTCCAGAATGTTCCTCGAACCAATAGCGAACAATGGTGGCCCGATGACATGATGCGTTGTCATCCAAAAATAATTCCCTTATTGTTTGGTAACATGAAGCCCATGAATGGCAGCAAATGGTCTCCAACGTAATCAGTCATCCAATTTCCGAAATGTAATGCCCCATGCTCCTAGCTCAAACTACCATTTCGCGTTCAAAATCTGTTAATTTCCGACGTGAGGCCATAATCACGTCGGAAATCTTTTCACGTGAATCACCTGAGTACAAATGATAACTTTATCAATCCACTGCCTTTTTATATCTTACACAATACTACCGCCATCTGTATATGTGGATATCGCTCCGTGTACAGTGGTACAGTTACTAAGTACTTCCAAAATTCCCGACATTAATTCGGTGGTTACCGTTTTTACACATGACCAGATGAAACGGTAGCAAACAATTCGAAACATGGTATTTACAACTGTTTCAATTTACAAGCAACAGGATTGCGGTTCTTCAATCAATTACTGGATTTGTTACACTGTGGGTCATTTAGCTTGGTTCTCCCACAGAAGAAGACCAAATACCAGTTTTGCACCAAACGGTTAGCTCGCTGCCAAGATCTGAACAATATATGTGAAATGTTTATTATGCTTGTACAAGAAATAACATCGGTTTCTATCCAAACGTCCGTTGTTTAGACACAACAAGGATTAATGTTTTATGACTTTTGCTTAGTGCATTCAAGGTACCGAAACAACATCTAGGTGCATAGTAATTTAGAGAATATTAATTTTGGGGAAATTCTTCCAGTGTTTTAGATGTTAACATGATGCCGACTCAAAATGTTCGTCACTCGTCGAGTTTTAGATCTGAGGACCAACGTATTTTTGCGAGATGTATAATAACCCTCATCATTCAACTCATAATATTTAGAGACAAGTTAAGAGTTTCAAACAGAAGACGATTTGCATCTGCTTGGTAACGATGCTATCCCCACGTTTAGGCTCAAAATTCACTGATTTATTCTTGTGTTTCTGAAACAACTATACTTGTGGAGCGTAATATTAGGGTGAAGTGGGTACAATTGTGACAGGGTAGGGTTGTGACAGACCTCTTAATGGCGGAACTACAGGGGGAGCGGAGAGGGTGCAAGGGCATACCTCTACTTGCACAGCTGTCTCCGAACGTGTTTCATAGCACTGCCCTGGCCGTCTCCCGCAGTTGCTGCTTGCAAGGACTCATGTATTTTGAAGATAGAAAGTAAATTTTTGTAATCGAATTATTTTGCTAACTGGGTTGTTACTTCTATAGAAATAAGATTGAGCTTTTTCTTTTTATGTATTAGACTTGAACATTAACCAACAGTGGCTACTTTTTGAAGCGGTTAATTGGTATTGTTACGATAGACGTAGTTGTGGCACTTGGTGATTTTTTCTTTCTTTCTTTTCTTTCAGAGGTTTAGAAAACTCTGATGAAGATTACAATAGATCGAAGCTACCTATCAAGCTACGCAGAGGCTTATGAAAACGTGAAAAGTGGTACTTCTTTATTTGTAGGTTCGGATCGGCATGGAGTGAATCGCATATCTTTACTACGATACTTATGGAAACGAGATAAGGCCAACGAAGATAGAAACACGCCTAACATACTGGATTCGTGATTTCCTGTCAGAAAGGTCGCAGTTCGTAGTAATAGTCGGAAAGTCATCGAGTAAAACAGAAGTGATATCCGGCGTTCCCCAAGGAAGTGTTATAGGCCCTTTATTGCTCCTGATCTATATTAACGACATAGGAGACAATCTGAGTAGCCGTCGTATATTGTTTGCAGATGATGCTGTCATTTACCGTCTTGTAAAGTCATCAGATGACCAAAACGACTTGCAAAATGATTTAGATAAGATATCTGTATGGTGCGAAAAGTGGCAATTGACCCTGAATAAGAAAAAGTGTGAAGTTATTCACATGAGTACTAAAAGAAATCAGCATAATTTCGATTACGCGATACGTCACACAAATCTGAAGGCTGTAAATTCAACTAAATACTTAGGGATTACAATTACAAATACCCTAAATTGGAACGATCACATAGACAATGTTGTGGGTAGAGCAAACCAAAGACTGCGATTCATTGGCAGAACACTTAGAAGGTGCAACTGGTCTACCAAGGAGTCTGCTTACACCACGCTTGTCCGCCCTATTCTGGAGTATTGCTGTGCGGTGTGGGATCCGCATCAGGTGTGACTGATGGATGACATCGAAAAAGTACAAAGAAGGGCAGATCGTTTTGTATTATCGCGAAGTAGGGGAGATAGTGTCACAGACGTGATATGTGAATTGGAGTGGCAATCATTAAAACAAAGGCGCTTTTCGTTGCGACAGGATCTTCTCATGAAATTTCAATCACCAGTTTTCTCCTCCGATCGCGAAAACATTCTGTTGGCACCCACCTACATAGGAAGAAATGATCATCACGAAGAAATAAGAGAAATTAGGGCTCGCACAGAAAAATTTAAGTGCTCGTTTTTCCCGCGTGCCGTTCGAGAGTGGAACGGTAAGAGTCAGCTTGAAGGTGGTTCATTGAACCCTCTGCCAGGCACTTTATTGTGAATAGCAGAGTAATCACAGAGATGTAGATGAACATTACCATCCGGTACGCTGACCATAACAAAGTGTCTACCGATGATCAGGAAGTGAACTATCAAATATATTTAACCTACTGTGACTGACATACCCTTCGGACTGTCTCCAAAAGAGATACAAGAATTGGATTTTGAGGTAGCCATTAGATACAGATTAAGTGACCCCTTACTTTGGATGAAAATGAGATGGATAGTAAAGGGTGGTCTTACTCGTTTATAAAGAAGAGTTATGAACTGTCTGTTCTTCTAGCTCAGTCAAAAGTTTCCCGAGGCCAACTACATTCAACAAAACATGTGTAAAAGTTAATCATATACAGTTGATGTTCCTGAGAAACATTGAGTCTCGTCTTTGTCTACGGTAATGATGTAGGCCGAGGCAATAAATTAAAAATTGAACCAGCACTGGAATTCGAATTCGGGTAGCTTAGACAGATGCCCTTGCCGTTATACCACACTGGCACTGCGGCATGAGTTCGAATTTGTATCGGGGGGGGGGGGGGGGGGAACTCAGAAGTGTACTCTGTGCAGGTGTGCTAGCACCGTGGCAGTGTTACGTAACAGCCAGTTCATACGCCTAGTAAGAAGGAGACCCTTGTTCGAATCCCAATGCCGGTACGAACTTTAATTCATTGTCGCGGCGTTCATCATTATCATAAGCAGAAACCAGAACGCAGAAGTTCACAAGTTCTTATGAGCAGACATGACTGCAGTGCTGAATATTGTTATACGAAAATTAAAAATATATTGGCAAATTGCCTTAGCAATAAAAATAAAGAGACCACTGAATTAAAATCGTATTTCGCTGTTCTTTATGTACACCATGTGATCAAAGGTTTCCAGACATCTGGCTGAAAATGACTTACAAATTCCTGGCGCCCTCCATTGGTGATGTTGGAATTCAATATGGTGTTGGCCCACCCTTAGCCCTGATGACAGCTTCCACTCTCCAAGGTATACGTTCAATCAGATGCTCGAAGATTTCTTGGGGAATCGCAGCCCATTCTTCATGCGGTGCTGCACTGAGGAGAGGTATCGATGTCGGTCGGCAAGGCCTGACACGAAGTCGGCGTTCCAAAGCATCCCAAAGGTGTTCTGTAGGATTCAGGTCATGATTCTGTGCAGGCCGGTCCATTACAGGTATCTTATTGTCGTGTAACCACTCCGCCACAGGCCGTTATTATGAACAGGTGCTCGATCGTGTTGAAAGATGCAATCGACCTCCTCGAATTTCTCTTTAACAGTGGAACGGAAGAAGATGCATAATACATCAATGTAGACATGTGCTGTGATAATGACACGCAAGCCCCCTCCATGAAAAACACGGCCACACCACCGCCTCGGAATTTTAATGTTGGCACTATACAAGATGACAGATGACGTTCACCGGCACTCGCCATATCCACACCCTACCATCGGATCGCCACATTGTGTACCGTGATTCCTCACTCCACACAACGTTTTTCCACTGTTCAATCGTCCAATGTTTAGGCTTCTTACACCAAGCGAGGCGTGGTTTGGCACTTACCAGCGTGATGTGTGGCTTGTGAGCAGCCGCTCGACCATGAAATCCAAGTTTTCTCACCTTCCTCCTAACTGTCATAGTACCTGCAGTGGATTCTGATGCAGTTTGGAATTCCTGTGTGATGGTCTGGTTAGATGTCTGTGTATTACACATTACGATCCTCTTCAACAGTCGGCGGTCTCTGTCAGTCAACAGAAGATGTCGGCCTGTACGCTTTTGTGCTGTACGTGTCCCTTCACGTTTCCGGTTCACTATCATATCGGAAACAGTGGACGTAGGGATGTTTAGGAGTGTGGAAATCTCGCGTACAGACGTATGGCACAAGTGACACACCTGACCATATTCTAAGTCCGTGAGTTCCGCGGATCGCCCCATTCTGCTGTCTCACTATGTCTAATGACTACTGAGGTCGCTGATATGGAGTGCTTGGAAGTATGTGGCAGCACAATACACCTAATATGAAAAACGTATGTTTTTCTGGGTATTCGGATACTTTTGATAACATAGTGTATGTCACTACGGATCTAACCACTGCCAAAACCGCCCTTGGGTTGGCGTCAGATGTGAAAAAAGAATAATTTACCTGGAAATGCTCCTATGAAATAAAATTTTAGTACGCATATGAAGACAGATGTAAACACTACGGTTATTAGCAACTTCGTTCTACACAAACGGCATACAGGACAAACTATGGACGCCCAAACCAAAATTGTCACAATCATACCCTGTCACCTTACATCTTTTCACGTATCTTTCGTTGCATCCAAACGCTACGCAAGATATCAACATTCCTATAAAAAAAATCTTTACTGAAAATACAGTAGTTACATTGAGCAGTATTCCAGAAGTCGCCTGCTAATAGATGGCGCCATCAGTTAGGTGACAGAGATGTTGATGTCAACATATCGACGCTGAGTATGGTCAGTGTAATGTATGGCCAAAGTATTCCACTGCTATGCCTTTGTTCAGGACGGAAGCCATTGTCCATCTTTGACGAACATTGTCATACACAGGTCTACCTGTCCCACGACGCGCTCGCGTGTGTGTGGATTATGGATTCATGGTCAGCTCCGTAATCCGGGTGTCTCAATTAGAATGGCGAGCCGTTGCATGCTTACCCAGACCGCCGCTTGCCAACCCACACTCCGTCAGCACAGTGTCCGATTCTGTGTTGTTCGCTGCTTATTTCGCAGTCGCTCTCGCTCTAAGCATCGCTGTTTTGCAATGTCGTTCGCGGAAAGCAAAACGGCTTTGGACGTCTTTTATCAATATGTACAGGGAATGTCCATGCCTGTGGGAGATAAAATCGAAAGACTGTTCCGACAGCAATATGAGGAACAATGTCTACGAAGCACAGGGAAATACATCGTGATATAGAAAATATTTTTGTTGAAAAAAAAAAAGTTAGATACGAACCTATTTACGGGATCAGTTACGCTTTATCATACACATAAGAAAATATTTCGTCTTTTGCAACGGAATGTTCCATTTATTTGTACCAACCATGTTTCGCCTATTCATGCGAAATACCTGCAGTCCTCTATAATATAAACATAAATATTTAATTACCAAAATTTGTGTAATTCAATAATTCTATTTATATTTCTGTTTACATTATAGGCCACTGAAGATGCCTAGCGTCAGTAGACGAAACATGTCTGGTAGGCACAAATAACAAGTCTCACTGTAAAGGAAGAATTTTTTTTCTTGTCTGTCTTATTGTATGTGACAAAGAATAAAAGAAAAATTTGGAGTAGGAATTACAATCCATGGAGAAGAAATAAAAACTTTGAGGTTTGCTGATGACATCGTAATTCTGTCAGAGACAGCAAAGGACCTGGGAGAGCAGTTGAACGGAATGGACAGTGTCTTGAAAGGAGGATATAAGATGAACATCAACAAAAGCAAAATGAGGATAATGGAATGTAGTCGAATAAAATCAGGTGATACTGCCGGAATTAGATTAGAAAATGAGACACTTAAAGTAGTAAAGGAGTTTTGCTATTTGGGGAGCAAAATAACTGATGATGGTCGAAGTAGAGAGGATATAAAATGTAGACTGGCAATGGCAAGGAAAGCGTTTCTGAAGAAGAGAAATTTGTTAACATCGCGTACAGATTTAAGTGTCAGGGAGTCTTTTCTGAAAGTATTTGTATGGAGTGTAGCAATGTATAGAAGTGAAAGATGGACGATAAATAGTTTAGACAAAAAGAGAATAGAAGCTTTCGAAATGTGGTACAACAAAAGAATGCTGAAGATTAGATGGGTAGATCATGTAACAAGTAAGGAAGTATTGAATAGAAATGGGGAGAAGAGCAATTTGTGGCACAACTTGACTAGATGAAGAGATCGGTTGGTAGGACATATTCTGAGGCATCAAGGGATCACCAATTTAGTATTGGAGGGCAGCGCCGAGGGTGAAAATGTAGAGGGTGACCAAGAGATGAATACCCTAAACAGATGCAGAACGATGCGGGTTGTAGTAGGTTCTGGGAGATGAAGAAGCTTGTACAGGATAGAGTAGCATGGAGAGCTGCGTCAAACCAGTCTCTGGACTGAATACCACAACAACAACAATGATAAAGCATAATTTCTGAGAGAAATGGCTGCAAAATTAACAAATGATCTGAATTTGTAATTTATAGACAATCCACCAGCACGTAGGTCTGAAATGTTTTTTAGCTAAGTCTCAACATCCTATACTTCCTACAAAAAAATAATAAATATTTAAGATTATATTTTTTATTAATGACGCTTGAAAACATTTCCATATGTAGATTAGTGACAGTAGTGCCTTTTGACTATGTAACTATGTAATTAATCTGAAACTAGAATCACAATATTAAGGACAGATACTAAATTTTCCAGACACACAGTTATGACCTATTATAACACTCCAAAGCCCTCGTTATCACGATTGCCAATAAGCGTATCTACAACTTTAAGGTTAAGATAAAACTGCCGATAAACCACCGATTATAAAGTGTTACTACTACGTACATGATGTAGACACTAAACTGTGTTGTCAACCATAGATAACAATAAAGCAGCGTTGAGCAACAGAATTATGGACTAATATGGAAACGAATATCCGAGAAGTATGTGAAGCAGCTTTTCGTGAATGTTCATATACACAATGTGGGACTACAGATGTAAATAAAATTGGTTGACCATAAGATCAGCAGGTGCCAGGGACGTGCATACATGCTACAATCCCAGAATCGATGGCGGTGTGCTTTAGTCCCTTGTGGTTCTCAGCGCCTCATATGAAAGGACAATATAATGTGGTCCAATTATTGACAAGTGTACTGGCTGCAGTGTGTCGAAGATGGGCCAGCGCGTTTCGTGAATGACTTTTCCAAGCAGTTGAGCTGACAAGGCGCGGCTGCATTTCTACATCTACATCTACATTTATACTCCGCAAGCCACCCAACGGTGTGTGGCGGAGGGCACTTTACGTGCCACTGTCATTACCTCCCTTTCCTGTTCCAGTCGCGTATGGTTCGCCCGAAGAGCGACTGGCGGAAAGCCTCCGTGCGCGCTCGAATCTCTCTAATTTTACATTCGTGGTCTCCTCGGGAGGTATAAGTAGGGGGAAGCAATATATTCGATACCTCATCCAGAAACGCACCCTCTCGAAACCTGGACAACAAGCTACACCGCGAAGCTGAGCGCCTGTTTTGCAGAGTCTGCCACTTGAGTTTGCTAAACATTTCCGTAACGCTATCACGCTTACCAAATAACCCTGTGACGAAACTTGCCGCTCTTCTTTGGATCTTCTCTATTTCCTCTGTCAACCCGACCTGGTACGGAGCAATACTCAAGTATAGGTCGAACGAGTGTTTTGTAAGCCACCTCCTTTGTTGATGGACTACATTTTATAAGGACTCTCCCAATGAATCTGAACCTCGTACCCGCCTTACCAACAATTAATTTTATATG
The DNA here is from genome assembly GCF_023898315.1 of Schistocerca nitens. NCBI lineage: Eukaryota > Metazoa > Arthropoda > Insecta > Orthoptera > Acrididae > Schistocerca > Schistocerca nitens. The sequence continues at coordinate 119,810,191 of NC_064614.1, read as the reverse complement.
ATCATTTCACTTCAAATCGTTTCGTACGCATACTCCCAGATATTTTACAGAAGTAACTGCTACCAGTGTTTGTTGCGCTATCATATAATCATATAAAAAAGGATCCTTCTTTCTATGTATTCGCAATATATTACATTTGTCTATGTTAAGGGTCAGTTGTCACTCCCTGCACCAAGTGCCTATCCGCTGTAGATCTTCCTGCATTTCTCTGCAATTTTCTAATACTGCAACTTCTCTGTATACTACAGCATCATCCGCGAAAAGCCGCATGGAACTTCCGACACTATCTACTACGTCTTGACAGCATATGAAGGGATTATTTCAATAGTGGTACAAGTCCATTTTTGTTCATTCTGAGATACAGAGTCCTAAAGTTAAATGACCGCAGAAAAATCTGCAGTTGTGATACTAGAAATACTGAAGTACATATACTTGAATATTTCTGTGATCTCAACTGGTTGCTTTACTTTAGGACTCTGTAACTCAGAATGAAAAAAGATGGACTTGTATCACTATTGAAATAAGCGCTTAATATGCAGGTAGCAACTTCAGTTGAACCGCATATTCTTGTCAGTAAGATTATTTCAAATTTCGATTTGAAAATCCGAGGGAAGAAGACTAGCAAGAGGACCGGCAGATAAAAATGACTATAAAAAACACCTGTGTATGCTTACTCATTTTTGACAAGTTTGGCAAAATATTACTCGGCCGTCAGTTTCGATATTGGAGTCTTTCCAAGCCCACTGCTGGAAAAGACCGATTTCTGTTTAGGCACCAAAATTTACATTTAAAGCGCACTTTCAATGAGCGTCAACACACCACACAACTTTACTTCGTAATTACAAAAGTAAATAGATTTCAGTGTTACCAGTTCGTTCGCTTAATACACCTCTGTACCGTAGACGCCACTTAAGCAAAGGCGCCCGGAGTGGCCGAGCGGTTCTAGGCGCTACAGTCTGGGACGACCGCGCGACCGCTACGGTCGCAGGTTCGAATCATGCCTCGGGCATGGATGTGTGTGATGTCCTTAGGTTAGTTAGGTTTAAGTAGTTCTAAGTTCTCGGTGACTGATGACCTTCGATGTTAAGTCCCTTGGTGCTCAGAGTCACTTGAACTTAAGGAAGGGAGGCTGGGTTTCTCCGAACGCAGCTGCGTATCGATATGTTCTCAAAGCGACAATGCGGAGACAAAGCATTTTATAGAGTATTGATTTCAGTGCGGGCTGTGTTTCTCACGCCTTCCAAACTACAAAAATAAATAGATTCTAGAGTCATCGATGCAGCAATGTGCTGACACATTATTGAGTTATAAAGACAAGCGACAATGCTCCATACACATTATTGAATTCAGTGAAACGTGTACATTTATTTATTACGTCTTTTCTTAAACTGTGGAAATTCGCACTGTTAATTTTCCTTAATTCAGAAAATTTATTTCAAAACCGTTTTTTTAGGCAAAAGTCCTCTTTAGCTCCAACTTTTCCTGTGAAAGCCCTGCTTAGACCATTTCATGCCTGTAAGTACTATTTAGCCCTTATAGGTTATATAAACCTAAAAGCTTCAAAGCCTAGCACCAATCATTGCCAATCAAAATATGTCGTAATATATGGAGCCACAGGAGCGATGTTGACGATAGCGAAGACAGGGTCTCAATATCTACGAGACAACAAACAGCAAGATCGTTTAATTTTAGTTCATGTCCGAGACACTGCGAGACATTACAGAGTGACTCTGAACTTTTCTTTCAGTAATAAGTGTATTGTGTCAAAACTTTAGATCCCCAGTGTATTTATTATTCGATATCATTGTCACCTAAGTAGGGTCCAAACCATTTCTTGTAATTTGATATCCGAGTGCCGTTGTTTAAAGGCAAAAGAACATTACTAAGAAAGAGGGGTAATGCCAGTTCTGCTTTCTTGTTGAAAGTGTGAGAGAAGTTATTACAGACGACCCTGTAAATTAACTTTTCTATCCTAATACAATAACCTGATGAAAGGTCTCTGTTGGATTCCTTTCATGTTTAATTTCTCAAATTTGTTGTCTTTTAAGGAATAAATTCCTCTTCTAAATTTACTGTGGCGTTTCTGACTATCTGGGAGGAGACTGAGTAGTGGAACGTGTTACTTTTACACGTAAACAACAACGATCTCTCACACTACTACACTTTAAAGCACAGTTTATATGTAATTCTTATATGTAATTCATGTCACACAGTCTCATACGGAACCTACATCCGCTTTCTTTTATATACTGTGTATGATAAGATACTGTCATCCCCCTTCCCTTCTGTGTGAGAGGATGAATGATCAAATGTGTTTGTAGCTGCATGCTTGAGGGTAGCAGACAAGGCTGTCTGCTAGAGAACAGTAGGACCAACGTTGAAACAGGTAGCTACGGTTCCTAAAAGCAGAGAGGTTTCCATTCTTAGTATGGTCCGGTCCGTCCCCTGTCATGTTGGTATAGGAAGCTGCCCCTCTGGCGCCTTCCGTTGGTCTTTGTGAGCGACTCTCGGGAGCACGCTGGGTAGTTCAGTGGGAGTCTGGCAGCTGGAGAGTAAGAAGTTGGAGTGCAGTAGTAGCGCAGGGCAGTCCAGCAGTAGCAGTCTGGCGGTACGAGCGTCTGAAGTGGTAAGATCTCCGGCTAAGCGCGTGTCTGTTAAGTCCATAGGACAATGGATTTGTTAAGTTCAGCTTAACTGAGAATTTAATCATTTTATTTCGGGTTAGCTTTAAAATAGCTAAGGTTATCCTTAATTGCAGCGGAGTGTAATTCTCGTGTCCAGTTCAGATTAATTTGCGGTAGTTGCTTTGTTACTACTTTGTGAGTAAAGTGGAACCACGTGTTGGTCAGTAACTCTAAGTAAGATCAATCTTATATGCAAATGCTTGTGTGATTATAACGTATCGTCTTGAAAAGATTTTGAATATACCAACTTTTCTTTATGTTCAACCCACGTGGCGTGTACTTTGTGAGACCAGTACCACGTGCTTATATAACTGTTTGACCCATCAGGTTAATAGTAAGACGTTAGTAACCAGTTCGAGGTTTTTGTTTTGTAATTTGCTTTTTGATCTAATTTATTTTTATTATCTAAATTATTGCGGAGTTATACGCTTTCTGTAAACCAAGTTGACCACGTGAAGGGTAATTACAAGACGGACAGGATTGTGCTACGAAAGTAATTTCTTTAACTGAAAATTTGAATCTATTGGTTGTGGTTAACTTTCTGTTGCATGTGTTTCAATGTTGTTTGTGTGTTGTTTTATGAATGCAGTGTTGTACCCAGTCTCCCAATCTTGGCTCCATATTTTATGTGTTCCGTAAGATTACAATCTCACATTTTTACAAGGCACCAGCTAAGTAGTAACTCACGTATATTATGCTGAAATTTCAATGAACAATCTTTAAAATAAATTTGCAAATATAAACTGATTTCTTTCTTTTTATTTAAATTCTCCTTTTATATAGATATATTACCGGTTGTTGTAGGACTGTAAAAGATTATAATCAATGTTAGTCTGATTGGTAATGTGGTAAACCTAGACTAGTTACCCAGTCGTGAAACAGTGGCCCAGTAAACGCTCGGTTAACCTCCCAAGACAGCTCACAGTTTAAACCGCTTTCATGGTCTAATTAGCACCCGATTTCAGCATACCAAATTCAAGTCACAATCTTACGCTATTCAGCAAAGCAAATTAGAGTTACAATCTTTCACATGGCGACCCTGTTCTGTGATTCCGCTAGACTCTGGAATCTCTGAGACGTTAGATTGCAAGCGTTGTATAATCTTAATTTTTTTTCCCTACAGCGCTCAAACAACTTTTGCGTTGTTTCCGAGCAGACTTTCAAAAGATTCACGGCGTTGTTGATCGGCGTTGCGTTGTTTGTCTTGTTTTGTTTTCTATATTTGTGTGTTTTATATGTGTGTGTGTCTTTTTTTTCTCTCACTTGTAAATTCCACTGTTTCGATCTAAGATAAAAATTTGTTTTGCGTGTGAAAAAGTGCGTACTAGGTTGAGTATCTTTCGTGTGACTGTCGTAATTTTTGGGGGACACATTTATTGTGATTAGTGTGTTGCGTACTGGGTGTGAATTGCACTAATGCTGACACGTAACCAAGCTAAAAGTAAGCGGTCCGACAACTTAAGCAACATGGACCAAGGGGATAATTTGATTTCCAATATTAACGCGTCGGGCGGTTCCGAAAATGCAATGGGGAATACTTCAGACGAAATGCAAAACAGCACGAACGGCCTCACATCAGAGCCACAAATTAATGTGCCTCCAACTAACCAAATTGATTTGGCAGAACTCGTGAAAGCCTTATTACAACAAAATAAAGAATCGTTCCGAGAACAAAAAGAAGCATCAGAAAAATCGTTCCGAGAACAAAAAGAATTATCAGAAAAATTGTTCCGAGAACAAAAATTATCCGAAAAATCGATCCGCGAGCTAGGCGAACAAATGACGCAAAAATCTGAGAAATCGATCCGAGAGCTAGGCGAACAAATAGACGAAAAACTAATCCAGCAGACAAATAAAGTCGACAAGTCGATGCAGAGAGTGTCCGACGATATCTCACAAAGAATAAACAATCTGGCAAGTGAAATAAAAAGTGACATTATGAAAGAATTAGGCCGTACATTTGAACAAATCGATGACCGTCTGCAAGCCCTAGAACAGAGCAAGCGCAGTGGCGAGGCCGAATCTAAAGAAAGCGAAGAACGGATACTTAGGAATTTCCAAGAGCTGAGAGAACAATGCCAAAGAGATCGCCAGCAGGTACTGTCGAGGGTCCAGAAGGCTGAAACGCATTGTCCCACGGCCGTTAGCAACACAATAGCGGACAACAGTTTAGCGATCCACGCGTTGGAACTGCAGGTCGAACAATTGAAGCAGACTGGGGCGGAGGACAAGAGACAAATAGATGAGAAGATCGCGGCATTAGCGGACATTGTAGGCACGATGAAGCTGACGGAAAGCGAGAACAATATCACACAGGTAGCGGCCGCAGAGACCGAAGAAGTGCGTTCGCTTCTTAAATTCCAGAAGGGACAGTTTGAAGTGAACAGACAGCACAAAGCTGTAACAGGCGATTTACAAGAACGCGTGGCGCATCTGGAAAACCGCATGGCGTGTGATTCCGAACTCGCCAATAGCAATAAAAATAGCCGTACGAACAGTGCAGAGAGGGACTCCGGCCACGAGGGAGATTTTGACGACAGGGAAGAATGTAATTTAAGGGGCAGACATGAGACAAATAGAAACATTCAAGGGCCTCGCCAGGAGGAAATGCGGGGATTTGATTTCAAACATTTCCTTACGGTAAGAAAATTTGAGATATTCCGAAATTCTCAAAAAGGCATACATCCACGAGCATGGCTCGAGCAATTTGAGTTCTGTCTTCCTCCCGACTGGGCAAGTTCACATAAGATAGAGTATATGTGTGGCTATTTGGAAGGCGAACCGGCGAGTCGCATGAGGTCGGCAGCGCGTCACTGCAACTCCACTCGGGAGTTTCGACAAAGCCTTTCTCTCCGCCTATTGGTCGGAAGCGGCACAAGATAGGGTCAAACATGGCATAATTATGCTGCCAAATTTGAACCAGTCTGGTTTCGGCAGCCCTGCACGCCTATTCGACCACATGCTGCAGGCAAATCAATTTTTATACGACCCATACGGACCTGCGGAACTAATTAGGATATGCATCACCAAATTGCCGATGCACTTGCGGCACGTCATTCTTGCGGGACGATGCAAAGAGGACGTGGAAACGTTTAAAACGCTTCTCCAAGAGATGGAATACAATACAGCAGAATGTCCGCCTAATCAGACACAAAGTTATTACGGGGCACAGCAGCGCGATCGCAGTCGTGGCCGTCGTATTAATCAACGGCGTGACTGGTCGTCGCGACGCGAACGAAACAATAATCGAGACAGGCCGTATAGAAACTGGGGTAACAGTCGCGAACACAGATGGAGCAACAGAAATGATAGAGGATGGGGACAAGATCGTGAACGCAACAGGTACGGCAACCAGCATCGTTACTACGATGAACACGGTGGGAGTAGAATTGTAGGCGGAGCCCCACATGATGTCGAAATTCGGCCGGCCAACCCCAGACATAATCCAACAAATGGGAATGAGCGAAACCGGCAATGACAAATGATCAGCCCAGAAGGCGCCAATCGGAACAAATGAGCGACATGGCAAATGAGTACATAGGATTTATAGAGAGGAGAATGAATTGATTAGTTTAAATTTGTGGCGTATGAATTTTGAATAATATGTTAGCAAAAATAATGATAAAGATATTTTTATGTGATTGATTGAAGTGATGTTGTTAATTTGTTTTCTTTCCTTGTGCAATTAGGATTTAGTTTGATTCAAACGTAAAGATAAAAGGTTTCCTTGTGAACAAGTGAAATGCTTTTTTTTTGTGTCAATTGAAAAGAGTTGCTCCTGAGAGAAGCAAGATCGTTGCTGAAATTAAAAAAAAAAACTCAGGGGAATATCCGATCTGTGGATATTATGGGTCTGGCAAACCCAGGTCCCCAGCTGTTAGTAGCCTTGTTTCCGATTTTCTGCTTTCAGTGCTACTATCTATCTATTACTATTCTATATCTGTCAGTATAAATGAGGATCTCTTACTATAGTATGCGTGCTGTATGAATATTTTAAGATAGGAGAACTCTGAGAAAGGAATGAGTAAGTTTGGAATCTTGAAAACAGGATGTGATAATACGATTGTTTAACCAATGGCTTCCCAATATGCGATGATATGTTAATATTGATGATATATGTTTTTTTTTGTTCTTTATAGCTGAGTACGTAAAGTGCTGTCTGTGGATTTCGTAAGTATATTGATTCCCTTCAACGTGAAAGAAGAATTGTGGTTTGTGTAATTTACGTGGTTCTAAAATATTATTGTGGTAGTCAAATATGAGAAGTTTTTTTTTTTCAGCAAATGGAGAATGGAACGGAAATATGGATCCTTTTTGTAATCTTGATTGATGTTGAGCCAAAGCCTGAAAAATTATTCTGCGTTAATACTTGTCCTAGAAAAGCGACGTTTATGTGTGTTTCTGATGCTGTGAGCATTACAGCCTACTGTTTTCGCTGGTGCGGGATGCACTGCAGCCTATATGATTTGTACTGAGGAAGTTTCCCTCTTGAAGGTAGAGGATGATTAAATAATTTTGATTATGGGAACGAAGGAAAGCTTGGTTTAAGGTAATAAGGATGAAGCAAAACATTTGTCATTTATACTACAGGAGGATTCGGATCTTTTGTGTCTGTTGTAAGTTCAATATGTTAAGATGATACTGTTTTACAGAATAGAGGTGACCACAATTTTGCCATTCATGAGAAATGAATCCAGAATAACCACCACAGGAGAAATAACTGATTTGAAGGCGAAAGGTAACGTAAAGAAGGAACGAAATCGAAGCAAAATGGGTAAGAGAATGTAATATAACCTGTATAATGCAAATAATTTAACCTTCTCAGAGCCATCTGTGTGATTAATTCTTGTAATAACATAATTTTAGATGAAATTTTCTTACTGTTTTATGTGTGAATCTATGAGTATGATAAATGTATAATTGCGAGTCTCTTTTCAGGTGTGTGAACTGGTATAAATGTTTTTGCGTGTAAATAACCAATGTTCTTTTTAATGTGTATGTTTAAGGAAAGTCTCCATATTCATTATATGACAAGACATATGCGGCGAGCGTCAAGAAGAGGACGAAATAGAACAATGTGGTAGTGGTGTAAACACTTCGTTGAAGTAGCATTGAAGTGGCTTGTGGGATTAATTAGTAGTGGACAGAAGTAGAATTTAGAGTAATGCATGTTTACGGGTAGTTAGTTTGTAGAATAGACAACAGGTGTGCATGTGTGTGTGTAAATAACATGTGAACCCCATGCTCTCCTAACCTATACTTGCGCAAGGCATAACCCTATTCATTTTAGTGAATTAATAAGTGGCATTTGATATTAAAACACAAGTGAACCACATTAGTGATGTGGATTTAAATATTGTATTGTCAATTCATTTAATTTTTATTTTATACATTGTAAAGTCATTTCACTTTTATTTTTTATATTGTCAAGTCATTTAACTTTTAATTTTATATTGTCGATTCATATAACTTTGTTCTTAAAAATTGTGAAAGACAATACTAAGTGGTATTATGTATGACATTGTGTAATCACATAAGAATGATGAAAAATTTCTGTGAATGCAGTTGAGAACGTGAAAGCGAACCGACAAAACTCTTAAGAGACAGCGGGAGCAGCCAGCTAGTTGTAAACTGGCGGGTTTCCCAGCGGGACACGCTGTCAGCCAGGCCACTTCGGGAGCGCGGCCGACAACAAAAGGATGCGGAAAACACTTTCCCTTGCACCTGTAGCTAATGGGCGGCCGCCCCGCGCGACCCTTCCTGAAGGGAATGACCTGAGATGGGCGAGCGGTCCACCGCGCGGAAATCCATCTCCTGGCAACGCACCTCACGCACGCGACCGTGACGAGACGGCCGCGGTGAAACAAAACAAGGGGCGTGGAGCCTTTTGACAGGTACTGTCCAAAGAAACTTGCAGACGTCAACGACGCCTATCGACATTTCCTGACGGATGCCTACTGTCAAGCGACAGTAATTCATGGTTAGATGTTCTCTGGTCGCTAAGGGTGACACGAAGAAGAGCCATTGAAGTGTCATCCTTGCCCAGGAATATCAACCTGGCATGTCAATCGGGGATACTGCACGAATTTGACAATACAAACATGGAACAAAATCGAGATGTTCGTGACACAAGAGAAACTTCATGAGAGGGCAGAGACGGCGGGATCGCACGCAACAGATGGACAAAAATCCCTACTGACAGCTGCGGCGACGAACCCCCTCCCCCACCCCTTATATTGTGCCACGGAACAGTGGAACTAGTGAGTGTATCAGTGAACAGTGATTATACGATTCTTAATTCAATGCATATACGTGTGTTTCTGTCACAGAAACTTTGACTCGTGTGTTTTGCAGGGACTCGATTTATTGGTGTTTATTAAACTCTGACTCTTGTATTTTGCAGGTGTTCTATATTTTTGTTTTGTTTTGAAACTTTGACTCTTGTAGTTTGCAGGTGTTTTATTTATTGGTGTTTTGTTTGAGATGTTGACTATTGTACTGTCTTATTGATCAATGTTTGTTCTTGTGTTAGGTATTAGATTTGTGATATTTTGTTTGGTAAATTCATTGCTGTGGCACTGCTTCCTTTATCAGTCAGATAGCTTTTCATTCTCATTGGACTGTGATCGATTAGCCTTTGCATGGGGCATATTTATTGTAAGGAACCCCTTAAGGGTAACAATCACACAATTATTGTACTTTCAGTATAATGACACAGTGCTCATTGTTTGCTAACTAACTGAAATATAGTCGAGTGATTAAATTAGTGCCACATAGTTAGGTTAATTCTACAGATTATTAGTTTTATAAGATATAGAATTTTTTTGCGATAACCACTTAGTAAAACATGTTTTTTTTTTGTCGATTTTTTGCTTCTGCGAATTGTGCATTGTAATGTTCTACTTTATGATACTGATGTTATTTGATGTTTTTTTTTTAATTGCTGTGGCACCTTTGCTATTTTCATAAATTTTGCCTGTTAATAAACAGTCATAAATTTGCCTGTGATCAGTTGGCTCTTGCAATGAGCAAATACTGGTGAACTCCATAAGGGTAACAACCAGAAATTGTTTTCATATTAATGACACAGGAACCATTGTTTTTACTTGCTGACCGATTTAGGTCTACATGATCTTTTAAATAGGTGTCACAGATTGTGTGTTTTTTTTTTCTCTCTTTGAAATTGGTAGATTGTAAAGATGTTTGAAATTATTGTGTTTTAGCAAGTAGCTGGTGACCTTTTGCCTTTTCTTTACACTTTTACTTTAAGTAGGGTGTGAGAAGCCTGCTTGGGAATGTCCTAGCATGGCTAGAAAATTCCCTGCACAGTCTTTTCCCGGAGCGTAGGGGTTATGAAAGGTCTCTGTTGGATTCCTTTCATGTTTAATTTCTCAAATTTGTTGTCTTTTAAGGAATAAATTCCTCTTCTAAATTTACTGTGGCGTTTCTGACTATCTGGGAGGAGACTGAGTAGTGGAACGTGTTACTTTTACACGTAAACAACAACGATCTCTCACACTACTACACTTTAAAGCACAGTTTATATGTAATTCTTATATGTAATTCATGTCACACAGTCTCATACGGAACCTACATCCGCTTTCTTTTATATACTGTGTATGATAAGATACTGTCATCCCCCTTCCCTTCTGTGTGAGAGGATGAATGATCAAATGTGTTTGTAGCTGCATGCTTGAGGGTAGCAGACAAGGCTGTCTGCTAGAGAACAGTAGGACCAACGTTGAAACAGGTAGCTACGGTTCCTAAAAGCAGAGAGGTTTCCATTCTTAGTATGGTCCGGTCCGTCCCCTGTCATGTTGGTATAGGAAGCTGCCCCTCTGGCGCCTTCCGTTGGTCTTTGTGAGCGACTCTCGGGAGCACGCTGGGTAGTTCAGTGGGAGTCTGGCAGCTGGAGAGTAAGAAGTTGGAGTGCAGTAGTAGCGCAGGGCAGTCCAGCAGTAGCAGTCTGGCGGTACGAGCGTCTGAAGTGGTAAGATCTCCGGCTAAGCGCGTGTCTGTTAAGTCCATAGGACAATGGATTTGTTAAGTTCAGCTTAACTGAGAATTTAATCATTTTATTTCGGGTTAGCTTTAAAATAGCTAAGGTTATCCTTAATTGCAGCGGAGTGTAATTCTCGTGTCCAGTTCAGATTAATTTGCGGTAGTTGCTTTGTTACTACTTTGTGAGTAAAGTGGAACCACGTGTTGGTCAGTAACTCTAAGTAAGATCAATCTTATATGCAAATGCTTGTGTGATTATAACGTATCGTCTTGAAAAGATTTTGAATATACCAACTTTTCTTTATGTTCAACCCACGTGGCGTGTACTTTGTGAGACCAGTACCACGTGCTTATATAACTGTTTGACCCATCAGGTTAATAGTAAGACGTTAGTAACCAGTTCGAGGTTTTTGTTTTGTAATTTGCTTTTTGATCTAATTTATTTTTATTATCTAAATTATTGCGGAGTTATACGCTTTCTGTAAACCAAGTTGACCGCGTGAAGGGTAATTACAAGACGGACAGGATTGTGCTACGAAAGTAATTTCTTTAACTGAAAATTTGAATCTATTGGTTGTGGTTAACTTTCTGTTGCATGTGTTTCAATGTTGTTTGTGTGTTGTTTTATGAATGCAGTGTTGTACCCAGTCTCCCAATCTTGGCTCCATATTTTATGTGTTCCGTAAGATTACAATCTCACATTTTTACAAGGCACCAGCTAAGTAGTAACTCACGTATATTATGCTGAAATTTCAATGAACAATCTTTAAAATAAATTTGCAAATATAAACTGATTTCTTTCTTTTTATTTAAATTCTCCTTTTATATAGATATATTACCGGTTGTTGTAGGACTGTAAAAGATTATAATCAATGTTAGTCTGATTGGTAATGTGGTAAACCTAGACTAGTTACCCAGTCGTGAAACAGTGGCCCAGTAAACGCTCGGTTAACCTCCCAAGACAGCTCACAGTTTAAACCGCTTTCATGGTCTAATTAGCACCCGATTTCAGCATACCAAATTCAAGTCACAATCTTACGCTATTCAGCAAAGCAAATTAGAGTTACAATCTTTCACTGATCCAAATTTTGTGCTTACAATCTAGAGCTGCATCAAACCAGTCTCAGGACTGAAGACCACAATAACAACAACAATCTAAACGAAAAATAGAGTAAACTAAATTGAGTTCAGTTAAAATAACACAGGCCAATTAACATTCGAGTAAAAGAATATATTAATTTAGCCAAAAAAAAATTTCAAATGCGTGTGAAATCTTATGGGACTCAACTGCTAAGGTCCTCAGTCCCTAAGCTTACACACTACTTAACCTAAATTATCCTAAGGACAAACACACACACCCATGCCCGAGGGAGGACTCGAACTTCCGCCGGGACTAGCCGCACAGTCCATGACTGCAGCGCTTTAGACCGCTCGGTTAATTTGGCAAATTTCATTTTTATACTGTTTGTCAAATTTTTATTTTGTGATGGCTCGATTTGTTTTCCGGCGTTACAATTGTGTCGAAGGTTAATTGTGATTTATATTTCAAAATGAATTCTAAATTAGGCGAGACAAGAAGGCCAAAGAACATCCTTTCGAAAATTCCATTAGTTCTGTGTACGTAAGTAAACGTTACTGCGAGGTTACGTAATTCTTACCATAACAAAAAAGAATTTCACTAGTCAATCTTTTTAAGTAACGAGTGTCTATAACTCATTCGAAATTATTAATTTTTGTTCTATTAACGTTTTGAAATAGTTGCTAATATTTTCCATTATTACTTTCCACCGTGTTGTCTTGTTGGAAACGTGTGTGCGATACTTCCGTTGCTGCACGCTTAGTTAAACACATGCATAATCATTATTATCCGCATTATCGTTTAGGTAGTGAACATATATTGTCCAACTGCATGTTATTCAAGATTCAAGAAAGTAGGGAGTATAGGAAGTGGGATAAGTTGTTTGCAGATTCCTCTCCGCTAACCGGTAATTTTCTTCGGGAACGATTGTCTTACAAGATTGTCTTGTTACTGTTAGGCTCACGTGAACGCGGTCAATAATTTTAAATTAACCGATTAGTAAGGGGGGAGATTACAAGCTCTGCCTGGCAGCTTTACGAATCGTTTTGACGTACAAAAGCTGTTTCAACGTTTATAGTTGAATTATGACATGGACATTTTTTTGTACCACTGGGGAGAGCGTCTGAAGAGGACGTCATATTTGGAATTTGGCCAGACAGTAGCGAAATAACAACGCCGCAACCTAGTGACCTGCAGTCAGAAGCAGAGGACCATCAACTGCCTGCATAACCGTACAGAACAAAAGCAAATTCAGACGTGGTTCGTGTGTTTACCTATCAACGTCAAGGTTATCAGCCTGTATTCTGCTGTTGTACCTACAAGACGACTAGCTCGTAAGTTATTCAGACTTTCACAATTTGCGCCACATTCGAAAATGTGGAGATGGTTTGCATTTGTGGCAAAATGTCGCCAAACAGTTAGAAGGGCGTTGCGATTGTATTCTAAGGCTAACCTCTCCTGACGAAAATCTGAAGTGCGTTTATACATCTAGCCTTCATCTCACAACTGATCATATGGGCTGGTGTTACTGCGCGTTAACAGAAAAAAATCTCTATACGCAGACGAAGGCGTGTTGATGCGCGGCTCGAAAGATAGATGGCAACGGTGTGCTACTAATTTGACCGCGCATTTCCGTCGCGACCAGACAGATTTTCTTGTTAAAGAAAATCATATTCGTTGTTGTTGGTAGAAATTATTTATTTCACAATTGCATTTTCGGCCTCTGTGCCATTCTGAAGTCAGCAGCACTTCAGACTGTAAAATCCTCCGACATGAATACACATCATCGCCAAAACTAAGCACATGGTATAAATTTCCGTGTAATATGAAATGGTATTTCTGCAAAGAAAAACTGTTCGATGTTGTTCCGAAACAATGGAGAACTGAACGGCAATACAATACATGTCAATCACGAATTTTTGTGCTTTTTTCAAACAAAAAGAGAAATATATGTCAGAAAAGTTTCATCGGTAACAAGTACACATTCGTTCACATCATACGGTCTGCATGTTCAAGTCTACTTTCGTTAACAAGGTAGTAAAATTAGCCCGAACGTTACCCGATGACGAAGCCCGTCTTCAGTTATGGATAGCATTTATACTTGTGAGATAGTCTTCGTCTTTAAATCCATCTCTCGTTCCAACATAGTTGGTAAGTTTTGTCCACCTCTTTAACTGAGAGGCCAACGTTCCTCGCTGCCATACCATCAATGCCGTACCATCATTCCATTTCTTTTGTGAGTATTTAATCCCTTTCATAATCTGTTCTGTACAATCCATACAGACATCTAAAGGATGATGTGGTTTTCTCCCCTTATTACACGCTGTACTAAAATTACAAACATGCCTACATGTTAGAGTTGCCGACAGTTCAATACTTTTTTTTTCATAAGTCAGCTGCTTTCCACCGTACAGTCTGATAATTCCTCAGTAGCTGTCTTTTCCGTAAGCGCGAGAATCTACCCAGATGAAGAGACAGTCACATAGTGCCAACAGCACTAGCAAGAAAAAGGGGGAGCTGTAAATGAAGTATATGAAAACGGTTCTGGCTTTTGTCGTCTGATAACGTTTAACATCGAGAGCTCCTTGTGGAGTTCGCTGTGTTATTCAGTGGTTTGGTATTTAACTAATTTGTAAACGAAAATGATAATCTTATTTCATTACAGTGAGTAATTACTAAATAATTTTTTCCCTCGACTAAAGATTTGGTCAAGTTGCTAAAGAACTCCAAATTAACGTTTTGTTAAAGTGTTGGCTGTAAGTTGTGTAAGTGTCATTAAATCACAGTTCATACAAAAGATTCTATACAACTATTAATTATGATGGAAACAGTTATCTTCAGCAAAATGATCATTAAAACCACCGAATATCAGCCGCGCACAACACTGACGTATGTTACCTGAAACAATATTCTTCGCAACTCGTGCGTAATTAATTTCGGCTCCATACATCAGCAAGAAAAAGTTTGTTATATGGATCGTGCTAGGAGCACTGTTTTTAAAGAACCAATCTGATTCGAATTATTTTCATTAAAAATGAGTTCGGGACCACCGGTGCACATTTATTTTTACACATTTTTATTACCTTCGGCATTTATGTCTACAGAGTTGCGTAATTTGAATTTGCCACTGAGATAATTGTTAAGATGGTGGCGGACAATTGACAGAGACTTTCCATTGTTTGAGTAAATTTCCTTTTAACAGAATAAGTATTTGAATTAATGCTCATTAAACTTTACTTCTGTATTGTGCACTATTTAGACTAATTTTCATCAAGCAAACCTTTGATACTTTCGTAAGAAACACAGATAAAAATGCGATACAAATCGCTATCATCAATGGCTGCCCTCTTGCAGCGGAAAGAAATAATTGACACAGATAATGCTTATTGAGAGAGGAATTAAAGTTACAAATAATTACTCGCTCATATTTATAATAATAGTGAACTCTATTCTCAAGTAATAATTAACAAATAATTTCAATTTCTTAACAGACCTCAGTTTGATATGCGTCTTGCGTCCGCATCCAACAAAAACCAACCAAAAAAAGATAAAAACAAAGGTAGACAAACGCAGATCATAAAAGGAATTTAAAATCGTCATTGTCTTTGTATGATACACATCGGTATGTCCAATTACATCATAATATATTATTTAAACAATTAATATTTATCATCGTTTTGTTTTATTTCACTGTTTTCCATATGTCGGATAAATAACTGTTAGAGGCATAATTTCCTCTCATCGCACTGTAGCTAAAATTTATCTCGTGGATGTTACATCCTATTCAATGAGGAAACATTACGTACAGTTCAAATCCTTGAAATAACTTCAATCCATTTTTGTTCCCGTGGTATTGCCATCACACTATCTTTTAATTTCATCCCGAAAACTTTCCATACTTTAAGATTATTCCACACAGTCTGTTTTCCTGTTTAATATGGACAACATATCTACGCCACTGAACAAACGCTTATAAGGTATCGAAAACCGAAACAGGCTGTGCGAGAATTACCTTCAGTAACTCTACCGTCCGATATCTGATCTGTCCTGAAATTCATTCGCACATTAGCGTGCATCAACGCGCGTTACATCTGAACTTAACCTAAAAAGGAATACAGATTCATTCCAATACCACAAAAAGAAGTTCAGATCTATATTTATAAAAAGACAGAGCCGAAGTCATAACTCTGCAAACACAAACAAACAATACTTGCGTACGCCGGAAAATTCGCCACATTTTCCGCTGTAGCTCTGAAAACTCCATGCCGCTAATACCTTTCTGCACGTTAATTTTTCGAGACAACCATTAATAACGTTTTTCATTTACTGTTCGATTAATTTTTCGCAGCTCACTGGGTTTATTACTTTCGGTGTGCGCGAAGTGTGTAGACTTCAAGTGATCATCCTATATTAAATCATTGTTCAGTTCTCATTGTTTCGGAGCTAAATCTTACCAGTTTTTTTGTTTACAGAGATACCATTTCATATTAAACGGAAATTTATACTATTTGCGTATATGCAGCCAGTCAGATAACGTAATTTACTTTTTACGTACGCGGACGCTAGCTTCCGACCGTGTCCGTCAGAGCGTATTTGAATAAATAAAATGGAACGTCAGTTTTAATCAGTGCAGAACCAGACTGCAGTGCACAGGAAGTTAATTCTTTCATTTATATTCCTTTTCAGCCATGCTGTTTGGAACTGGTGTACGTTCTATTTTAGCAGCGGAAGCAATCTTGAAGCAGAAGGCACATCGTTGACAAAACTCTGTGGGAGTGTTATGACACTGCTGTCTTACGCAGTCACTATTTTTTTATGTTATTATCATCTTACTGAAGTCTGCTGAAGACTACAAGTCCATTTAGGTATTTTCACGCTGTTGTTTTTGATTCTCACAGATATTCCTTCATCCCTTCATTTTGTTTCTTTTTCGTCTCGACCATCTATTTTGAATACTCTCGCCTTCCCCCTCCCGCTTACTGTCTTTCAGTACTTCCATCCTTACCACTTTTATTCCAAAATTGTTTATTTAAACTGTTTTTACCACCAGACCAACGGACCCTACAGGTTCTTAGTCAAAATGATTATTTTATTAAACACTGTAGGCCACTTTTGAGCGTGTGTTCATTTTCGAGTGCGCTGGTGGATGTGGATACATCACACTCATAAGCATATTTGTGTATGGCGCATTTTTGCTACACAGGCTGAGTTCGGAGGAAACGTATATGTTGTGACAGTATTAGTAATTCTGAACGAAAAACGTCATATAAACATATGTCCTGTTCTTAACTGTTTCCGAGGAAACTAATGAAAACAGTATGGAACAGGACAAATACAACTGATAGTAAATGTTTTGTTCAAAAAGTCCACCCTCAAGTTTTATTTACGTTGTGTGGAAAAAGAACGGCTTTGTTAAATGTGGGACATTTGTTTTCCTTATAGCAAGGCCGTAGGTCGTGTCTTTTGGCACATTTTGCAGCTCTTGTAGAGAGTCTTTCTGATCTGAACTCATTCGAACGGTCCTTCACCTGAGCACACGCATGTAAAATACGAGCGCAAAGTTCCTCCTTTATGTCCACTCTGCGCTTGTAGACTTCTTACTTAAGCTAACCCCGTAATGGAATAAGACCACCCCCCGGTGACCAATCCAAGTCTCAGGGAACGTTTCCGTGAGGTACTGTGTCATTGGCCGTATGGAATTTGCGAGAGAATTGCGCATTGAGATGGTCAATAGAGATGGTGAAGAAGGACATGCGACCGACGTCCTCGATTACCTTTAAGAAAAGCACATACGTTCATTTGAAGATTTTTATTCAGAATCACCGATAGTATCAGCCCTCAAACCAGGTACCTTTCCTCCCGACTCACAGTGTTTACTTACAAGGACGGTGTGTCCTTATCCATTTGTGCACCTGAACTTCTCCGGATGGGGTCTCAAGGCCAACAGTAACACACGATCTTTTTTTCTTCATTTTTGTGCACCTGATATCAGCACACGCCTGAGACTGGTTTAAACTAAGAGCATAATGGAAATGGTGTTCTTTGAAGACATAGACTGTAACGACGTAACTTCAGTACTCACCCTCACAATGATAGTTTAAAATACCAGTCGAAACGTCGATTTACTGTTCTGATCGTAATAATACTCACACTTTTAACACGAGTCATATAAATATCTCCATTATAAATATCGCGCGGCCAAGATAATTTTAAAATGTTCAAATATCTGTAGGTTTCAAGTCTTAACGTGCGGAGATCCTACAGGACACGTTGCGGTGTGCCCTATAGTAATTGTAGCTCGAAGTATTTTTTAAGAGATTCTTAATTTCTGCTGTAGGCTTTCATTCGAATTCTGCGGTTTCCTTGACCGTATACCTCGTTGAATGTCATCGCCTTGCTACGCGCTGCCACTATGTTTTTCGTAAACACACAAACGACGTTTTTAAAGAGGACAGATTTACTGCTTGACTTCCTCAAGCAACCGGCCAGGATATTGTTTCGCTCACACGGCTGTTTCTCGCAACTTGTCGGAAACAATACTCTGGAGTTTTGTTGTATTTCAGATACCTCTTAAAGTGCAGAAGCAGCAACCGTTTTATTTACGTTGTGTGGAAAAAGAACGGCTTTGTTAAATGTGGGACATTTGTTTTCCTTATAGCAAGGCCGTAGGTCGTGTCTTTTGGCAGTCGTTCTTATTACCGCGAAACAACGCAGACAGGGTTTTTTAAACCGCTGCCCTCGTTAATCGTGGCCCAAAACACGAAGCGTTGTTCTCGAGTAAAGCAAGAAAAGCCAATACAGGAAGCGGAACATCATCACGAACGCATTCATAAAGCTGTGGTCCTTCATTCACATTCATCCATTTAAAGCCACTATTAATGTTTAGCGGAGGATACTTTTTATTATACGACGAATAAAAATTCCTTCATGTTCCACCCACGGGTGAGGGGTCGGGAAAATAATTGGTTACTTGCCTCTATGAGAAAGCTAAACGTGGGAATTTGAAGAATACACATAGTTCTGCTCTAAAAGCTGGTTCTGTTAATTTTCTTTCTTGCATTATCTACCATTTGAGATTTTTCAGTATATCTGTTAAACGATCTCGAGAGACAACTTGCACTGCAATTTTTTGCATATTTGCCACGTCTCCTAATGGTACTGCCTGTCATGGTACCCAGAAATTGGAGCAGTGTTCTACTATACTCGGTACAAGTGATAGAGAAACAGCAGTTTTATACAGGCCTATCGATAAATCGTCCGCAGCTCGTGGTCTCGCGGTAGCGTTCTCGCCTCCCGAGCACGGGGTCCGAGTTCGATTCCCGGCGGCGTCAGGGATTTTCATCTGCCTCGAGATGACTGGGCGTTGTTGTGTCGTCTTCATCATCATCAATCATCCCCATTACGGTCGGAGGCAGACAATTCCAAAACACCTCCACTAGGATCTTGCTTGGTACAGCGGTGCGTTTCTCCCGTATAGTCCCCTAAGCTCCGTCAAGGAGTATTGAACTTCATCAGCGATAAATCTGTGAGAGCCACTTTTTTCCCCTACAGCTGAGCATTTGTTGTCCTTCCTTGCAAAAAAAAAAAAAATGGTTCAAATGGCTCTGAGCACTATGGGACTTAACATCTGTGGTCATCAGTCAAATGGTTCAAATGGCTCTGAAACATCTGTGGTCATCAGTCAAATGGTTCAAATGGCTCTGAAACATCTGTGGTCATCAGTCAAATGGTTCAAATGGCTCTGAGCACTATGGGACTCAACTGCTGAGGTCATTAGTCCCCTAGAACTTAGAACTAGTTAAACCTAACTAACCTAAGGACATCACAAACATCCATGCCCGAGGCAGGATTCGAACCTGCGACCGTAGCGGTCTTGCGGTTCCAGACTGCAGCGCCTTTAACCGCACGGCCACTTCGGCCGGCGGTCATCAGTCCCCTAGAACTTAGAACTACTTAAACCTAACTAACCTAAGGACATCACACACATCCATGCCCGAGGCAGGACTCGAACCTGCGACCGTAGCAGTCGCGCGGTTCCGAACTGCGCGCCTAGAACCGCTAGACCACCGCGGCCGGCCCTTCCTTGCAGCCAGAAGGTGATGAGTGACCGTAGTCAATCGTGTAACCAGGATGGGTCTGGCCGTTTTACTTTTTAAATTTAAGAACGCTTGTAAAACAATGACACCACCTATTAATAAGGGGTCGTTCTCTCAATATAAAATTTTATCTGTAAGGAGCTATGCTATATACAGCTATGCGGTTTGCTGCACATAGTAGGTAAACTCACAAAGTGTTTTATAGATGCACTTAGATATGTGCTCCGTTTGTTGCTTTACAATGTCTGGGCAATACTCGATTTTTCCCCAAGTCTTTGCCAACATCTCATCCGTCACGGCCGCTACGTAATTTTGTATTTCGTTTGTAAGAGTTTGCACATCAGGGACTGGTGAACTGTACACTCTATTCTTAAGCCTTTTGTTATTCGCATACAGTTCAAAAATGCCTCTAAGCACTATGGGACTTAACATTTGAGGTGATCAGTCCCCTAGACTTAGAAATATTTAAACCTAACTTACCTAAGAACCTCACACACATCCATGCCTGACACATGATTCGAACCTGAGACCGTAGCAGTAGCGCGGTTTCAGACTGAAGTGCCTAGAACCACTCGTCCACAGCGGCCGGCTCGCATACAGTTATTCGTGCCGATGACAGATGTCATCCGCATGAGAAATGGTGCATTTGGACACTTTGGACGGTGCATTTGAATAATACGGGAAGTGTTTCACTTAAATCTAATTACAATACATTTAATACACAAATACAGTAAAGTATACACTTAAGTGATAAATGTTCTTGGCAGTTGCTAGTAAATAGCTCCAGTATCTTTCTGACAGCAGCCATCTTGTCGTTCTCTTTGCGAACACCTCTATCAAGGATACTATCAAACCTCAGAAATCACAAGTGCAACCTGAATCGGTTTTCATTCAAGCATAAGTAGCATGATTCAAGTTCTTTGCTCCTTGAGTTAAACCACAACTCTGATTGTCTCAGACACACATATGCTACAAACCAATGGAAGCTCTGATATCTACACTGAAGAGCCAAAGAAACTGGTACACCTGTTTGATATCGTGTAGGGCTCTCGCGAGCACGCAGAAGTGCCTCAACACGACGTGAGGTGGACTCGAGTAATGTATGAAGTAGTGCTGGATGGAACTGACACCATGGATCCTGCAGAACTCTCCATAAATCCTTAAGAGTACGAGGGGATGGAGATCTCCTCTGAACAGCACGTTGCAAGGCATCCCATACATGCTCAATAATGTTCATGTCTGGGGAGTTTGGTGGCCAGCGGAAGCGTTTAAACTCAGAACAGTGTTGCCAGAGCCACACTGAAGCAATACTGGACGTGTGGGGTGTCGCATTGTCCTGCTGGAATTGCCCAAGTCCGTCGGAATGCACAATGGACATCCACCAGCATGAACAGTCCCCTGCTGACATGCGGAGTCTATGGATTCTCGAGGTCGATACAATTTGAAACGAGACTCGTCAGACCAGGCAACATGTTTCGAGCCATCAACTGTCCAAATTCAGTGTTGGTGGGCCCAGGAGAAGCGTACAGCTTTGTGTTGTGCAGTTATAAAGGATAAACGAGTGGGCCTTCCGCTCCGAAAGCCCATATCTATGATGTTTCGTTGGATCACTCAGTTCTTGCAACGATTCCAGCTATACATCAGGATCTCGCTAAACCCTGTCCTAGGTTCTTTTACCTTTGACATTTATTCCACAAACTTAAAGTATAGAGAATATTTACTTTTCGTGGGTAAGTGCTCTAGGTAAAAAGCAAATTAACCGTAATTAGTGTAGATGCACCTAAAATTACGGATTTATTTATTTAATCGTGCCCGGATTCCCGGGTTCGATTCCCGGCGGGGTCAGGGATTTTCTCCGCCTCGTGATGACTGGGTGTTGTGTGCTGTCCTTAGGTTAGTTAGGTTTAAGTAGTTCTAAGTTCTAGGGGACTGATGACCATAGATGTTAAATCCCATAGTGCTCAGAGCCATTTGAACCATTTATTTAATCGTGCCCAAGCCATAGACAACCCACATATTACATATACACACAAATACAAATACAATACACATATGTATAAATAAAACAAACCCAAAATGGGGAGTCACATTACAATTTAAAGACAAACATAGTATATATATCATATCACGTCCCGCCAAAATTCAGCGCATTTAACTGCCACTTGTAATGATACTTGAATTACGTAACCATTATGGCACCTCACATGAACCTCTCGATACCAGTAATATTCTACTGTATTTCTGTAAGGTAGTTGACGTATTTAAGAGACAACATTCAGATTTAATTTCATTTGTGATACATCGATATGTTAAATTGCAAGATATTATTCTTATGTGTATTCTTTCTTTTGTCACTATGATCTTTGACGTACTTAGTTAGTTGTTAAGTTGTTAGAGTCAGACCTTGAAACGGTCAAGTCTTGGACGTCATGTTGGAAAGACGCATATTATAGTTGGCTTATAAAATGTGAAGAAGATGTTTTCCAGTATGTTTTGTATTGTGAAGTGATGTTTTGTGTGGTACGTGATATTGCAATAAAAACTGTTAAAAGGAAGTGCAACTTAAATTCGGAGTGCTGATTATTTTTTTACATCACCATTGTGCTAACTTTGAAAGGTTTAATCTCCAAGAATGGTTTGAGAAGCGCATCTACAAAACTTTTGAATATAGCAGAATAAAACCTAGGCCTCTTTGCATCCGAGCTTGGAATCATAACCACCTAGATTTTCAACGATTGAGCCATGATTTTACGATGAGACCTGCGTGGGAAACACAAAAAGATGAGTGCCTAGTTTTCTTATTATTACATGAAATGACTATTAACTGTGCTCTAATGACACCTGCCACATAATATGACTGATGTTGCCCGAAAATGCTGTATTTACTAGCGTGAGCAACACCACAATTGTTATTAAAATTTTGACCTTTGTTGTGGTAGGGTTGTTAGACACTGCCGTAGAGTTTGCCAGATCTTCTTTCCTGCACACTTCCCCCATGTTGCTGCATTCCAGGAGGTGGTCCATTGTTTGGGTCTGTCCGCACTGGCACGTGTCCGTCCCGTCTCGGTATCCCCATTTACATATGTTTACGTTGCATCTGCCCACCTCAGTTCGTAGGCGGTTGAGGGTTCTCCACAATGGCCATTTTAGTTCATTTCCAGAGGCCAATTGTTCGTTGGGTGAGATTAGAGGTGCCTGGTCTCGCGTAGGCAGTGTTGCTTGCCATTTTGACAATCTGGCCTTTTGTTTTGAGGTTTCGAGCGGTTGAACTGAGGTGAGGAAACTCCGTCTTGATTTTAGACGTGTGTGTGGAGGGTTTTGTCCGAAGAGAGGATGGCGCTGGTCGCGCAGCTGCTTGAGGCGCTCTGCTTCGCTTGCTATAGCTCGTCTGATGTTGGGTGGAGCTATGCCACTAAGCAAATAAATTTAGCTAACCGGGGTGGGTCTTAGGCATCCCGTGATCACGCGACAGGCATCGTTCAGCAGATGATCCACTCGTTTGGCATGCGCTGATCTTTCCCAAACTGGGGCAGCGTATTCAGCAACCTCAGCAGAGTGCAAGTGCAGACGTACGTAAAGTATGTGGGTCGGCACCCATTTTGTGGAGGTGAGCTTACTCAGGAGGTTGTTTCTTGTTGATAGTTTGCCTCTGACCTTGTCTACATGATGTCTGTAAGTAAGTGTGCGATCAAGGGTGACGCCTAAATAATAAGGAGTGCTGCTGAACGCGATCCGTTGGTTGTTCCACGTGAAGTTTAGGGTATGTTTGGCGTCTCGGTTTCGAAGATGGAATAGGCAGGATAATGTTTTTGCTGCGTTTGGGTGTAGGCAGTTGGCTTCGTAGTACGGCGTTAGACCGTTGAGGGCATTCGTAAGGCTAATTTCTATGTCGTTAAAGTTCCGACCCTGCACGGCTATTGCAAGATCGTCCGCGTAAACAAAGCTCCTAGTCCCTGGTGCAACTGGTTGATCATTCACATATATGTTGAAAAGAGTGGGTGCGAGGACACTGCCTTGGGGTAGTCCATTTTTATGGATACGCCATCGGCTTCGCTTCCCTCCGAGGTTCACGATGAACCGTTTGTTGCTGAGAAGAGTTGATATAATTTGTATCAGCCCGAAATCATTAGTCATAGCGTATATTTTAGTGAGCAGCAGTTTGTGATTTATAGTGTCGAATGCGGATGAGAGGTCGACAAGTACGGCTCCAGTAATTAG